>NC_073624.1:92735454-93038484 GCF_029407905.1 Bubalus kerabau | reverse complement strand
CCATTTATTTGAAAGATTGAGTTTACCAAAGTAACTTAGAATTCACTGGCATTATCAGTTAATTGGAAACGACACAAGTTGAAACAACACTTTCCATCCAGCTTGCGTTAATTAGTTCTACCAAGCTGGGTTGACTGATAAAAGACATGCAAATACGAAGAAACATTTTATTGACCTTGTGTAGCTTTAACACAAATCTTTGCATAAGACTCGAATTATGCTAAAAACCTCATGAATTAAAAACTTTGGCAGAAGTAAGCACTGAGCAAATAAAATTCTAATTCTAATAATAACCCTGAAAACAAAGGCAAAAATTGGTCCCGTAAGATATAGATCGATGCTTTAGTGTTTACCTTTTCTTTGCAGACACCCTTAACAACATCAGACATCCTGCTCTCCAAAACAAGTTCACCTGGGGTTCTTGATGAACTTCCAGGTAAAGGAGGAAAATTTGAGGCTAGTAAGTCAAACTTTGGTGTGGGAACCTTTGCTTCAGCTGTTGAAGGATGGGGTCTCTAAAAGACACAAGTCAAAAAACAGGTTACATGTCCATTTCATTCCTTAACCCTGTACCACAGAAGCTGAAAGCTGTAGAAACAAACAAAATTGCACCCTAATGAACAGAACTCTTCCTCTATAAATTCTTGGATTCTCATCTCAGGTGAACTCTCAGTAATGTATCAGTCCAGTTTATCCTTAGTCAGCTTCTTCTCTTGGTTCTTTTGCAAACTTTGCCACTTTCCTTAAACCTTCCAATCAATCTCCACTATTCTTTGCTTTCTAAATTTGCTATACCCTCTCCCGTAACAACAACAACAAACCCTACACTATCTAGATTTGCCAGCATCTTTTCTCCTTCCATAGTCTCAAGAGAAAACAATATCCTTCCTTAAGAATCTTATCTTGCTTTCATCTACCCCACTCTATAGTCTCAGACAAACCTCTCACATATTATATTTTCTCCTCTACTCCCTCACCTCTGTATTTACCACATCACTAAAACTGCTGTGACAAGTCACCAATACCTTACACAATACAAAATCTGAGGTTTCCCCCACTGACCTCACTAGAGCAAACATTCTTTCCTATGGGAGCTCATTCTTCCTTTAGCTTCTGATACTTTCTCTTCATTCTCAGGTCTGACAAGCATGTGCTCTTCTTTCCCTGTCAACTTCTTTGGAAAGTTTTTGATTTCTGTATGCTTTACTAACTGCCTTTACAAACTCTCCCTGTGTGATATCCATTATCCATGGCTTCAACTACTACCTACGCGCAAACAACTCTAAAAACAATAATTTTCACTTTTTGGAAAATTTTTGATTGCACAACTCTGAAAATTTACCAAAAATCACTAGGTTGTACACTTTTAAATACTTTCAGAGCAGATCTTTGCCCGAAACCAAGATATCCACTTGACTATTAGCCATCTCCACTTGGATTTCTCTTGGATACTTCAAACAAAATGAAATAATTCACTTTTCAACCCCAAAGCTACCATGATCCTCAAGGTTCCATTCTTGCTGTTTTAAAAATCAGTCTGCACAGAGTCCCCTGCATGATCTTATCCATTCTTATAACTGTAATTACTATAAGTCAGTCTATAAATTCTAAATTTCACCTCTAGCTAAGATCTCCTCACTGCATGATGGCATCCCCACCCTGTCTTTTCTACAAAAAAGCATGTTTGCCTACTTTCCTTTCAATCCTCGACCCAGATGTTTTCAACACATCAAACAGACCTCAAACCTAACTCTCTTCTCAATTGTTCAGGGCCACTTGAAGATTCACATGGCCTGCTATAATGATATCTTTAAAAACTTGCCTTACAATCTCAAGGCTGTCCATGGTATAGAAAGCTGTAAATGCAAACCACCACACTTTTTAAAGGGTTCACAGCTTGCCCCAAGAACTATTCTTTGTGTTAAAATGCAATTATTTTTCTTTCAAAGTTGGTTGCTCTTTACTGCTTAAACATGTGGTATCTGTATATTTTTAGGTATATTATACAAACACTATATAGTACACTATTAGATATGTATATTAATTTGCTACTTATGCATGTAAAGCATTATATTCCACACATATATAAATGTAAATTCTAGTGTCTTCTTGAAACCTCCATGCTCTCCTACACTATTTTTTTTTTGGTGTGTGTTTTTTTTTTAATTAATTTATTTATTTTTTGGAGACTAATTACTTTACAAAATTGTAGTGGTTTTGCCATACATTGACATGAATCCACCACGGGTGTACATGTGTTCCCCATCCTGAACCCCCCTCCCACCTCCCATCCCTCTGGGTCATCCCAGTGCACCAGCCCCGAGCATCCGGTATCAAGCATCGAATCTGGACTGGCGATACGTTTCACATTCTCCCAAACCATCCCACCCTCGCCCTCTCCCACAGAGTCTAAAAGACTGTTCTATACATCTGTGTCTCTTTTGCTGTCTCGCATACAGGGCTATCGTTACCATCTTTCTAAATTCCATATATGTGCATTAGTATACTGTATTGGTACTTTTCTTTCTGGCTGACTTCACTCTGTATAATAGGCTCCAGTTTCATCCACCTCATTAGAACTGATTCAAATGTATTCTTTTTAATGGCTGAATAATATTCCATTGTGTATATGTACCACAGCTTTCTTATCTATTTGTCTGCTGATGGACATCTAGGTTGCTTCCATGTCCTGGCTATTATAAACAGTGCTGCAATGAACATTGGGGTACACATGTCTCTTTCAATTCTGATTTCCTCGGTGTGTATGCCCAGCTTCCTACACTATTTTTATTCCTCAACTCCTTTTGACCAGTTAGGAGATGGCAAACGTTCACCATGAACAAACCTCAAAAAATAAAAATATGAATAATTTGAAGCTAGCTAAGTGAGGATTCAAAAACCTGCCTAGAACTATAAAAAAATTTTTTTAAAAAATCTTAAGTGGGAAATATAAAAATCAGCAATAGGTAGAGAATTGCCCCTAAGTAACAATTAATAAAGTGTAATAATTTCCAATACCATCCAACAGAGCTTTAAAAGTGAACCACATACTATATTAGATTTGCAAAAAATCATATTCTTTGTAAGGCTATGGACAAATAGGAACTTTCTTCACTGAGTGAAAATTGACACAAACCCTACAGAACGCCATCACACAGGAACTTACTGCACTGTGACTCAGAAATCTTACCTCCAGGGACTCTCCTTCAGATACTATTGCATAGACAGGAAGTGATGGTTATACAAGGTTATCACTGCACCATTTGTAACAGCATTGTAAGATTAAAACATTGAAATTCCTTAAATCTCCATTAATAAAGCAATAATTAAACTTTACATGGAATATTTTCATGGATTTTATTTTAAACCATGTAAATAGGTTAGGCAAACAATTTTTTTTAAAAAAAGTGAGCAATACAGGTCAAATCTCTAACTTCATGTGTGCTTTACGGATGATCAGTGGTGGTGATGGTGGATATTTCAGGGTCAAAAACAGGCTGTAATTATCTTTGCTGAATATTATAACCAATAAAACAAAATCGAGGAAAGATATACCAGAAGTCAATGACATACTAAAGCACACAAGAAAAACAAAGAAACAAACAAATCCTGAACACATGTAAGTTAAAAAAAAAAAAAAACTTACTGGGATCCTTTCATCTTCCCGACGTCTTCGACCTCTGAAGAGAGTTCTCCTTTTAACAATGATAAAAGGGGGTGAAGGGTGAGGGAGGAAGGAGAACTCAGTAAGTTTCTTTAAATGTGTATGTTCTATCAAAGATGGGTGAATTTCTGTTTTAAGTATCTATACTTCCTAAATCTCCTTTTATTATTAAAAGATATATATTCTTCTGAAGGGATCCTGAGCTGATCTACAGAAAACGTCACCTATCACCACCACCACCACTAAGTAAACTGGTCCTATTTTTATTAGCAGTGCTCCCTCCACATCAGAAGCATATTAGGGTTCAGTTTTTTTGTTTAGGAAGGGTAGACAAGGTTATATAACCCAATTCCCACAGTTCACATGTTGCCAGAAATTAAAACTATGGTGGCATAAGATCTTTCTAAGGTAATCTTTCCTTAGTGAACTGTAAGGAACTTCAGAATAACTTTTATAAACCTCTGACTCAGTTATATTCTTTATAGGGATTCTAAATTTCTTAATTATGAAAAACTAGTAACCCATATTACGTGAACAAAAAAATTTTTAGCATAACTACATATGAAAAATTAAATAAAAAATCACTAGATAATGGACTTCTAACATTCATATTATGATTAAAGAGTTTTCATACACACTCTTTCCATATTTATTACCATATTTCCTTACCTGCCCCTGCCATAGTCCCCATTCTGTTCCATCTGCAAAGTGGGAGTTTCTTTTGGAAGGTAGCTTTGTTCCTGATGCCCTGTTACTGCAGGATTATGTCGTTCAGTTGCAAAGTTCCTTGAACCAGATCTGGTCAATGGTCCATCCCCCAACGACACAGAGCCCTCTGTTGAATGTTCTGAACCACCTGACCTAAAATGAGGCTTCACACTGTAAGAAACATAAGGCCATATACACGAAAGAATAAATTAAGACAGAAAAATCCTTCCTCTTAATGGTAGAAATTCTTAATAGGCCAAGTTAAAAACTGCCTTCTGCTGTATTCTGATTTTCCATAAACTAGGTTGGACACAGAAGCATTATGTTGTAAAAATGTAAACCCTTTAATGTCTCAGATGTGTTATTATTAAAAGGCAAAGAATTTTTTCATTAAAAAAGCTGTTTGGAGCTATCTGGGAATGATCCAAAGTTCTTCAAGATTAAGCTACTTCCACCTCAAAATTAAGGCTATAACTAGGATTTCAGGTACATTCTTTAGCACAAGATACAATTTTGACATATCTAAATCAGCCAGACTAGAAGTTTATTGAATCCATGCCATACATTCTCAATGGGGCAATAAAACCCCCAAAGGGAGTAAGAATTGGAATAAATCGACATACAATAATCTCTAGCATTAAATTATCATATGAGGGAATTGGGGGAAAAGTCTAAAAAGGCTTTTTAGGGGACTGAAAATTAAAAAAAAAAAAAAAAAAAAAAAAAACACCAGCAAGAAATAGTGAAATATATTAAAATTAAAGCTTCTTACTAAGCACCCCTCGCCAAATGCAAACAGTTGTTCAAAAATCCAACAAAACTGTGGGACCAAATGACTAGGAAAATATAATGCAACTAATAGCCTGGCACGACTTCATGAATTAAGGTAAGAAATCTGATGAGAAACAAAAAGCCAAACCAGAACCAAACAAAACACAAAAACCACCTACGTCTAACAAAAGTAGCTTTTACCTTGGATGAAAGATGTAAGTACTCAACTCTCTAACAACTGATAAGCAGATGAAACTAGGGTACAATAAATGAAAGAGGATGCAGTTTAATTAATAGTGAAAACATTTAGGACTTCCTGGGTGGTCCAGTGGTTAAGAATTTGCCTCCCAGGAGATTCAAGGGTGTGTGTGTGTGTGTGTGTGTGTGTGTGTGTGTGTGTGTTTCATGTTGATATATGGCAGAAACCATCACAATATTGTAAAGTAATTATCGTCCAATTAAAAATAAAATTAGAAAAAAAAATCCACCTTCCAATGTAGGGGACAGGGGTTCGAGCCCTGGTTGGGGAACTAAGATGCTATAAGCTATGGGGCAACTAAGCCTGTAAGCCATTGCAACTATTCAGCCCACGTGCTCCAGAGCCTTCAGGCCACATGTGCCACAACTAGAGAAAGCTTGGGGCCGCAAGACCCAGTACAGTCAAAATTAAAATAAATGAATAAAGTTTATTTTTTAAAAACTGAGAATATTTCAAGTAAGCTCAAGTAACTGAGGATCTTGGCTCTACAGGAGATTAAAAAAGGAAGTACTAGATTTTCATTTAGCCCCTTCCCTACAGTTTATACACTCCATTTTTTTAGTCTATTTTCATAGTTATTCAGCTAACCCTACTAACTCTTTAGAGAATATAACAAATGAAGGTACTACTACTAAAACAAACATAAATATCAGGCTACAAATTTTAGCTAAGTCTCATATATGATACTTTTCCAGAAAATTACTTACATGATACAAAAGAGATTCTGAATAGCAATGAAATTCAGTGTCAACTAACACAAACTAATTTTCAAAACATTTATATTATCCATCAGATCTGAAAATGACCTCAGGAGGTACATATACTATTTATG
This sequence comes from Bubalus kerabau, assembly GCF_029407905.1. Taxonomy (NCBI): domain Eukaryota; kingdom Metazoa; phylum Chordata; class Mammalia; order Artiodactyla; family Bovidae; genus Bubalus; species Bubalus kerabau. The sequence continues at coordinate 93,032,250 of NC_073624.1, read as the reverse complement.
TATCTGTTCAGAAACTATCACCAAAATCTTCTCACTGCATCAATACACACAATAAGACAAGTTACTAAGTTTAAAAAGCCCCCAGATCTCATAATCTTTCCCTTCACAGACAGGGACTTACAATCAAAGTCCAGGGAAAGGAAAAAAGGATGATGAAAGAAATGTGATAAAAGACGAGAAGGAACGTGACAGAAAGATAAAATACTAAAGGAAGAAAATTGCCCACATTTCTGAAAGTTAGTCCTATGATCATCACTGGGCTGTTACAAGGTTAGTAATATAAACTGCTCCTTGACCCATGACTTAAATATATAAAAATAAAGGCTTGGCAGTGGTCACTTCTTAGAAGTAAGATGGAAATCAAGATTTGGGTTCGTAGTCAACAGGCTCTAGTTCATCTGCAACATCTACATTTTTATAAGGAAATATCTGTGTATTATTTCTGTGACTAAAAATTAGTAACTATCTACACTGGTCAAATATATGGATAAAACTATACACAAATAGATCTGAGTAACAAGGAAAATCACACTAAATCTATATCTCCAAAACCACAGATACATCTCCTTGTAAGCAAGAATGACTTGACTGTCATTCTTGGCTTTCTTATTGCAATTTTACCTCTTTTGCCAAGAAAGCAAAGCAGATAAAAACATCAAGTGACAATAAAGGAATACCATAAACCCACATAACGTATTTTTAAGGTAAACATCTGCAAACACTAATACTTTTTGTTGTTACTGAAAACTGTTTTTAGTCTATCATATCATATAACCAAGATGTCTATTTCACTTAACTGCTTAAAGCAAAATTCACCCCTTCAAAGAAAAATGAAATCAACAGATACATATTTCTACAAAGTTACTATTTCTAATCATAAGAAATCTGTATCTCCTCACAAGGGAAGTATAAACTGTCATTTGTATTAATGGAACTATTTTCAAGAAAACAAAAAAAACTTTACTAGCTGTAGTAGAAGAAAAAGAAATATACTAATCTCAGGTTTGCTAATTAATAAAAAGCCATGTAACCCTAGTAAGATAACCATCCTCCTCAACTTTCAGTTTCTTCATCTGTAAAATGAATACACTATGACAAAGGTCTTTCCAGACTTAAACATCACTGTCTCTATGTGCATATGGTAATTACAAATTTTTTTTTTTTAACAGGATGGAGGTTAGAGGACAGTGTGTGTTTTAAGGCTCATTGAACTTCTACATGTATGTCCTAGCAATTACCTGAATTTTGTTCTTATTACTGTATCAAACTAACGGTCATTTATAACAGCACAAATAATCTTTTGTTTATAAAGAATCCTTCATTCTTACGATATGAAGAGTTCTCATTTGAAACTTCATAAAACAATTATGAATGTGTATATATAGTAACAATTTCCAAACACTTAAAAGTGACCTTCAGGGAATTCTCTGGTGGTCCAGTGGTTAGGACTTGGCACTGTCAGTGCTATGGGCCCAAGTTCAATACCTGATTGGGGAACTAAGATTCTACAAACTTCCTGGTGCGAACAACAACAAAGATGTTCAAATGTTTAAACCAAGTGTGTCAGTTAAAAGTGAGTACAAAATCTGTGACTATTAGAGAGTGGTACATATGAATGCTTCTAGAATCTACTGAGAAGAGTGTTTTTTTTTTAAATACTGGAAGGCTTGTTTCTTCAGTGAAGCATGTTTCAGAAAAACCTTATAAAAAAGAATTAAGTTCCTAAAAGCTATTTTGGAAAAACATACCCCACATGTGGTCTCCTTGCCAAAAAGAATCAAATAAGAGAATTCTCATTCTGGCAAGAAAAAAAAATTACTGAACAGAAATAATTAAAAACAAAAACAACATAGGAGGCTCACAAAATAGGGCAGAGAAATAGTAGATGTGAACTTCTAAATAAATCTAAACAACTAAATAAATCTGAGCCCCTTCTCCTTTGGTTACTTACACTCCGGCAAAAGTCATATTATACACCAAATTACTGAGATTACCAGTTGATAATCTCAACTGAGATTCTGGAGTTCTTAATAATTTATTCAGAATACTATGGTTTAAGTGTAGGCTTTGGAATCAAACTGCCTGGACTCAAACCTTGGCTCTGCAAGCTACTGGCTACATGCTTTTGGACATGATATGTAACATTTTTATTTCTCAAATTTCTTAAATAGACGCAATACTGTATTTACAGGGTTATGAAAATTAACAGTGATATAACAAATCAAGGCCTTAAAACAGAACTTTAGACATGACTCAGTAAAGAACGGGCTTCCATGGTGGCTCAGACAGTAAAGAATCCACCCACAATGTAGAAGACCTGGGTTCGATCCTTAGGTCAGGAAGATCCCCTGGAGGAGGGCATGGCAACCCACTCCAGTATTCTTGCCTGGAGAATCCCATGGACAGAGGAGCCTGATGGGCTACAGTCCTTGGGGTCGCAAGGAGTTGGACATGACTGAGTGACTCAGCACAGCATAGTTTGTGGAAACCAAGTCAATCCTTAAAAACGATAAATAACTCACTCTCCCAGTATTTATTACTCAAATCAGTTAACATTTCTACCATCAAAAAACTTATTCTACAAAATGTTATTTAACACATTAAATGGTACCTAGAAACCAGATTTTATATTGTTACCACAAAATTTTTTCTGTTTTCGTTATTATTAAAAAAAAAAAGTCAATATATACTGGTGTATAATCTCAGTCCCAAATCCTTTTTATCAACTCTGAGGTAAAAGTGTGTTTATTAATTGTTAACATACTTTTTTTGGGGGGATGGGGTGGGGTGGGACCTTTTTATTGTGTTAGAAAATAAGCATTGCTAGTAACATACTGACTGTAAGAACTACCGGGAATTGTATACAATAAATTCCAGCTATCATATTATACCTTACCGATTTTTTTGGAATGGTCGACCCATATTTACAGCAGCGGCGGCGGCAGCGGCGGCGGCGGCGGCAGCGGCAGCATTTGTTTTATAAGATCCTGGTGAATTAAAGCCATTCACAAAACTACCATTGGGAAAGGGAGCCTAAAAGAAAATTTTAATGTTTAAATTGATTTGGGGTATTAAATATACTTATCACCATTTAAAGCCTATAAAGTAACCACCATCAACACAAAACAAAATAAAACAAGAACTCTAACTCTGATTTCTTCAAACTTCAGCTTCAATGAAAAACCATATATTCTCTAAGGATCTTACTTACCAGTGGTGTTTCAAAGTAAGGTGCAGGATTTGGAGACCAAGACTGAGGCACAATACTATAGACAGAGTACTGTTGGTGAGGATTATATACAGGCTGCATGAAGACCGGTGAGGCATACTGTGCTTGAGTTTGAATGGGCTGACTATACATACTAGAATCCATTAATCGATAACCATTCTTAGCAAAAAATGTATTGATGGCTTTTATCCTTGCCTACAAGCAAGAAGAACACAAAGAATATATAATCACAAAGGATTAAGTGTATACTTTCACAAATATATTTAATTTAAATTTTAAACACATTTTACTTTTAAAAACTTTTACACAGAAAATACAATTAATACAATAAACAAAGTAAAATCATAAAAGTCAAAATATTAAAACTAACTGCAACTTATCAAAACAAGGGGAAAAAAGGCAAGTGGCTCTTATGTGAAAAGATGCTAGACCTTGCTCACAGAGAAATGCAATTAGAATGGAATTAATATTTCTCACTTATAAAATTGGCAAAAGCCTAAAAATCTAACAACATACTCTACTGAAAAAGCTGTGACAAACACATACTCTGATACACTGATGATGGGCGTTCAAAACAGTACAACCCTTAAAAAGGGAAAAAAATAAAAGTAACCTGGTGACTCCAGAGCCTTTTGACAGAAAACGTATAGGAGCCTGAAACATCTTGTTCCATTAGAAAGCAAGGAACATTGAAAACTACCCTAACAAAAGGACTCAAAGAGGCCACACTTCATCAGTAAGGACAATAAACACACCAAATATGTTTAAATATTCAAAAATCAAAAATAGCTGAACAGTCGTTTTTGAAGGTCATTTTGAAGGGGATTCCCTGGTGGTGCAGACAGTAAAGAATCTGCCTGCAATGCAGGAGACTCGGGTTCAATTCCTGGGTTGGGAAGATTCTCTGGAGAAGGAAATGGCAACCCACTCTAGTATTCTTGCCTGGGAAATCCCATGGACAGAGGAGCCTGGTAGGCTACAGTCCATGGGGTTGCAAAAGAGTTTGACAGGACTTAGTGACTAAATAACAAGGAAACCAATACATTATTTTGAAAACTGGTAATAAAAGCTAGAACCAGGCATTTATCATATATATAACCTATACCTAAGGCTAATGAATATGAGAGAAAGTATTTTGACTAACAAATGGAAAAAATATAGAACAGAAATAGCAACAGATAGCAACCCTTAATGAATGTATCCAGTCAATGATCAGCAACAGCTAGTACAGGAGACACACACATGGACACTATGTGTTTTTGTTCTCTCTGCTGCTCCAAGATCAAGTCCAATCCTGATTAAGCCTCTAGATCTAGCTACCAATTTGCAGGAAATAGAGAGGACAAAGACTGTGTTAAAACTATGCTTAAGAATATAACTAGCCAACTAAAAAGTGGGCTGAGAACTTGAATATACATTTCTTTAAAGATATACAAATGGACAATAAGCACATAAAAAGACGCTCAACATCACTAATTCCTGAAGGAACATAAACTGAAACCACAAAGCAATCCCACGTCACATCCACTAAGATGGCCACTAACAAGAAACAGAAAACAGTGAGGTGCTGGAGAGGATATGGAGAAACTGGAACCCTGTGCACTGCTGGCAGGAGTATAAAATGGTACAGCTACTGTGCAAAATAGCATGGAAGGCCCTCAAAAAGTTGCAAGTAGAATTACCATATGATCCAGCAATTCCACTTTTGGGTATATATACAAAAGAGCTCAAAGCAGAGTCTTGAAGAGGTATTTGTACACCCATGATTCATAACAGCATTATTCACACGAGCTAAAATATGGAAGCAAACCCAAGTGTCTATCAACAGATGAATGGATAAGCAAATTCTGTTATATAAATACACTGGAATAGGTATCAACCTTAGAAAGGAGGAAATTTTTCAATATGCTACATGGATGGACCTTGAAGACACAATATTAAGTGAAATAAGCCAATCACAAGGAGACAAACACTGTATGATTTATTTATATGAGGTAAGTAATCAGAGATAATATAGGCTTAGGTGGTTGTCAGGGGCTGGAGGAGGGGAAAACGGGGAGTTATTAACAGGCACAAAGTTTCAGTTTTACAAGAAGAAAAGAGTTATGAGAATGGATGGTGGTGATGGCTGTACAACAAAGACAATGTGTTTACTATTACTGAACTATTAAAAGAAATTAAAATAAGATGGTAAATTTATATGTATTTTAACACTATATGTATATACACACACACAGCTAACTTCCCTGGTTGTACAGTGGTAAAGAATCTGCCTCCCAAAGCAGAGTACACAGGTTGGATCCCTGGTCTGGGAAGATTCCACATGCCATGGAACAATTAAAAGCCTGTGCGCCACAATTACTGAGCCTGCATGCAGTCAGCTACTGAAGCCTGTGGGCCTTGAGCCTGTGCTCCACAATGAGAGAAGCCACAGCAATCAGAAGCTCCACAGCACAATGAGGAGCAGCCCCCGCTCACTGCCGCTAGAGAAAGCCCACTTGCAGCAACAAAGACCCAGTGTAACCAAAAATAATAGATCAATTTCAAAAACAGAAAGTTTGAGTGTATATATATACACACACACACACACATAATAAATTTTAATTTATATTATTATGGACACTGCCTGCAGCTTGTGGGATATTAGTTCCCCAACCAGGGATTGAACCCGTGCCCTCTGCAATGGAAGCATGAAGTTCCAACCACTAAAACGACAAGGCATTCCCTACCTAGAGGCTTTTTTGGTCATGCTGTGTGGCATGTGGGATCTTAGTTCCCCAACCAGGGATCAAACCTGTGCCCTCCAGTGGAAGCATAAAGTCTTAACCACTGGACCACCAGGAAGTCCCATCACCAAATTTTTCAAAGGTAGAAAACAGATTTAAAAGGACAGTCCACTAAAAATGATGTAAGCAAGGAACAAAGATGTCTAAGAACAAGTAACTAGATAATCAAGTTGCAGTACAGGCATACTATACTTTTACTGCACTTTGCTTTATTGTGCTTCCCAAATATTATGGTTTTGTTTTTGTTTTGTACTATTTTTGCAAAATAAGGGTTTGTGTCAGGCTTGCATTGAACAAGTCAATTGGTACAATTTTTCCATCAGCATTTGCTCACATTGTTAAGAGCTGATTCATAATATTAGCTTCAAGTGTAAAAAATAAAGGTCCAATTTAAAAAATATATATTTTTGGTTGCATTGGGTCTTCATTGCTGCAAGTGGGCTTTCTCTAATTGTGGTGAGCGTCTCTGCATGACACTATGGTAATTCTTGCAATATTTCTCATTTTGTCATTATTGTTAAACTTGTTATGGTGATCTGTGATCTTTGATGTTACTATTGTAATTGTTTTGGGATACCACAAACCACGCTAATATAAGGTGACAAACTTAATAAATGTGTGTGTTCTGGCTGCTCTACCAATGGATAGTTTTCCTGTTCTCAGTCTCTCCCTGGATCACCATATTCCCTGAGATACAACAATATTGAAACTAGGTCAGTTAATAATCCTAAAATAGCCTCTAAATATTCAAGTGAAAGGAAGAGTCACAGCTCTCTTATTTTAAATAAAAAACTAGAAATGGTTTTTAAATTATTTATTTGGTTGTTCCTGGTCTTACTTGTGGTATGCAAACTCTTGGTTGTGGCATGTGGAATCTCGTTTCCTGATCAGGGATAGAACCTGGGCCCCGGCACTGGGAGCATGAAGTCTTAGCCACTGGACCTCCAGGGAAGTCCCTAAAAACAAGTTTAGTGAGGAAGGCATGTTGAAAGCCAAGAAAGGCCAAAAGCTAGGCCTCTTGTGCCAAACAATTAAGTCAAGTTGTGCATGCAAAGAAAGTTCTTTAAAGAAATGAGAACTACTCCAGTGAACACACAAATGATAAGAAAGCCAAACAGCCTTATTGCTGATGTGGAAAAGTTTCAGTGATCTGGATAGATGATCAAACCAGTCCCAACATTCCCTCAAGCAAAAGCCAAATGCAGAGCAAGACCCTAATTCTCTTCAATTCTGTGAAAGCTAAGAGAGATGTGGAAGCTACAGAAGAAAAGTTTGAAGACAGCAGAGACTGGTTCATGAGGTTAATGAAAGAAGCTATCTCTATAATCATCAAAGTACGAGGTACAGGATCAAGAGCTGATGTAGAAGCCACACCAAGTTATCCAGAATATCTAGCTAAAATAAGTAATAAAAACTGTCAAATACCTTAGGACTTTCATAGCTAGAGAAGTTAAGTCGATGCCTGGCTTCAAGATTTCAAAACTTAGAAGGACAGGCTGACTCTCTTGGTAGGGGCTAGTGCAGTCAGTGACTAAACTTGAAGCCAATGCACATTAACCATTCCAAAAATCCTTTGACCCTTCAGAATTATGCTAGACCCACTATGGCAAAGAAGAACTAAAGAGCCTCTTGATGAGAGTGAAAACGTTGGCTTAAAACTCAACATTCAGAAAACTAAGATCACGGCATCTCGTCCCATCACTTCATGGCAAATAGATGGGCAACCAATGGAAACAGCAACAGACTTTATTATTTGGGGCTCCAAAATCACTGCAGATGGTGACTGCAGCCATGATGCTTGCTGCTCCTTGGAAGAAAAGCTATGACCAACCTAGACAGCATATTTAAAAATAGAGACACATTTAAAAGCAGAGCTTGGGATTAACGTATACACATTTACACATATATACTAGGCCCGTCTAGTCAAAGCTATGGTTTTTCCAGTAGTCATGTATGGATGTGAGAATTGGGACTATAAAGAAAGCTGAGCACCAAAGAATTGATGCTTTTGAACTGTGGTGTTGGGGAAGACTCTTAAGAGTTCCTTGGACAGCAGGGAGATCCAACCAGTTCATCCTAAAGGACATCAGTCCTGAATACTCAATTGGAAGGACTGATGCTGAAGCTGAAACTCCAATACTATGGCCACCTGATGCAAAGAAACGATTCATTTGAAAAGATCCTGATGCTGGGAAAGATTGAAGGCGGGAAGAGAAGAGGACGACAGAGAATGAGATGGTTGGATGGCATCACTGACGTGATGGACGTGAGTTTGAGGAGGCTCCAGGAGCTGGTGATGGACAGGGAAGCCTGGTGTGCTGCAGTCCATCAGGTCACAGAGAGGTGGACACTACTGAGTGACTGAACCAAACTATACCTATGTTCTTATCAATGAAACAACAAAGCTTAGAAGACAGCACAACTGTTAACAACATGGTTTACTAAATATTTTAGGCTTACTGCTGAGATCTACTGCTCAGTAAAAAAGATTCCTTACAAAATATTACTACTCACTGACAAGGCACCTGGTCAGTCAAGAGCTCTAAGGAAGATATATGATGGTGTTTATGTTGTTTTCATCATGCCTGCTAACACAACATCCATTCTGTAGCCCAAGGATCAAGGAGAAATTTTGGCTTTCAAGACTTAATTATATGTTTTTACTATACATTTCATAAGGCTATTAAGTAGTTGCCAGAGATAATGATTTCTTTGATGGAGACAGGCAAAATCAATTAAAAATCTTCTGGAAAGGATTCACCATTCTAGATACCATTAAGATTATTCATCGAAAGAAGGCAAAATACCAACATGAACAGGAGTTTAGAATAAGTTAATTCCAACTTTCATGGATAACTGAGCAGTTCAAGACTCAAGTTTACTGGAAGAAGTTAACTGTGGATGTGGTAGAAATAGCAAGAGAACTAGAATTAGAAATAGAGCTGAAGATGGAACTGGATTGCTCCAATTTCATGATAAAATTTGAACAAATAAGGAGTTGCTTCTTATGGATGAAGAAAGTGGTTTCTTGAGATGGAATCTACTTCCGATGAAGATGGTGGAAGACTGTTGAAATGATAAGAATGGATTTAAATATTATATAAACTTAGTTGTTAAAGTGGTAGCAAAGCTTGAGAAGACTGACTCCAATTTTTAAAGTTCTAGAGACTTCCCCTATTGGTCCAGCGGTTAAGAATCCACCTGCCAGTTGCCGAGGACACAAGTTCAGTCTTCGGTCTGGTAAGATTCCACGTGCTGCAGGGCAACTAAGCCCATGTGCAACAACCACTGAGCCTGTGCTCTACAGCCTGCGTGCCACAACTGCTGAAGCCCCCACATGCTAGATTCTGTGTTCTGAACAAGAGAAGCCACTGTAATGAGAAGACCAAGTATTGCAACTAGAGAGTCGCCCCCGTTCACAACAGTGAAAGCCTACATGCAGCAACTAAGACCCAGTGCAGCCAAAAATAAAAATAATAAAAATTTTAAAAAATAAATAGAAAGAAAAGGCTAAATTATAAAAACCCTGGTTAGAAAACATAGGGTTAACATTTCATGATCTTGGATTGGTGATGATTTTTGATGTATGGCACCAAAAGTACATACAACAATAAAACTAATTGAACTTCATAAAAATTAAAAACTTTTGTGCCTCAAAGGATACTTCAAGAGAATCAAAAGGTAAACTACAAAATGGGAAAAAATACTTGCAGATCATATATCTGACAAGAGGTTAATATTCAGAATATATAAAGATCTGGTACAAATCAACAAAAAAAACAAATAACCCAATATAAAACATGGTCAGGGACCTCCCTGGTGGTCTACTGGTTAAGAATCTGCCTCCCAATGCAGGAGATGCAGGTTCCATCCCTGACTGGAAAACTAAGATCCTACATGCTGCCAGGCAACCAAACCTGCACACCACAACTACTGAGCCCTCACACCACAACCAGAGAGAAGTCCGCATACTGCAACAAAGATCTCACGTGCGCAATAAGACCCAATACAGTCATACATTTAAAAATATTTTTAAAAAATAAAAAATGGTCAAATGACCTGAATACACATTTCTTCAAAAATGATATAAAAATGTCAAAAAGTCCATGAAAAGATGCCCAATATCTTGTGTCACTAGGAAAATGAAACCCAAAACCATAATAAGATTCCACTTTTACCCATTGGTTTTATCAAAAAAAGCAAAAATAAGTGTTGGCAAGGATGTAGAAAAATTTGAATCCTCCTCTATAGCTGGTGGGACTGTAAAAGGATACGGTTTCTTTGGAAAACACTTATGCACTCCTAAATATGTTAAACATATAATTATCATGTTACCCAATAATTGCCAGTACATATGGGAACTCAAACAGATAGTTGTGCAGCACTGTTTACAATAATCCAAAGAGGGAGGCAACCCAAGCATCTTTCAATAGATAATGGATACAAGAAATGTGGTATTTATACAGTGGAATATCATTCATCAAATAAAAAGTACTGAAGTTCTATCCCTCTGGCTGATTCATGTTGCTGTATGGCAGAAACCAACACAATACTGTAAAGCAATTACCCTTCAATTAAAAATAAATTTTTTGGAAAAAAAATCTTAAAAAAAGAGAAATGGATTATAAAACATGAAAAAAAGTTCTGATATATGCTCCATATAGATGAAGCTTGAAAACATTATCCTAAGTGAAATAAGCCAGACACAAAAGAACAAATGTCACATAATTCCGTTTGTATGTAGCATCTAAAATAGGTGAACTCAGAAAGACAGAGACTAGAAGGGAAGTTACCAGCAGCTGGGAAGAATGGCAAGTTATTGTTTCATGGGTATAGCATTTTTATTTGGGAGGCTGGGATGTTTGGGAACTTTGTTTCAGAGTTTTTGTTCTGAAAAATACCAGTAATGATTGTACAGCGATGTGAATGTACTAAATGCCACTGAGCTGTACACTTAAAAATGGCAAGTTGCATGTATGCATATTTTACCAATAATAAAATTTTAAGAAAGCATATATTACAAATTATCTGTAAAGAGAGCAACAACTTAATGTTTTTCCATGGAGATAAATGATTAAATCATGATATACACGAACAATATTCTATGTATAACAGAAACAGTGGTGAATGAAAAGATCCTGAAGATCTACTATGAGAAAACAACAGAAGTGAATACACTGTACATTTCTATTCCCATAAAGATAGACTCGAAAAAGATTTCTAAATGCATGCAGAAAAAACTGCTCTGGAGGAATCTGAGAGAGGGAGATTTAATTAATTAATTTACTATGAATCATTTGACCTTCTTAGCACATACAGGTATTACCTTCACAGTTAAAAATTCTGAAACAGTAAATATACAACAGAAATATATATATATACAAGTAAACATATATAATATATATATTCTATAATATATACAATTTATATGAAATCCAAATAAAACTTAATATTCTCAGTCATAAAAACTCAAAACAGGAAGTATTGCCTCTTAATGAAATTATCCACAGCACAGGAGGGCAAGCATTGTCCACTGAATCCCTTTGTCTTCCAAGATCACTGCTTTTGAACCAGAGAACTTCAGAAATGAAAAGCATGCACACTTCAAAGAAACAAACCAAGACCTGAGGGGTAAATGACATGCCCAGATGAAAGGATGTATAGCTGAAAATAGCATCAAGGCCTGGAACATACAATTTCTTGCTCCTGCATGTGTCTTTCTGGGTGCAAGGTCATCTGGTTTTAATGCATGATATAAAAATTAATTAATGTGAATCTCCGCAAGAATACTGCTTTGTTGTTGTTCAGTCGCTCAGTCATGTCTGACTCTTTGCAACCCCATGGACTATGTGATGGATAATCAAAAGAACCATAGATGAAAACCAAAATGGCAGAAAAAGAAGAAAACTATTTATAGTGAAAGAAAGGAAGGAACGAAGGGACAAATTTACCACTAAACCTGAGATCTCAGCAAAAGCAATAAGCTATAAGATACAGGAGGTATAAGGAATAATCAAAATAGTGATTATTTATTGGTAAGATCTATCAAGAAAGTAATCCAAAAGGCCCAACAAACTAATAGATCTAAGGAGTTCAGCAAGGCTGCTACAAATGACAACATTTTTGGAAAAAATCACTAAGTTACCAAGGAGAGGGGGAAAAGCAGTAAAAATTTCTTTAAGGAAATAAGAAATACAACAGACTTGAATAGACAAAATATATCATAATAAAGTTACCACAATAATGAATAATTCAGGGTAAGACTGCCAAATGTCCCCAATTTAATCAAATAATTAAATGTAATCCCGTTAATTCCAATAAGGTTTTTGTTTGGTTGTTTGTTACTATTAGACAAACATTCTAAAATTCATATGGAAAAGAAATACTCAAGATAATTCTAAAAAAGCACAAGGAGGAAGACTTTGTACAAGGAGAAAAGGATATTAGAAATCTATGGTAATTAGAGCAACTAGAGATATATAGGACAGATGCAACATTACACACAACATGTGGAAGGACAGACCACTTAATAAGTGCTAACACAACTGCCTTTCTATAAATGAGGGGAAAATGAAATCAGATCCCCGTCTTGTACTATATATCAAGTTAATTCCAGATGTATCAAAGACCTAAATCTGACATATAAAACTTTGAAGTTGTTAGAAGACCTCGGGAATATCCTAAAAGCCTCAAGCAGGGAAAGGAAATAAGAAGAGTATTACAGGTAGAGGAATTAGAATGATAACTGGCAGATACCTTCATTCATAATATGAAAAGTAATACCACCATGGAAAGTAATAATACAGTAGTAGTGAGATCTGAATATGTCATGTTCTTAGAACAGTATCTGAGATACAACCTCTTAAAAGCTTCTCTCACTCTGGTTCTTTCACTTATTAGTTATGCGGAACTGAGTATGTGACTCTCATGCCTCACTTTCTTTACCAGTAAAAAGGAGAGTAACCACCTTACTGCTGCTAAGTCGCTTCAGTTGTGTCCGACTCTGTGCCACCCCAGAGACGGCAGCCCACTAGGTTCCTCTGCCCCTGGGATTCTCCAGGCAAGAATACTGGAGTGGGTTGCCATTTCCTTCTCCAACGCATGAAAGTGAAAAGTGAAAGTGAAGTCGCTCAGTCGTGTCCGACTTTTAGTGACCTCATGGACTGCCGCCTACCAGGCTCCTCCATCCATGGGATTTTCCAGGCTAGAGTACTGGAGTGGGGTGCCATTGCCTTCTCCTAACCATCTTACTAGGTTCTTGTAAAAATTAAATGAGTCTATACACACACCATGCTTAGAATAGACACTGATAAACAGTTAAGAACTCAATAAGAGTTAAGAACAACACACCACATTTACAAACAATAATTACATATTACCCAGGGAATGTGGAGCTTGTCAAAGTACATGCATGTTTATTAGGATTCTATCTTGGACGGTAGGTTTGGTAATAATGTGGAGGATGGGCTTTAAGGAGGGGAAAGCTGAAGGGACAATAGTTAAAAGGCTATTTTATCTCTCAAGCCTAAACAATGGCAATAATGACTGAAAGAAGTTTTGAAGTGGATTTTGAAGTGAACAGATCAGACATGAAAACAGTGAGCCAAGTATCATCAATGACAATTTCCAGGTTCTCAAATAGCTGAGGATTAGCATAGATAAAGTTAACTGAAATGAGGTTGGAAATGCGGAATGTTTCCCACCTTCGTTGCTAAAAACTCATTCCTGCTCCTGACTTTTGAGATCTACAATTATCTTACACGTTGTCAATCAGCTTCTAACTAAAACTTCATGCTGTCTGAAGTTATACTTTCAGAAGTTATTGCTGTTTAGAAAGTATTTTGATGTCCTATCAACTAATTTTCTGAAATGGCATTTCATTTGAGTCAGAAATTTCTTTAAACTCATTATGTGATTTATAAAATGTCATTCATCTTTGTTAACAGACAACAAAAACTTTCTTGTCTGAAACTGGACTACTTAAAAATGTTTCTTACCATGATTGGCTTGCCCTGAAATGTCTTAACTTCTTCTCTTAAGTATTTAAAAGCCTGTTACAAAGCAGAAAGGAACTTTCATTAGCATTCAAATATTTCATTAAAGCAATCATTATTCTATTGAGAGGTTTAATATTACCAACTATCTCTAAACTATAAAAAATTCTGAAGGTGACCCCATTATGCAGATGATAGGAAATGAAAAAGCAGAAATGTGAGACCTCGGCTACAGTTAACATTTATTATGTAATAACTACTATGGATCACTACAGATAAAATGCACAAAATTCAGAAAAGACCCAAAATATCACTACATATCAATTTTAAAATAGGTTCAGAGAGCCTTCTAAGATGAAGAATTAAGACAAATCTGAGTGACTGAAAAATGTTATTATATAAATTTTTGTTTCAAAGTAGTTTTACTTATCTTTATATAAAACATGCTAACAATTAAGAGTAATATCATTATGTCAAAATTCCAAGAATCAGAAGTTATATATATTGCCGCTTACTATGTAACAGAAATACTAACTATTGAGTACATGTTAATTTGAAAACTGTGTGCTAATTTTTTATTGATAAGTAACGGTTCTTATGTTGAAACAAAGCTTTAGGAAGATCATCAAAAAGAAAACCAATTAGAAAGCAAAACCAAAAAGGTGAACAAAGTTCTCCAAAGTCTTGATAAACACTACTGTAAGCACACATTTTTCTCAATTAAAATACACACTATCTCTTTTTCCACCAGCAGTTCAAATCAAAAGAAAAGCTTTCTTCTCACCTGTTGTGCATCTGTGTCTGACTGGAAAGTAATATACCAGTTGCTATTGTGCGCAAACTCACAGCTTATCACCTTGGGGCAGTTTTCATTTTTAAACAAAGCTTTTACTTCCTAAAAATGAAAAACTTCAGTTAACCCTAAAAATATATCAATAATAGGCAGTTTTTCCTCTTCATGTCCTTGGGTCCTTTCTATTTCTTTACTTAGTAACTGTTTATATCTTCTGCCCATTTTTCTGTTGAATGGAATTATGGTCTAAAAGAAGAATATGCATAGTCATAGTGTAAACTGTGTGCGTGATTTAGGGAAGGAAACTTATTTTATAATCAGCAAAACTGAAAAATTATTTCCGTCTTACTGCTGCTAAGTCACTTCAGTCATGTCCGACTCTGTGCGACCCCAGAGACGGCAGCCCACCAGGCTCCCCGGTCCCTGGGATTCTCAAGGCAAGAACACTGGAGAGGGTTGCCATTTCCTTCTCCAATGCAGGAGTGAAAAGTGAAAGTGAAGTCGCTCAGCCGTGTCTGACTCTTCGAGACCCCATGGACTGCAGCCTACCAGGCTCCTCCATCCATGGGATTTTCCAGGCAAGAGTACTGGAGTGGGTTGCCATTGCCTTCTCCAATTTCTGTCCTAATGGTAAGCTAAATCTTCCTTAAAGAAAAATCTCTGAAGTCCTATCATTATCTCAAAAAATGGGAGGGGGGAGGGAGGGGTGGGGGAAGGAGAAGGTCCTAGATTAGCATTTTCTAGGAGCTAACTATTTTCATGCATTTCTCCAGGCAAGTTTGGCCTTGCAGCCCAAAATGAAGCAGGGCAAGGCAAACAAAGAGTTTTGTCAGGAGAACTTGCTGGTCATAGCAAACACCTTTTTCCAACAACCTAAGAGACGACTACACATGAACATTACCAAATGGTCAGTATTGAAATCAGACTGATTATATTCTTTGCAGCCAAAGATGGAGCAAATGTATACAGTCAGCAAAAACAAGACCTGGACCTGACTGTGACTCAGATCATCAACTCCCTATTGCAAAAATCAGGCTCAAATTTTAAA
Organism: Bubalus kerabau; assembly: GCF_029407905.1. Classification (NCBI taxonomy): domain Eukaryota; kingdom Metazoa; phylum Chordata; class Mammalia; order Artiodactyla; family Bovidae; genus Bubalus; species Bubalus kerabau. The sequence continues at coordinate 93,016,400 of NC_073624.1, read as the reverse complement.
AAGTACAGAAAATCACTAGGCCATTCAGGTAGGACATAAAGCAGATACTTAATGATTATACAGTGGAAGTGACAAATGGATTCATGGGATTAGATCTGGGAGACAAGAATGCCTGAAGACCTATGGACAAGAGGTTTGTAACACTGTACAGGAGGCAGTAACCAAAACCATCCCCAAGAAAAAGAAATGCAAGAAAGCAAAATGGCTGTCTGAGGAGGCTTTACACATAGCTGAGGGAAGTTCAGTTCAGTTCAGTTGCTCAGTCGTATCTGACTCTTTGCAACACCATGGACTACAGCGTGCCAGGCCTCCCTGTCCATTACCAACTCCTGGAGTTTACTCAAACTCGTCCATTTAGTCAGTGACGCCATCCAACCATCTCATCCTCTGTTGTCCCCTTCTCCTCCCACCCTCAATCCTTCCCAGCATCACGGTCTTTTCAAAAGAGTCAGTTCTTCCCATCAGGTGGCCAAGTATTAGAGTTTCAGCTTCAGCGTCAGTCCTTCCAATGAATATTCAGGACTGATTTCCTTTAGGATGGACTGGTTGGATTTCCTTGCTGTCCAAGGGACTCTCAAGAGTCTTCTCCAACACTACAGTTCAAAACCATCAATTCTTTGGTGCTCAGCTTTGTTTCTAGTTCCAACTCTCACATCCATACATGACTACTGGAAAAACCATAGCTTTGACTAGACAGGCCTTTGTTGGCAAAGTAACGTCTCTGCTTTTTAATATGCTGTCTAGGTTGGTCATAACTTTTCTTCCAAGGAGTAAGCGTCTTTTAATTTCATGGCTGCAGTCACCATCTACAGTGATTTTGGAGCCCAAGAATAGAAGCAAAAATCAAGAGAGAAAGGGAAACCCACCGAACTGAACACAGAGTTTCAGAGAATAGAAAGCAGAGATAAGAAGGCCTTCTTAAGTTAACAGTGCAAAGAAGTAGAGGAAAACAATAGAATGGGAAAGACTAGAGATCTCTTCAAGGAAACTGGAGATATAAAAGAACATTTCATGAAAGGATGGGCACGATAAAGGACAGAAATGGTAAGGATCTAACAGAAGTAAGAGAGATTAAAAAGAGGTGACAAGAATACACAGAACTATACAACAAAGGTCTTAATGAAAATAATAACCACAATGGTCTGGTCACTCACCTAGAGTCTGATATCCTGGGATATGAAGTCAAGTTGGCCTTAGGAAGCATTACTACAAATAAAGCTAGTGGGTGCTGGAATTCAAGCTGAGCTATTTCAAATCCTAAAAGATGCTGCTGCTGAAGTGCTGCACTCAATAAGTCAACAAAGTTGGAAAACTCAGCACTGGCCACAGGACTGGAAAAGGTCAGTTTTCATTCCAATCTCAAAGAAGGTCAGTGTCAAAGTATGTACAAACTACCATACAATTGTGCTCATTTCGCATGCTAGTAAGGTTATACTCAAAATCCTTTAAGCTAGGCTTCAGCGTATATGAACTGAGAACTTCTAGATGTACAAGCTGGATTTAGAAAAGGAAGAGGAACCCCACCAAACTGACAACATACACTGGATCATAGAGAAAGCAAGGGAATTCCAGAAAAACATCTACTTTTGCTTCAGTGACTATGCTAAAGCCTTTGAATGGACGATTGCCAGGAGAATTATAAACAACCTCAGATATGCAGATGATACCACTCTACTGGAAGAAAGTAAAGAGGAACTAAAGATCCTGTTGATGAAGGTGAAAGAGGAGACTAAAAAAGCTGGCTTAAAATTCAACATTCAAAAAACTAAGACAACGGTATCCAGTCCCATCACTTCATGGCAAACAGATGGAGAAAAGGTGGAAACGGTGACAGATTTTATTAGACTGCCACCCATTGATTTCTACCTTCAAAACTCTATCAATACTCTTCAGATATTTCCAGTTCCTTTAAATAGTATAATTAATTTAGTTAAATCTTAATATAATCTATTATTTTTATCCTTTTATTATTCTTTAGAAAGAATAATATTCATAGATTTACTTTCCCAAGTATAAGAAGTCTGGATATAAACGAATCAAAATTTATTCTACCTGATAGCAGTCTTTCAGGTCACCATCCAAATCGCCTCAATTTAATTTGAATTTTAGAGACTACTGCCAAGATCAACCCTCTCTGGCTATTTTAGTCATCTGTACTTCCTTTACTTTTTTTTTTTTAATGAATAGTGTGTTGCTTTCTTTCTTTTATCAGCTGTTTTTCATCTGTATAAGCACTCTATGTATGCAGAATATGAGTTATAGTAACTACAGAAATAACAATGGCTAATGTACCAAGTATTGCTCAAAGCTCTTTATATAACTCCTCAATTCTCACAATTTCATTAGTTACTACTATCCCACTTGGAACTCTGAATGCAGAGTTTCAAAGAATAGCAAAGAGAGATAAGAAAGCCTTCCTAAGTGAACAATGAAAAGAAGTAGAGGAAAACAATAGAATGGGGAAGACTAGAGATCTCTTTAAGAAAATCAGAGATACCAAGGTAACATTTCCTGCAAAGATGGGCACAATAAAGGACAGAAATGGTATGGACTTAATAAAAGCAGAAGATACTAAGAGGTGGCAAGAATATACAGAACTATACAAAACAGATCTTAATGACCCGGATAACCCTGATAATGTGATCACTCACCTACAGCCAGACATCCTGGAGTGTGAAGTTTGAGCCTTAGGAAGCATCACTATGAACAAAGCTAGTGGAGGTGATGGAATTCCAGCTGAACTATTTCAAATCCTAAAAGATGCTGCCAAAGTGCTGCACTCAACATCCCAGCAAATTTGAAAACTCAGCAATGACCACATGATTGCAAAAGGTCACTTTTCATTCCAATCCCAAAGAATGGCAATGCCAAAGAATGTTCAAACCACTGCATAACTGCACCCTAATTTTACATGCTAGAAAGGTAATGCTCAAAATCCTTCAAGCTAGGCTTTAACAGTATGTGAACTGAGAAACTTCCAGATGTACAAGTTGGATTTCAAAAAGGCAGAGAAACCAGAGATCAAATTGCCAACATTAGCTGGATCACAGGAAAAGCAAGAGAATTCAAGAAAAACATCTACTTCTGCTTTAATGACTACACTAAAGCCTCTGACTGCGTGGATCACAACAAACTGCAAAATTTTTATAAGAGGTGGGAATTCCAGACTACCTTACCTGCCTTCTGAGAAATCTGTCTGCAGAACAAGAAGCAACAGTTAGAACTGGATATGGAACAACGGATTGGTTCCAAATTGGAAAAGGAGTACATCAAGGCTATATAATGTCACCCTGATTATTTAACTTACATGCAGAGTACATTATGCAAAACCTCTGCCTTGATGAAGCACAAGCTGGAATCAAGATTGCCAGGAGAAATATCAATAATTTCAGATATGCAGCTGGCATCACCCTTATGGAAGAAAGTGAAGAGGAACTAAAGAGCCTCCTGATGAAGGTGAAAGATGAGAGTGCAAAAGCTGGCTTAAAATTCAACATTCAAAAGATGAAGATCAAAGCATCCGGTTCCATCACTTCATGGCAAACAGATGGGGAACAATGGAAAACAGTGACAGACTTTATTTTCGTGGGCTCCAAAATTACTGTGGATGGTGACTGCAGCCATGAAATTAAAAGGTGTTTGCTCCTTGGAAGAAAAACTGTGACAAACCTGCTGCTGCTGCTTAGTCGCTTCAGTCGTGTCCGACTCTGTGCGACCCCATAGACGGCAGCCCACCAGGCTCCCCCGTCCCTGGGATTCTAGAGGCAAGAACACTGGAGTGGGTTGCATTTCCTTCTCCAATGCAGGAAAGTGAAAAGTGAAAGTGAAGACGCTCAGTCGTATCCAACTCTTAGTGACCCCATGGACTGCAGCCTACCAGGCTCCTCTGTCCATGGGATTTTCCAGGCAAGAGTACTGGAGTGGGGTGCCATTGCCTTCTCCAGTGACAAACCTAGACAACGTATTAAAAACCAGAGACATTACTTTGCCAACAAAGGTCCATACAGTCAAAGCTATTGTTTTCCAGTAGTCATGTACGGATATGAGAATTGGACCATAAAGAAAGCTGAGTACTGAAGAATTGATGCTTTTGAACTGTGGTGTTGGAGAAGACTCTTGAGAGTCCCTTGGAATGCAAGATCAAACCAGTCAATCCTAAGGGAAATCAGTCCTGAATATTCATTGGCAGGACTGATGCTGAAGCTGAAGATTCAATACTCTGGCCAGCTGATGCAAAGAGCTGACTCATTGGAAAAGACTCTGATGCTGGGAATGACTGATAGCAGGAGGAAAAGGGGACGACAGAGGACAAGATGGTTGGATGGCATCACAAACTCAAAGGACATGAATCTGAGCAAGCTCTGGGAGATGGTGAAGGACAGGGAAGCCTGGCATGCTGCTTGCTGTCCATGGGGTAGCAAAGAGTCAGCCACGACTGAGCAACTAAACAACAACAACAAATTATCCCATTTGGGCTTCTCAGGTGGCACTAGTGGTAAAGAATGTGCCTGCCAATGCAGGAAACAGAAGATCCCCTAGAGAAGAGAATGGCTACCCACTCCATTATTTTTCCTGTAGAATCCCATGGACAGAGGAGCCTGGCAGGCTACCATCCATAGAGTGGCAAAGAGTTGGACAGGACCGAACTGACACAGCGGCTGCTGCTGCTGCTGCTAAGTCGCTTCAGTCGTGTCCGACTCTGTGCCACCCCACAGACGGCAGCCCACCAGGCTCCCCCGTTCCTGGGATTCTCCAGGCAAGAACACTGGAGTGGGTTGCCATTTCCTTCTTCAATGTATGAAAGTGAAAAGTGAAAGTGAAGTCGCTCAGTCGTGTCTGACTCTTAGCGACACCATGGACTGCGGCCTACCAGGCTCCTCCGTGCATGGATTTTTCCAGGCAAGAGTACTGCAGTGGGGAGTGACACAGCACCCATGCATTATTCCATTTAATAGATGAGAAAACTATGGCAATCACAAAAAGAGATTAAGTAACTTATCCCAGGTCACAGAGCTAGAAAATAAAAATGCTGGAATTCAAATCTGGGCAGTTTCTGGCTCATACACTTGAAATTTTTTCTTAATATTACAAATATTCTTCCTTTCTGCAATTTTCCATTCAATTTGTTACTTCTGACATATAATTAATAATTTAAAATCCAAGATCTATCTAGTGACAGTTTCTTTTCTAATTTCTCTCACTGCTTCTAAGTTTAGGAAATCATCCTTTTGGAAATTTAATACTGAATGACTCCAGGCAAAAAGATTAACTACTTATGTGTCAAATAGGTGACAAGGGTCTAAAAATTCTTTTTAAAATGGTTAATCAATTACCATATCAGTTACTGATTAACCCTCCTCATCTCTATCCTTAACATGACAACTCAATGTGAAGCTCCATGGCTTAAACAACATGGGTTTTGGAAACAGAAGATTAAGTTTGAATCCAGACTCTGTAACTTAAAACAGTCCATGTGTTATCTAACCATTCCAAGGCTCAGTTTATTTGTAAATCAAAACAAAAAACCTTAGGCTTTAAATAACTATAGTACGTAAGAGTTGGTAAAATCTGATTATTAAATAAATGTTATTATACTATGTTGTTACATCAAAGGATCTATTTCTGGATTTTTCAAAAACAGAACACCTATTGAATGCTTTTAAAATTTTATTTCAATTTTTATTTAAATTCATTTCATTTCATTGAGCTACATGGTTTGCGGGACCTCAGTTCCCTAACCAGAGATTGAACCCAGGTCACGGCAATGAAAGCCCTGAATACTAACCACAAGGCCACCAGGTAACTCCCCATTTCTGGATTTATTGTCTCATTAAAATATTATTTTACCCTTCTACCTGTACCATACTATCTTTATAATTGCAAGCTTTGTTTTATTATTTTGCTGCTGCTGCTGCTGCTAAGTCACTTCAGTCGTGTCCAACCCTGTTCGACCCCATAAACGGCAGCCCACTAGGCTCCCCCGTCCCTGGTATTCTCCAGGTAAGAACACTGGAATGCTAACCAGTCCTAAATCATTAATCCTTACTCAAATTTTTAAGTCCTAAGTTAATCCTTTCAGTTTAATCATCAAGCTCCAAAAGAGCCTATTTAAATTGGCATTCAATTAAATTAATAGAGAATCAGTATCACTACAATAGTCAAATTTAGCCTTCTAAGAACACAGAATTGGATCATTTTCCTCCCTGTGTGCCACTCTTTCAGTATTTCAGAATTTACAAAGCTCATCAATGTTTACCCTATTCAAAGTAATTGACATGACAACAGTGACAAACCTTGCTTGTTTACCTCCTCCAATTTAAACAGTAAAGAATATTTAGCTTAAACAACACTAATGATTTACCTCTATTGGTGTTGTTTCAGGAATCTCTCTAAGAATCACAATACAACGCTTATGACTTGGTCTCACTTTCTCACCCTTCTCATCAACTTGCACCATGGGAGAAGCTGAAATTAAAAAAAAATTTCATTCAAAAGTGAAAAATAGTGATATTATAATTCCATTAAAAAACTATTCATTTCAATTTCCAACTAAATAAATCAGCAGAGGCTAATATTTTTAAAAAATTAAGTGGTAGATTCAAAGATTACAGTTACGATAAAATACCTTGAGATTGATATGCAAAGAACACCATCCAATGTTAATCACTGAATAAATATTCAGAATACTTGCTCTGTCACTTGGCACAGAGTTGGAATTGAAAAGAAGCCTTCACAGAGTACTCGGTAATTATTTCTCATAAGGTATTTCCCTATATACAATTACTGAATTCAAGTAAAATCAACGTACCTACACTAGCCAAACACTACTCTGGTAAGTTTAACAAGCTTTGACATGTGAAGAAATTCTTCTTCAAGTCTGAGAAGCACTTGAAACCAAGAATTATATAGAAATCATTACAAACTTTCTGTGATTTTAACGTATTTACTCTTACTTACTACTACAGAGACCCAGAAGCCACCTTTTAGATGCTGCTTTTGAGTAATACTGAATAAAGGTAGTACCACAAGGCAAAACTTTTATTTCTAATACCTCCTAATATTCCACATCTCCCTGCACAGGCAAGTAGAGAGAATAAAAGCAGTTGTTAAGGAAGAAGGCTTGTTTATAAATCCTAGGTTTCAGCCCTTGGTGGTACGAAATTCTGTCTCTTGGCCAATTCTTTAAATGTTGACAAGACTGGGTCATTTTAAGAAAGTATCTTTCCAAGTGATCAGAGATTTAATAAATATCTTTATTCCTCTGAGAATGGAAATCCCTACTCCTATGTAAAACTATATTGGACTTTTTGTATTTAACTTTTAAACATCTCAAACAAATTTCATATAAAAGTGAAGATCTGTCTTTACTCAAGTAGTTAACAAAACCCATACGAGAGAGGTTGCCAAGAAATGCTGATGTAAGACACAATTACCACCAAAAATTCTTACACCTCAATCTAAAAATATAAACTCTTTACCAAACTTTAGAGCAGCGTTTGTTAAACTGGAGTTCGCAACTCTCTAACAGGTTGTAAAAACAAATTCAGAATAAAAGAAATGAACTCATTTCAAGCATTCAGTACTAATCTACATAATTAACATTTCAGTTCTGTGTATGTAGTGTGTATATCAGGTTATGCCATGAAGTTTACTTCTTACTGTTGTTCAAGAAACACATTGCTTTAGAGGGTGGGATAACAATACATAAAGCATTTTAACAGCCAAAAAAACTGAGGTTTAATTGCCTATAATTAAATGAGTAAATGGGTATCAGGATGAACAACCAAGGTACAGAACTGATATAGATATGTATCAGTCAATAAAAACAGAAAAATTATTAGCACAGAATAACAAAAAACATGGAGTTAAAAACAATTTCCTATACGATCAGAAATCAAAGGAATATTTAATTTTTTATTTTAAAAGTAAAGTAAAGGGTATGATTTACATACATCTCAAAACTTCAAGAATTAGGTCAGGGTCTGTGGTCAGTTTTTTAATTTCTTCCATGTTAGCAACTGTCCAAATTGGGATGAACTGATCACTGTCCATTTGAGATATCAGGTAAAGATCCTTTGACAAATTTTCTCTGAAAGGAATAAGAGAAGTACAGTCCTATAAAGCAAACAAACTTTAAAAAGCACCTAAAGAAAAGAGACGCCTTATTTACTTTTATCACTAAATGTAGGAAAACAAAATTATGCCATTAGAAATAACAAGGTAAACTATGAAAATACATAATATGCAACAAATACATTTTAACAACTTCTGGCAAGTTTCTGAATCCCTAAATACACTGGGTCCAACAGTTTTGAACAAGGGAGCTTATCAAATTATACTGATATACAAAAAGGCTTAAAGTGTATCACAAAACATTACATACAGTTTTGTTCCATCATCATACTTTATCACTGATGTCAGAACATGTATATGGAGAATATAGTGTAAGCCATGAGTTGGATCATGAGGGATTTTAAATTTTTTAATGTTTTTCATTTTCAATAGGCACATTTGACTTTTAAATTTAAATAATAAAGCTAAAATAACAAATTTAAATCATTTTAAATTAAGACAAAAGATTCTGTCTCATTTTTTAAAAAGGAAAACACACACTATCTTACACATAAAATCCTGTTTAACAACAAACTGAAGGAGAATCAAATTGCCTTATAATTTACATCAAACCTTTGGAACAGTATGGTTATAGATAGCTAGAAATCTTTGCTTAAAAATCGTCTCAATAACGACCCTATTTAAAACTAAAACCACCCAAGCACTCCTGTTTCAACTCCTCCCTTGCTTACTCAGCTCTACTTTTATCCATCCCACATTGCAGGTGAATTCTTTACCATCAGGGCCACCAGGGAAGCCCAAGAATACTGCAGTGAGTAGCCTATCCCTTCTCCAGGGGATCTTCCTGACCCAGGAATCGAACTGGGGTCTCCTGCATTGCAGGCAGATTCTTTACCAGCTAAGCTAGCAAGGAAGCCCACTCGTTGCAACTGTTTGGACTGCAGCCCACCAGGCTCCTCTGTCCAAGGGGATTCTCCAGGCAAGAATACTAGAGTGGGTTGGCAAGCCTTCCTCCAGGGGATCTTCCCAACCCAGGGATCGAACCTGCTTCTATTATGTCTCCCACATTGGCATTCGGGTTCTTTCACCACTAATGACACCTGGGAAGACTTAGTGCCTGGCAAAGAGTAGGGAGGGTCAAGGCCTTTACATTCAAATTATACTAAAATTGGACTTCCCTGGTGGTACAGCGGATAAGAATCTGCTTGCTAATGCAGGGGACATGGGTTCGATCCCTGGTCTGCAAAGATCCCACATGCTGTGGAGCAACTAAGCCCACGCAACCACAACTACTGAGCCCGAGTGCTGTCACTACTGAAGCCTGTGCTCCAGAGCCTGTGCTTCGCAACAAGAAGGCACCACAATGGGAAAGCCACGCACTGCAACAAAGAGGAGCCCCCACCTGCCGCAACTAGGGAAAGTCCATGTGCAGCAACAAAGACACACGCAAACCAAAATAATCAAATAAACATTAAAATTTTATTAATAAATATTAAATAAATCATTTTATTATTTAATAAAATTAATATATTAAAAATTATACTAAAATAGAGTATTAATTACTTTAAGGTTATAACTGTCAACAAATAGCGGTTATTTGTCTGGGGGGGGAAGAATACAGAGGATAACAATGACAAATTCACTTCAGCACAAAAGAAAGGACATTAGAACATACTGTCTTATTCCTTAAGAATCTGAAAACAAGACTACTATAAACATGAGTACAACTAAAAGACTGTATTCTACATCAACTGAGACTTTCAGCAGGTCTATTCTTATAAAACAGAATGGCACACCCTTAAAGAAACCGTACCTTGTCAGAAGTTATGTCAAATAATAGATATATAACATCTAGGATTACGACTAATACCTAATATTGTTCAGTCGCTCAGTTGTGTCTGACTCTGTGACTCCACGAACTGTAGCACTCCAGTCTTCCCTGTCCTTCACTATCTCCCAGAATTTCCTCAAACTCATGTCCTCTGAGTCAGTGATGCCATCCAACCATCTCATCCTCTGTCGTCCCCTTCTCCTCTTGCCCTCAATCTTTCCCAGCATCAGCGTCTTTTCCAATGAATCGGCTCTTCCAATCAGGTGGCCAAAGTATTGGAGCTTCAGCACCAGTCCTTCCAATGAATGTTCAGTGTTGATTTCCTTTAGGAAAGACTGGTTTGATCTCCTTGCTGTCCAAGGGATTCTCAAGAGTCTTCTTCAGCACCAGTTCAAAAGCATCAATTCTTCGCTGCTCAGCCTTCATGGTCCAAATCTCACATACATACACGACTACTGGAAAAACCATAGCTTTTTCAGACCACTGTCAGCAAAATGATGTCTCTGCTTTTTAATACACTATCTGGATTTGTCACAGCTTTTCTTCCAAGGAGCAAGCGTCTTCTAATTTCGTGAATGTAGTCACCATCCGCATTGATTTTGGAGCCCAAGAAAATGAAATCTGACAGTTTTCACTTTCCCCCCATCTATTTGCCATGAAGAGATAGGACCTAATACCTAATATGTTCATGACTAAATCTAGTATGTCTCAGTGGCAAGTTTGCTGAGCTACAAATCTTAAATGCCCAGCCAGTTTGAACTGTTTTGTAGTTCTGAGTAGCATGTGGCAGATCATGATAAGCTACAGCTCATGTTGCAACAACTAAAAAAGCTTGGGTAGATTACCAAAAAGTCATGTTTTTGGTGATAAGGAGAGCTGTGGAAGCTACAGGGACAAAATGAAATTCCAGGAAGATGATGTTTCTTTTCTGAGGGTATGTGCTGATCCTGGACCAGAAGGAAACTAGCAGGGCTCTATCTCAGGCATTTGCACAGGGTTAGGGTTAGGAGCCTCCAACACCCAGCTAATTTTCCTCCATATGACATTTATTGAGTTCTAAGGAGGAAATGGGAGGCTGGGAGCCAGGCTGAAAAAGCAGAGTAGAATCTCTGTGGTCCTGTGGCAGTCCCAGTGGAAGAAGGAACCTTGCATCAAACCTAAGATAGGTCTTCTTGATAAGACATCTGCCAAATTTTGAAGCTGTACAAAATAAGAGGCTAAAGAGCTCATCTCAAATCTCTGAACAACGGAACTAAATCTCCCTTGGTGTTTCACGACTGAGCTAAGAGAAAACTGCATTTCCAAATCAAAAGCCTAAGAGGGTCATGACAAAAGAACAGAGATAAATCAGAGGTAGATCGAGTTGATTTAAAATGGCTGCTCAGCCCTGACTCAGCTCAATTCCTGACTAGTTTAAAGAAATCAATCTGCTACTGCCAACCAGAAGAAAGCTCAAACCTTGTCTAGAGAGAAAAATTATGGCACTTGCAGCTTCTAGTTTCTTTTTATATGGTGTGGCCAGCATATGTAGTGTCCAAATTATAATCAAAATGCGTAATACATGCAAAAAGTAAGTTATGAATAGAGAATTAAGAGGAAAAAAACTCAAGAAATATAGGCAAACAAATGATCCAGTTAGTAGGCAAAGATTTTAAAATAACTACGGTAAGTATGTTACACAAAATGAATTGCATCACAGGCGCAAATGACTAGAGAAAAGCCACAGGTCTTTTATAGAACTAGGGCCTATACTAGACTACCAAGGCAAAGAATAAAAAGGAGAAGAAAAGGCAGATATTCAAGATGAATCAATTAAACCCAAGTCAATGTGTATTCTATATAAAGAAATAAACATGTCTAACAAAATCCAAGTCGCTAGCTTAAAAAACTGGTTTACTAGTCCTCCTCTGAAAAACAGAAGACATTACATTGCAAGCATATCCAACTTGTATCTCTTCTGGAAGGAGAAGTTCTACGAATTGAAATTTTATACATCTAAGCTATAAATATACCTACATAATTCTGAATTCTTATCTGTAAACAAGACATCTTAAAATGTTTGCCTTTTCTAAGAAATAATTGGTAATATAAATTCTATACCCTTATAAATAAAAAGAAAAAAATTCTATACCCATCTTATCAAACAATCTTATTAAGTCATCTTATTAAAAAAAGAACTCCATGATCAAACGTTGTAAGAGCAAACTACTACAACTATAATTAAGAGATAACTTAAGAACCCTAAAAATGAATATGATTATAGGAAAAATATCCAACTGAAATTTCATTATTTTTTCTACTGAGAATAGATCCTTTACATATTCAATTGGAGACTACATCTTTAAATCTAGTTAAGAAATATACTGCAGAATGATACCAAAATACATTACCAAAGGAAATTAAAAAACCCATTTTCCATTCTATTAGGTTGGTGCAAAAGTAACTGTGGTTTTACACTGTTGAACTCCGCCATTTGATATTGGAACACATTATTAAATGTGGTTATGTTATACATCATTTTAATGCACATTTCTTGCTTTATATTTTCTTGCCAATGACTTTTTATTTGCCGTGTATTTTAGATTTATTTTAGACTATGGAAACGATGTTAGACAAAATGCAAACTCGAGAGATTTTCTTGGGTTCAAAATGGGTTGTAAAGCAGTGGAGACAACTCGCAACATCAACAACACATTTGGCCTAGGAACTGCCAATGAACGTACAGTACAGTGGTGGTTCACAAAGTTTTGCAATGAGGAAGAGAGCCCTGAAGACAAGGAGGGCAATGGCCGGCCACCTGAAGTTGACAGTGACCAACTGACAGCAATCATGGAAGCTGATCCTCTTACAACTACACAAGAAAGTTGCCAAAGAACTCAACATTGACCATTCTACAGCCGTTCAGCACTTGAAGCAAATTGGAAAGGTGAAAAACCTCAGTAAGTGGGTGCCTCGTGAGCTGACCAAAAATCAAAATAATCGTCATTTCGAAGGGTCATCTTCTCTTACTGTAGGCAACAATGAATCATTTCTCGATCAGATTGCAACATGTGATGAAAAGTGGATTTTATATGACAACTGGCGATCACCAGCTCAGTGGCTGGACCAAAAAGCAGCACCAAACTTGCACTAAAAAAGTCATGATCACTGTTTCGTTGTCTGCTGCCAGTCTGATCCACTACAGCTTTCTGAACCCCAGTGAAACCATTACATCTGAGAAATATGCTCAGTAAATCTATGAGATGAACCAAAACTGCAAACTCCTGCAGCCAGCACTAGTCCACAGAAAGGGCCCAATTCTTTTCCACATCACCTGACTGCACATTGCACAACCAACCCTTAAAAAGTTGAATGAAATGGGCTACAAAGTTTTGCCTCATCCACCATGTTCACCTGATTCTCGCCAACTCACTACCACTTCTTCAAACATCTAGACAACTTTTTGCAGCGAAAATGCTTCTACAACCAGCAGGAAGCAGAAGATGCTTTCCAAGAGTCTGTCAAATCCTGAAGCACAAATTTTTACAATACAGGACTAAATAAACTTAATTCTTGTTGGCAAAAATGTGTTGACTGTAATGGGTCCTATTTTGATTAATAAACATGTGTTTGAGTCTTGCTATAATGATTTAAAATTCATGGTCTGAAACCAGTTATGTTTGTACCAGTCTAATATTTCATTGGTATTTTACATAATCAAACAATTCAAAAGAAGAGAATGTCAATTAAAAAATGATAGTGTACCGTGAGAAACAGAATTCTAATTGTTTCTTTAAACACTCTTTTAGTTCTTCTGTAGAAATTGCTGAGTTGCTTTCCCCTGATGGTAGAAAACAAGAGAGAAAAAGTTAACACCTAATTACCACAGGTAGTAAATTCTACATATTGTTTTAAGAATAAGCCATGAAGTATGCACAAATTAAAATCACCAGAAAACTTTTTTTTTTACTCTTTTACACATGGTCTAATAAATACTTTCAACTTATCTATTCTTGTTTGTTTAGACAGATTTCATTTCAGTTTTAAAATTATATATTTTAATCAAGCAACTAACAAATTAACAAATCAGCAGTAATACTAAAAGCACCTGAATACCACTTTGTAAAACACAGTCGTCAAAACTTAAAAAATGTGATAACTACTTATTCCTTTAATGAAAACTCAAAGTACTAAAGTAATAGTAATCTAAATTTGAAGACAGGAACTACACAAAATGGGATATATATATATATATGGCTCCACATTTGTATTACTGGTAGTAAATCTGATGTGAGTCCCACTCCTTAAATTTCTCTCTCTCAATAGACCTGTGGTACCCAAGGTGTATGTGTGTGGGGAAGGGAGATGGATTGGGAGTTTGGGGTTAGTAGATGCAATCTATTATATAAAGAATGGATAAACACGGTCTTACTGTACAGTACAAGGAATTATATTCAATATTCTCTGATAAAACATAATGGAAAAGAATATAAAAAGAACATATATTTATGTATGTATTTTGCTGTACAGCAGAAATTAGTTAACACTGTAAATCAACTATTCTTTAAGGAAAAAAAAAACCTACTTCTATCTTTTTATATTCTTTTCATTGTTTAATTTTAGAGCACTGTATCTTCCTAGGAATATTTAAAGCATTCAAATGTCCAAAGGATTGGACCAACTCTCTAACAGCCCTCTATGCTTTCTATTATTTAAACCCAGAACATGACTTTTCAGGACTAAAGCCTGGAAAACCATCAGTTCTTATTAGATTCTTACATAAAACACCACTTGCTAAAATCATATGCTATGTCCTCTTCTTTAAAAGCACTAATGATTAAGTAGGCTAATTTCCTTTAAATACACAGATAATAGGATATATGTAAATATACACTTTGTGCATGATTTTACCACTACTTTGTCTTATATGCAAGACTCAAAATGTTGTTAGATATTAATTTCATTAAAAATAAAAAGCATTCTATTTCTACGTAGTATATGCAAATCTTCTAACACAAAATTCATCCACCAAAATGCTTAAGCTTTCAATATCATTATAGCAAACCTTTAAAAATTCAACTGGTTGCCACTTCATTTAAACCAACTCTATGTTCAAAATGTAGCCAGTAGTTAAGTATTTTACAACATGAGGGAGTAAAACCTAATCAATCTTTCATTATTATATGGAAATACCATCCCATTTCACTTGAGGAATCAACTTTCAAGCTGGCTGACCTGAGAAATCTAATTCAGGTATTTATAACAAACTGAGGACAAAGTTTGAGTCAAGTTATAGACCTTGACTAATGTTCAGTTCCGCTCAGTCGCTCAGTCGTGTCCAACTCTTTGTGACTCCATGGACTGCAGCATACCAGGCCTCCCTGTCCATCACCAACTCCCGGAGCCTCCTCAAACTCATGTCCACTGAGTCAGTGATGCCATCCAACCATCGAATCCTCTGTAGTCCCCTTCTCCTCCTGCCTTCAATCTTTCCCAGCATCAGGGTCTTTTCAGATGAGTCAGTTCTTCGCATCAGGTGACCAAAGTATTGGAGTTTCAGCTAAAGCATCAGTCCTTCCAATGAATATTCAGGACTGATTTCCTTTAGGATGAACTTGTTGGATCTCCTTGCTGTCCAAGGGACTCTCAAGAGTCTTCTCCAACACCACAGTTCAAAAGCATCAAGTCTTCAGTGCTCAGCTTTGTTTACAGTTCCAACTCTCACATCCATACATGACTACTGGAAAAACCATAGCCTTGACTAGACGGACCTTTGTTGGCAAAGTAATGTCTCTGCTTTTGAATATGCTGTCTAGGTTGGTCATAACTTTCCTTCTAAGGAGCAAACGTCTTTTAATTTCATGGCTGCAGTCACCATCTGCAGTGATTTTGGAGCCCAGAAAAATAAAGTCTGTCACTGTTTCCACTGTTTCCCCATCTATTTGCCATGAAGTGATGGGACCAGATGCCATGATCTTAGTTTTCTGAATGTTGAGTTTTAAGCCAACTTTTTCACTCTCCTCTTTCACCTTCATCAAAAGGCTCTTTAGATCTTCACTTTCTGCCATAAGGGTGGTGTCATCTGCATATCTGAGGTTATTGATAGTTCTCCTGGCAATCTTGATTCCAGCTTGTGCTTCCTCCAGTCCAGCATTTCTCATGATGTACTCTGCTTATTAACATATAAGTTAAGTAAGCAGAGTAACAATATACAGCCTTGACGTACTCCTTTCCCGATTTGGAACCAGTCTGTTGTTCCATGTCCAGTTCTAACTGTTGCTTCTTGACCTGCATACAGGTTTCTCAGGAGGCAGGTCAGATGGTCTGGTATTCCCATCTCTTCAAGAATTTTCCACAGTTTGTTATGATCCACACAGTGCTTTGGCATAGTCAATAAAGCAGAAGTAGATGTTTTTCTGGAACTCTCTTGCTTTTTTGATGATCCAGCGGATGTTGGCAATTTGATCTCTGGTTCCTCTGCCTTTTCTAAATCCAGCTTGAACATCTGGAATTTCATGGTTCATGTACTGCTGAAGCCTGGCTTGGAGAATTTTGAGCATTACTTTGCTAGAGTGTGAGATGAGTGCAATTGCGGGATAGTTTGAGCATTCTTTGGCATTTCCTTTCTTTGGAATTGGAATGAAAACGGACCTTTTCCAGTCCTGTGGCCAATGCTGAATTTTCCAAATCTGCTGACTAATGTTAGCAAAAGTAAAGGAAATCAGTCCTGAATATTCATTGGAAGGACTGATGCTGAAGCTCCAATATTTTGTCCACCTGATATGAAGAACTGACTCATTTGAAAAGACCCTGATGCTGGGAAAGATTGAAGGCAGGTGGAGAAGGGGACAACAGAGGATGAGATGGTTGGATGGCATACTGACTCAAAGGACATGAGTTTGAGCAGGCTCCAGGAGTTAGTGATGGACAGAGAAGCCTGGTGTGCTGCAGTCCATGGGGTAGCAAAGAGTTGGACATGACTGAGCAACTGAACTAAATGTCAGCAACTAAGCAGTGATGGAAATGCCTACTCCCTATTTCACTTATTTTCCAAAGAGACTGTTTGGAAATTAGAGAAACAAAGGTAGGTAATGAGGGTCTATGGTCTATTTTTAGTTTCCTTTAAATTTCATCCATTTTAAATCCAAGCAACTGCTAACCTATGCCAACAAATGAATGTGGAGGGGGGAAAAAAAACGACTATCTCACAAATTGAACTACAACAGAACTATGATTTAACACAACCCTTTTCTCAAAATTAATCCCATACACATATACAAACAACACACATATATAATCTCAAAATTAATCCCATTTAAAATGCATTTCTCCTTGACACAAGTGATGGGAAAATTGACAGAGCTTGCGATGACAAGTTCTGTCAAGTCCCACTAACAGACCAAGAAACCTGGAGTCTCTGAAAGACTAATTTAGCTCTCTTTTAACTATGTTGACTGCTTTCTCCTTTCATCGTTAACTTCACACTTTCTTTTAATAAGATCTTTAAAATAAACATTTTTAAAATTACAGTATTCATATTTGATCATTTTACTTGTAAAAACTGCTTAATATCCCATTAATATAAACTTCTTTTGAAATAATAAAATAGGCTGATCAATGCTACTATTTACTAGAATAATGACAGACTGGAAGAAGGAAAAGACTAGCACACTGCATTCTTATTTTACCAATAAAATCATAAAGTTTACCAGAAACATCATATATTTGATAATTCAGATCTTCTGGCCCCAAAATCATTCCATCAGTTGATTCTTCAATGCCTGTAATATTTCTTGTGGTTTCACAAGATGAATACATTACTTCATATTCCTTACACATATCATCTGCAAGTTCTCTATTACCTGTATTAAAAAAAACATACTGAAAGTAAATAGTAATTCTTTAAAATCCTATCTTTAGGTACTCTGGGCACCTGTCTTCTATAACAAGATCTCAAAGAATTCTATCAACTGGGAAAATGTCCATATAGTTTTAAGTAAGACTGTCTTCGACAGGACGTAAGCTTGACCATTACAAATAAGCTAAAATGATTAACAACTGGAGCTTCCCTGGTGGTCCAGTGGTTAATACTCCGCACTCCCAATGCAGGGGACCCAGGTTTAATCCCTGGTCAGCGAACTAGATCCCACATGCTGAAACTAAAGATCCCATATGTGGCAACTAAGACCCAGTGCAGCCAAATAAAGTAAAAAAAAAAAAGGATTAAAAATAGCTTAAGGACTTCCCTGGTGGTCCAGTGGTTAAGAATCTGCCTGCCAATGCAGGGGACATGGGTTCAATCCCTGGTCCAGAAAGATCCTACACGGGATCCCACATCCCACTTGCCTTAATTACTGAAACCTGCACACTCTAGAGCCCACATGCAGCCAAATAAATAAACTTAAAAAAAAAAAAAGCCCAGACTTACACAGTACTATATATATGACAGCTTCACATACATTATTTACTTAATTCTCAGAAAATCCAATGCCAAACTATTATTGCCAATGTTTTACAGATGAAGGCAACAGGCATGGAAAGGTTAAATCATCTGCCCAAGATCAAATAGTGAGTAAACAGCACTGTCAATGACGGTAGATCAAAACTAATTTAAAAATACCATATTATACATGGGTTAAAAACTGAACCCAAAGATACAGCTGCTCTCTGAAATTAGTGACAATCTATTCATCCTGGATATAAATGAGAATGGTATACAAACTACACGTTAAACATTTATAAATATATCTTATCAAATAATCAAAGGACGTACCCCAAAGTTCTACAAACTGGTTGGTCAAATGTTTAACCAAACTGTGATGCATTCTGATGAAATGTTTAGGACTTACCCTCAGGAAGAGACCCTGATGTAGCTGCTGTTTCATGCCAAGAGCTTTCAGTTCCATGAGCTACTGGCGTAGCATCAGTATTTCCCGGAGGTATTTCTTGCCATACTTTGGCATTAGGATTTAAACCAGTTCCTTTAGATGTCACCTGCTAAATAATCATAGGATTCATTTGTAAATTTTAAAGGTTAGTGCATTAAAATTACAAATTTAGATTAAATAAACAATATTTTAAAGTTTTTGGCTCAACGTGAACTATAAACCTTTTAAGCAGATGAACCTGAAATGTTTATATATAAAATTTAGCTACCTATACAATAAAAACATCTCCATAAAATACTATTAATATAGATATACTGCTTTACCCCAACCCACTTGCAAATATTATAGTTAAAACTATGCACCATTATCTTGGCCATTTGTGTTATCAAGAGCAATTTTTCAGAGTAAATTTTTATTGCCATCTAACTTGTGAAAGAGACCTTCAAGTCTGAATGATTCTATAAGTGGAAACTTTTTTTCAAGTCAAAACCAGCATTCTGCCTTACATTAGAATGCATTATTCCATCTGTCCCTTAAGTGTATATTCTTAATGTCTAAAACAATTATTTAACATATTACCACCTAAAGTGATCATTTGCATACATCACCTAATCTCTCTCTCTCTCTCCCTCACACACACACACACACATACAAAGCAGAAATGGATCATGGGGCGAGGGGTGAGAGACAAGAGTATTCAAGAGGTGGAAGGAGAGGAAGCAGGATGCACAAATACATTTTTCTCATCACATTCAATCAAACAACAGGGCTGATCCTTCTCAAGTACACTAATGATCCTCCATAGAATTCACTCCTTTTTCAGAAAGTTACTTTTGTCTTCTCAACTGCAGGCCCCTCTCCTGGATGGCAAGTACCAGAAGGTACAGCAAGGAAGCTTTATGACCTGCAGATACTGGGGATTTGATTTTCATAAAAAAATAATTGGCACACACTGAGCCATTTATCAGGACATTGTCATAAATTCTGTCTACTTAGAGTTCTTACAACTGACCTTGACTCATGCGGTTTAGGTAGAGGCATGAAACAGCCTGTAAGTATCACCAACACCAAAATATAACCAACCAAAGCAGAACTCTGGATAGAAGAATTGAAGAGCCTTAGAGTTGCTGAGAAGACTCAACTTCTGACAGACCTAACTGTACTTCCTGTAATTATGTACCATGAAATTCCCCTGCACCCTTGAATCTAATAAACTGATTTTTCACTTTGAGTGAGTTTCCATACTTTGCAACTAACATGGCTAACATAACTTGAATGTATGAACCAATGAAACATCGTTTAATTATACTCCACAGCTTGCACGTATCTTTGGATTCCTTTCACATATCAACTGAAATCCAATCTGGAAAAAAGGAGAATGCCCAGACACAATGCCCTTTTCCATGTCAAGGTTCATTTGCATCTTGGGAACAGGGCTGGGCCTTGAAATGTTGGTGTTAGTGGACATTATTTTACCACTGATGCTGTTTAGAACTGTATATAAGCATCTGGCTTTTAGTCAATTTTATTATTATTTTAAAATTCTCTACAGACAATACATCCTCTTCCTGCATTCACCAAGGCAGTAGCCTCTCACCACTTAGCCTTTGGAGCAGAAGGGACTGAATGTGATTTGGGAATTTTAAGTATAGCTTAATTTCTGACTGATGGCAGAAAAGAACCGTGAAGAGTTTGTGACAGCCTAGCCTTCCTGCCATGGGAACAACATTTAATTTTGTGTTAAGCATTTTGACAGAAGAAAATTTATTTATTAATACATACTTGCCTCCTCTCCTTTTACTCAATTCTGAAAATACCAATTATGTCCCTACCCTCCAAAATGGCAAATAATAAAGACTATGGTTCTCAGAAAAATCAAACTCTTAAATCTTGATAAACACAATAAAAGAGTAAAAAATTCATTTCATGAATAAAACCTTTACACGAAAAACATACAGTAGAGAAGCCATGTATCCACTAGAAATACCCTTAACTAATAGAACGGCTGCGGCTTTAGTAAAGCAAAACAGGTAACAATTATAGACAACTACATGCAAGAGCTGGGGCTCTAGAATCACATATGCAAAACCCAGCTCTAACATTAACAATCGTGTGATTGTGGGGAAATTTCTTAATTCAATTTTCTCAACTATAAATTGAGGTAAGAATTCCCTATTTTAGAGACTTCCCTGGTGGTCCGATGGTTAAGAATCCACCAGGCAATGTAGGGAACAGGGGTTCGATCCCTGATGGGGGAACTGGAATCCCACACGTTGTGGGGCAACTAAGCCTGGGGCCACAACTTGAGAGCCCATAAGCCGCAACTAGAGTCTGAGCGCTGCAGTGAAAGATCTTGCGAGCCGCAGCTAAGACCCAATGCAGCCAAACAAAGAGGCCCAAGGTGGTCTGCTTAAAAAAAAAGAATTCCTTATTTTAAGAACTAAATATTAACAATGAAAAGCAATTGATACGTATAAATACTCCATATTCTTTTTTACGAAGCATGTTTGTTTTGAATAAAAGTAATTTGGCTGTCTCACCCTCAAAAGAATACTTCGCAAACACTAATGCATTAATCAAAATAACTGTGAGGTATGTTCAAAGTTACCTATTTACATAAATGTAAATTATGTCACAGAAAATTAGCTTTAAAGAAGCCAATACAAATCACAAGGAGAATGGTTGATTACAGAATAATACAAAACTGCAATAAACAACAAAAAACTGAAAATAAAGACTAGGAAAATGAAATTCTAAAAAAAACTCACAAATGCACACAAATAGGAAAATAAAGTACCATTTTATGCTTATTAGATTAGCAAAGCACTTAAAAATAATTCCTACCTTGGCATAAAATTTCCAAACTCATTATTACACTGAAGACTATAAAATGGTGCAACTTAGCTTCCCACATTCTAGTATTATTTATAAGAGCCAAGAACTGTAAATAACTCAAAGTCAAACAAAGGAGCAAAACAGGAAATTAAAACACACTCACTAGACACAGGGAATCCCCTGGCAGTCTAGTGGTTAGGACTTGGCACGTTTCGTTCACTGCCAGGGCCCAGGTTCAATCCCTGGTCAGGGAACTGACATTCCCCAAGCCATGTGGATAAGTCAAAAAAAAACCCACAGAGCTTCCCTGGTGGTTCAGTGGTAAAGAATCTGCCTGCCAAAGCAGGAGACACAAGTTTGACTCCTGATCTGGGAAGATCCCACGCTGAGGAGCAACTAAGCGCAAGGGCCATGACTACTGAGCCTGTGCTCTCGAGCACGGGAGCTGCAAGTACTGAGCCCACAAGCCCTGAGGCCAGTGCTCTGCAACACGACAAGCGCTGCAATGTGAGCCAGGGCCCTGCAGCTAGAGACTACAACCAGACAAGCACTGCAATGCAAAGCAAGCCGGGGCCCTGCAGCTAGAGACTAGCTCCCTCTCACCACAACCAGAGTCTGTGCAGCAGTGAAAACTCAAGAACAGTCAAAAATAAATAAAATAAATAAAAAAGAAACACCTCAACAAAGCTGTAAAGATACACTACCACATTTATTAAATCTAAAGGGGGGTATTAATACATCACAAAAAATTGCTATCTATTAAACCATGACACGTCAAATATTGTATTGATAAATTGTGAAAAATATCAAAATGGAAAGTGATTTCACACAATGGAATAGAAAAAACATCTCCACCACAGTAACAAAAGCAAACATGTTAAGCAATTCTCTGGGCTAGGCGTTATACTGAACACATCTATGAACTCACTGACTTCTGAAGACAATCTGTAAGTACTGATATTTCCCTCTTACATGTTATCCTATTATATGAGAAATAACATATCCAACTAAAGAAATACAGAGATTAAGTATGGAGTCTGTATTAACCTACAATGATTACAAGTCACAGATTATTACAATTGTAAAAAACCACATAAACATGTGGACATGGGCTAGGAGGAAACACGATCTGCTACAAAAACTAGATCGGGGTATTTTTCCTTCATAAAGCATTTCATTAATAAATCATTCACAGGACTTCTCTGGTGGTTAAGGCTCTGCGCTCCTAGTGCAGGGGCCTGAGTTCAATCCCTGGTTGGGGAGCTAGATTCTACATGCCACAACTAAAGACCCCACATGCTGCAGTGAGGATCAAAGATCCCAAGTGCCTCAACTAAGACCTGGAGCAAATACATAATAAATTTAAAAAAAAAAAAAAAAAAATCAAAGCATTCACTAAAATGTTGCCTTGTTGATGTTTGACAGCAAACAACAAAATTCTATAAAGCAATTATTCTTCAATTGAAAAATAATTTTAAAAAAATGCTGCCTTAAGTCTAAGTCATAAAAAATATGAAACTGAAAAAGATTTATTACATCCATTAAGGATTTTTCAAATCAGAGCATAAATGTCAGTGGGGAATTCCCTGCTAGTGCATTATCATCAAAGATAATTTTGTGCCCTTTGTGCCTGCATATATGTAACATATACTCAATGTTTATTTAAATTTCTATAAGTTTTGACCAATTATCTTTGATCATCATTCTTTTTTTGCATTTCAGACATTTCTTCTGGATCATTTTCCTTCTTCCCCAAGAACATCATTCAGAACTTTTTTTTTTAGTAAACTCTCCAGTTGTGGTTTCTCAAAAAATACCTTTATTTCTATCTTCTACTTTTGCTGTATACAGAAATCTCTCTAGGCACATAATTCCTCTTCCGCACATTAAAGACTAGGGATCAAACCCAGGGCTGCTGTATTGGGAGCATGGAGTCTTAGCCACTGCCCCACTGCCTTGTTTTGCACTAGTGACGGATTAGAATTCAGTCACTAGTCTAGCTGTCATTCCTAATCTCTCTTTCAACTCTGGTGCTTAACCCTTGTCAATGGTGTTTTGCAATCATAAGCCTAAGTGTGGAATTCTTTATTATTCTACTTGGAGTTCACTGAACTCTTTGAAATCTGATGCATCTTTCATCAATTCTGCACAATGTTTAGTCATTTACCTCTTCAAATTTGCTCTCCACCAACTTCTCTATTACTTCCTCTGGAATGCCGATAAAATATTCTATACCTTCTAATCCTGTATCCCACCTCTCTTTGTATCAATCTTTCTTTCTTATTTCCCACATCTTTGTCTTCCTGAGAGATTATATTCTGAGCAATTTGAGATTTTTCTTCCAGTTCATCAATTCTCTCTTCAGCTGATTCTAAGATGCATTCAACTTGTACAGTAAGTCTCTAAGTTCCTTCTACATTTTCATTTCAGAAGTTCCTTTTGGTTCTTTCCTCAAATCTATCCGATCAATGTTTTGTTTTCTGACCATCCTTTCAGTGTGTGTGTGCACTCAGCTGCTCAATTGTGTCCAATTCTTTGCAATCCCATGGACTGTAGCTATCTCCTCTGTCCACAGAATTTTCCAGACAAGAATGATGGAGTGGGTGGCCATCTTCTCCTCCAATCCTTTCAGTACCTTCCTTCTTCTTCTGGCCATCCCACCACAACCAGATTGAACCCGGGCCTGTTGCAGTGAAAGCTCAGAGTCCTAATCACTGACCACCAGGGAATTTCCAGTAGCTTCCTTCTTTTAAACATTCTAATTATATAGTCTGTATCTGATCATTCCAGTATGTGTAATATCCAAAATCAAAGGGTTTGAGTTTCTGCTGAGATCTGTTTTTTTTTAATGCTAAACCATGTTCATTAAGACTTATGTGTTTTATGATTTTGTTCTGCACACTCGTTTTCCTTGAAACTTTATTTATGGGAATTTTAAAGGTTGTTTAAAATGTGCTCTTCAGGAGAGGATTTGTTTTCTTTCTGTTGGATGATTACACAGTAAGACTATCAATCTGGTATCACATAAATTGTTCTTTAAAATCTATCTATCTGGCTGTGCTGGGTCTTAGTTGTGCCAAGTGGAAGCCAGTCACCTGACCAGGGATCTAACCCAGGGCCCCTGTATTGGGATCATGGAGTCTTAGCCACTGGACCATGGGGGGAGTTCCCATGACTTAACGTTTTCAATATGGGTTTTTGGAGAACAACAAGTAGTGGGAATTTCAGCCCCACCTTGCATCAAAGAGGATTTGTGGTTAATATAAGACCCCTCTTTCCACCAACCCAGAGCCAAGACTAAAGCTGACCAGTTTTCTTTTTCTCTGATAAAGCTTGTTTTTTCCCTTAGGGTGCTGTGTGCTTCAGTGAAAGATCCTGTGTGGCACAGGTAAGACCCAATGCAGCCAAACAAACTGGACATAGCAACCCACTCCAGTATTCTTGCCTGGAGAAGTCCATAGACGAGCCTGGTGGGCTACAGTCCATGGGGTTGCCGAGTCAGACAGAACTGAGCACGCACATCAGCATAACACAACCATGCCTGCAGGCTTGGGGTAGACAGGGTCAGATATAATTAAGTTTGAAGTTTCAGAGCTTCCCAGGTGGCACTAGTGGTAAAGAATCCATTTGCCAATGCAAGAGACTTGGGTTCATTCCCTAGTCCAGGAAGGTCCCACAAGCCAAGGGGCAACTAAACCCATGTCCCACAACTACTGAGCCCATGGTCTAGAGCCTGCAAGCCGCAACTACCAAAGCCACTGCGATGAGAAGCTGGCACCACAGCGAATAACAGGCCCCATTCACCGCAACTAGAAAAAGCCTGTGTACAGCAACCAAGACTCAGAACAGCCAAAAATAAATTAAAAAAAAAAAAAAAAAAAAACAGAGAGAAGAAGAAAGTACTAATATTGGTACTTTACAGCTAAATTGAAGAGGAATTCCAACAATTAAAAGTCACCTATGGTATAACAGACAAAAATTAACTTTACTCTGCCACCTAGTAATTATGCAGTCACTGATCTCAGCTTTCTTGTTTTAAGAAATGTAATGGCTACGCTACCAAAACTCCTTATAGTTTTTGCAAACCTTGGACACCTAACTTTGTCTTGGTCACTACTTCTCCTTCCCTCTTGTTATTTGTACATACTTCTAATTTGTTACCACTGTAATAGTTTATTAAGTGTTTTTTACAACAAGGCAGTGGACTCAATCAAAAAAGGTAGAAGCTGGGTCATCTACTATTTCAGCTATTAAAACAAACCAGGCTGAGAGCAGACCTTCAATTGTCTATTTGAATGGAATAGTAGAGACACAGTTGCAAAAAAAAGAAATTAATGTTTAGACACAACTTCTGATGTGACAGAAAATCAGAGTTGATACAATCTTCCTTTTTCTCATATGCGTGTTTAAAATAGAAGCCTGTTTAAAATTGGAGTGCTTCTTGGCTTATGATTTCAGGCCTGACAAAGGCTTTCACAGTAAACATCAAAACCAGTAACAAAATGTCAAACCTAGCAAGGGAGCAAAAGGATCTTTGAAGTAGCACCAAAGATAAATAACCAAAGCAACATCTTAGCTTAGAGATGTTAATTGACAGCTGTTTCATATCATAATTAGCTCAGAGAAAAGAACAATGAATTTCTTTACAGTACCACCAGCTAGCCCCAACAGGACAGGTACACAGATAATTTTTAAAAACCTCTATGGAGGGCTTCCCTGGTGGCTCAGTGGTAAAGAATCCGCCTACTAATGCAGGAGGACATTGGTTCGATCCCTGATCTGGGAAGATCCCACGTGTCACAGAGCAGCTAGGCCTATGTGCCACAGCTACTGAGCCTGTAGAGGCACAACTACTGAGCCCACGTGCCACAGCTACTGAAGTCTGAGTGCCCTCGAGTCTGTGCTCTGCAACAAGAGGAGCCACCGCAAGGAGAAGCAAATGCACCGCAACTAGAGAAAAGCCCGCGCAGCAACAAAGGTCCAGCACAGCCATAAATAAATAATAAATAAACAAAAACTATGTTAAAAATAATTCCATGAAACCTTCCTGACAGTTAAGACTGAATACTTCTTCCACAGCAAGCAGTATAGGTTCAATCTCTGGCCCAGGAACTAAGATCCCACATGCCTTGTAGCAGGGCCAAAACAAAGAACAAAATCTCTAATTCCCTGGTAGTCCAGTAGTTGGAACTCTGTGCTTCCCCTGCAAGGGGCACAGGTTCAACGCCTAGTCAGGGAACTGGGATCTCACCAGTTGAATGGTGTGGCAAAAATATCAAAAACAAACAAAATACACCTCTAGGTAGCAATTTTATTTTTCTTTAGGTAGCAATTTTAGAAAGCAAGTCATCTTTACATTTGCCCCTATGCAGAATGCAAACAGAGCATGCTTATTAGTATTCAGAATCCACTATGGATAAATTAGACAGCAAAGTAATTAAAAGGTAGTGTCACTGTCATTAGAAAGGCTGAAAAATTAGATGCAAAGGTAATCTCACTCAATGTTGCTGAAGTGGCCTGATGAGGAAATCACTATCCATGCCACCACCAAGTGGTAAATGCCAAAAGTCAAATCCATTACAACTTCTATTATTACCAATACCAATGTTACTTCTCCATCAGGAACTCAACCTTGCAACTATTAGCTCTACTTAAAGCTGCCCACCTCTACTGCCACTCCTGACTACAAAATGGAAGTTAAGAATAGAACCCTCATTTCCCTACACTATATATATTTTCAAGTAGAAGACACCTGTAGGTGTGGTCTGACTAGCAGCTCTTAGTAACATGCCTGCATCCATCTAGGTATAAGGGAATCCTGGAATTTGAGTTTTGACTAGTACGTTCACTGGAGAGGCCTAACTCATTATGTAGGCCTTTCTGCAAATATAGAAAGCTATTCAAGAACTGGGAGACCCCAAATATGACAGAGAGATTAAGACTAATATTTAACATACAAGATATTAATATATTGTCCCATATATACTTATTTATAAATAAATACACAATATTGGGGAACTATGATTTTAAAAACTTACCTTTTACTTACTGATGAGATGTACTAGTTCATTAAGCATTTAATAATCACTCAAAATAATTAACTAGATGCCTTTCAGCAATATACTACCCATAAATCTGATGTCTCCCTTGCTAATGGTGCCAAGAATAACCAAAGTGTGAGGTCTATGGCATACAGACGGCAGTACACCTGGGCATATTTATATTTTTCACCAGCCTAGTTTAACAGTACACTCGAAAAGCCATTAATGTACACAAGAAGACATATATAAGAATGTATATTGCAACATTGATCCCATTTAGTGAAAGACTGAAAACCACCTAAATGTCCATCTCTAGACAAATGGTTAAATAAAACGCAATATATTTCATAACACAGAATACTATAAGAAAAAATTCAAGTTGCAAAACAATAAGCATTTTTAAATTTATATTAACAAACACATAAAATCATTGTACAGATAAGCATATTAGTATGTAAAAAACAGAAAAGGTCTGGAAGGTTACTATTAACTGCAAACTAGTAAAAGATCTGCCAAACACGGAAGGTGTACTAAAACAAGCGGGAATAATCATCACAAAATGTGAATTTTAGGGAATTCCCTGGTGGTCCACTGGTTAGGCCTGTGTGCTTCCACTGCAGAAGTGCAGGTTTGATCCCTGGTTGGGGATCCTGCATGCCATGCATCAGAGTTTAAAAATATATATATCTGCAACACCTATGTAAAGCATTCTGTCAATACTGATGTGAAAAACTTTTAAAACATTCACCATATGAGCTACCACAGTAAATGTTAGTCTAAGAGCTTCACACCCAAGAATGTTCTTTATAGAATTACTCAACATCAAGAAAATTTGGAAACTGACAATGTCCATCAAAAAAACAAATTGATGTGTCTTTCTATAACAAATAATCTTTAAAATGACACAATAATGAATCTGACAAGTCAGTTAAACAAGAACAAAGACTTATTTTTCCATTTAAATTCTAGATAACCACCTTTGACTCATCTTTTGACTAAGGTTTAACAAAGAACTCCATAAAAATCCTTATCTCTCCCACAGAACTAGAAATAAGCCTGTGAGGCTACACAGTTATATAAAACATCTATTAAAGGATGTAAATTATCTAATTGCATGCTGAAACTATCTGCCAACATACACATATGCAGCACACAAGCACACACATACTCACAAACCACCACAAAAACATTCAAACTGTCAGTTTGTAAAACTAACAGATCAACACCTCTATTTCTAAGCAATACATGTCATTACTGAATAAGCCAAAAGCAGTCTTCATCACTGACCCATCCTATGCTAGTTCCTATCTAGGGAAAGACACAAATGAAAGGAAAAAGGGAAACATCAATTTCTTGGCAAAAGGATACCCTTTGGTCAGAAGAGAGCAGTTTTAAGGTAACAGAACCAAGAGTTAGGAAGAAAATCACCATAAATACGGCAAAACCATCTCTGTGGTCATACACAGATTTGACCACGTATGTTTGGTCAAAACATAGATTTGTTTTACTTACCTATTTACTATCAGAAACAGAAATCCCATGCCACTTAACCCTACAAATGCTGAAAAACAGAAATAAAGTAAATAGAATGATTAAACTTATTTGCCTCAAGGCAGATCAATCACTTAGGTTTAATTTTTACATCTCCAGTATTGAGAGGACCACAAAACTACAAGTACATTTAAAAAAAGAGAATTCCAGCAGTTACAAGTCTGTGCTTCCACAGCTAGGCGGACGGGGTCAATCGCTAGTCAGGGAACTAAGATCCTACAAGTTGCACAGGTGACCAAAAAAAAAAAAAAAAAAGACAAAACAAACACCTGTCATTTCATACAGCATGAAACTTCCAAGTCCTATTAGAATAAGCTTAGGGCATTTTATAAAAAATAAAAAGGAAAACTGGGAAATTTTCACCCTTCTCACAAGGAAGGATAGTTAGCATTTATGAAACACTGAATTCATCTTCATAACAACTACATTAAATTTTATCATCTACATTTTGCAGATACAGAAAAACTTTACCTAAACGTAAGGGAGGCCTGGCGTGCTGCAATTCATGGGGTCATAAAGAGTCGGACACGACTGAGCGACTGATCTGACCTGATCTGAATCTACCCAGGGTTATATAGCTAATAAAGACAGAGCCAGAATGTGAAACTAGGCTGTCAGGAGAGTGCCACTACACCAAGGTGGCTCTTAGCCTCTATACTACAGTGCCTCAGAGAAAACTTTAAGACAAACAGTTACACTAATCAAGGAATACTGCACATCTCCTTACCAAGTCAAACAGTCCCTGGCCCAAAGGCAAGTTAAGAGTGGGTAACAATACAGAAGAAATGGATACAGAAAAAGAGCTACCAGATAAGAACTAGAGTACTCAGGGCAGAAGTCAATTGAGCTCTGCAATGATTTCTATCTTAGGGCCATGGAATAACTAACTTCCAGTTTGAAAAAAAAGAAAAATGGTAGTCTGCGCAATAAAATTTACCCCTTATAACAAAGCACTTATCCTAACTTGAATTATTTCGTCTGCAAGCTCCACAATGGCAGTGACCTCATCTATGGTTTACTCTTCTCTAGCATCCTGAACAGGAGATCAACAATAAAATGTATATGCTATATGCGAGTTTCTTAAACTGTAGTGCTTATAAGAATCATCTAGGGATCTTGAGAAAAAGGAAGATTCTGATTCAGCAGTTCAGAGATAGGGCAGAGAGTTTGTATTCTAACAAGTCCTGGGTAAATAAGTTTGCTGAGGCTCACACTTTGAACAGCAAGGGAACTGGACCATCCTAAGTCATATGCCAAGTTGTCAAAAATCAGGATTCACTTATTCCACACCCAGAAGAAAACCTTAAGTTTATTCATCAACAAAGCTATAACTGCTGGTCCTCCACTATCAGAGGAAAAGATAAGTTCCCTAAATTCTCACTACTTCAGTCAGATGACAGATGATGATTGCTTTAAAAAAAAAAGAGGCTGCCATAGATTACCCACTTAATTTTTGGAGTCATGGATTGCTCTAATATATAATCAAACAGACTACTTAAAGAAAGTTCTACTGAGGTTAATGTACCACTTTATTGTTAAAGATTAGGAACCCAACTGATAGGTATTTAGCATTTAAATAATCATCAAAATAAAGAAGGCAATGCCAAAGAATGTTCAAACTACCACACAATTGCACTCATCTCACATGCTAGGAAAGTAACGCTCAAAATTCTCCAAGCAAGGCTTTAACTGTATGTAAACCAAAAACTTTCAGATGTTCAAGCTGGATTTAGAGAGAAACCAAAGATCAAACTGCCAACATCCTCTGGATCATAGAAAAAGCAAGAGAATTCCAGAAAAACATCTACTTCTGCTTCAATGACTACACTAAAGCTTTTGATTGTGTGGATCACATAAACTGTGGAAAATTCTGAAAGAGATGGGAATACTAGACCACCTTACCTGCCTCCTGAGAAACCTGTATGCAGGTCACGAAGCAACAGTTAGACCCAGACATGGAACAGTGGACTGGTTCCACATTAGGAAAGGAGTACGTCAAGGCTGTACACTGTCACTCTGCTTATAAAACTTACATGCAGAGTACATCATGAGAAATGCTGGACTGGATGAAGCACAAGCTGGAATCAAGACTGCTAGGAGAAACACCAATAACCTCAGATAGGCAGATGACACTACTCTTATGGCAGAAAGCAAAGAGGAACTAAAGAGCCTCTTGATGAAAGTGAAAGAGGAGAGTGAAAAAGCTGGCTTAAAACTCAACATTCAAAAAATGAAGATCATGGCATCTGGTCCCATGACTCCATGGCAAATAGATGGGGAAACAATGGAAACAATGACAGACTTTATTTTCTTGGACTCCAAAAATCACTCCAGATGGTGACTGAAGCCATGAAATTAAAAGACACTTACTCCTTGGAAGAAAAGCTATGACCAACCTACACAGCATATTAAATAAAGCAGACACATTACTTTGCCAACAAAGGTCCCTCTAGTCAAAGCTATGGTTTTTCCAGTAGTCGTGTATGGATGTGAGAGTTGGACTATAAAGAAGGCTGAGTGCCAAAGAACTGATGCCTTTGAACTGTGATGCTGGAGAAGACTCTTGAGAGTCCCTTGGACTGCAAGGAGATCAAACCTGTCAATCCTAAAGGAAATCAGTCCTGAATATTCATTGGAAGGACTGATGCTGAAGCTGAAACTCCAATACTTTGGCTACCTGATGTGAAGAGCTGACTCACTAGAAAAGACCCTGGTGCTGGGAAAGATTGAAGGCAGGAGAAAGGAGAGATGACAGAAGACGAGATGATTGGATGGCATCACCAACTCAATGGACATGAGTTTGAGCAAACTCCAGGAGATGGCGAAGGACAGGGAAGCCTGGCGTGCTGCAGTCCATGTGTCTGCAAAGAGTCAGACACAACTGAGCAACTGAACCACAACAAAATACCAAGTCCTTTTACTCCAAATTGGTCATCTTATAAAGCCAACAGCTAATTATACAAATGAGCTCAAAAAACCCTCAAAACTCAAGTATCAAAATAATCCTTTTCAAAAAAGGATAACTTTTAATCTCTAGTGTGTACAGTCAAGTCAGCAAACCATCTGTTATGGAAACCGAAATGAGACTTATCTTTCGTAAGTAATATGTGAAAGAAAACTCACATATTTATTGTGTACCAGACACTCAGTGCTTTACTTTGACTGTCAATCCTCTTAACAACTCTTTGAGATAGAGAATAAGTACAATATTATCTCATACTTTAACATTATCCTGAATTTACAGATAAGGAAACTGAGAAGCATGCATTAAACAACCTGTACAAGGTCACACTAGAAAGCTGCCTAACTTGAGCAGGCAGCCTGGCACCAGAGTCCATGTTCTTAACCATTCTTTTATGCAATCTTTCATGTAACTGTATCTTATCATTATTACTCAGTCACTGCCCTCCTATTTTTTTCCTTCCTCCAACTCAAAAGAATAGAATAACCCTATTTCCCTTAGCTAGCTCAACTGTAATTCTCAATGCCTTCAACAACAAACTCTTTGATACCAACCTAGTACACTATCTTGCCTTTTTAATGATATGGGAGAAAAAACTTGCCAACAAGCACACAGTGAGCCTCTAATCTCTTCTGAAAAAAATTATCATACAAACCAGGACATTTTTGAGAATAAAATGGGACAGCTGTTCCAGAAAACAGGTGTACACTATGACTGTTCAGGTCAAAACGGGAGGTATGGCCAATTTTACTTGTTTTGTAGTTTGTAGTATCCAGTGGTATGAAGATACTGCCCAACTCTACACTATATAAACCCTGGATTACTTCTGACTTTTCCGTCCTGACACAGAAAATACTCTTCTCTTTCCTCAATAATATGTAAACCAAACAAAACTTAATTCCACATCCTTGGCTCTCTGCCTATGCTCATACCATACTCCTAGTAATATTCATCTAAAGTATTCCTCTGTCTTTAATTTAGACCCAGTCATCAATATATATATATACATAGAGAGAGAGAGAGATTTTCTAAACTAAAAATTGGTTCAAATGTCTCGACAAGGCAATAGACCAGACAGGAAGCGTGAGTATGTAATATTCAAATTTCTTTTCCTTATATTTACTTACACTTACACAGGGTTTCCCTGGTAGCTCAGATAGTACATAATCTGCCCACAGTGCAGGAGACCTGAGTTCAATCCCTGGGTCAGGAAGATCCCCTGGAGAAGGGAATGGCAACCCAATCCAGTATTCTTGCCTGGAGAATTCCATGGACAGAGGAGCATGGTGGGCTGCAGTCCACAGGGTCACAAAGAGTTGGACACGACTGAGCGACTAACACACTATACACTGGAAAAAAAATTTTTTTTCCCAAAAGAGCAAATATAAAGTGTCTATTTGCACTTTATCAATTGTATTTCTTTAAATATTGCCATAAATATTCTTTAAATAAATGAGTCTGTATTTTAGCAGACTGCAGTCTTCATCCTCATTTTAAAGTTTTCTTTGCCCAATTAATAGTATAACCAAAGTATAAAAACTTTAAGGTAATTAACTGCTTTGCCTTACCAAGAATCAGAGCAAATTAGTAACAAGCCTAGGATTAGGTAGAACTCAAAGATATATGTCTCTCTCTCTCTTTTTTTTAATATAAAAATATTTATTTTAATTGGAGGCTAATTACAAGATTGTAGTAGTTTTGCCATACATTGACATGAATCCGCCACAGGTGTACATGTGTTCCCCATCCTGAACCCCCCTTCCACCTCCCTCCCCATCCCATCCCTCTGGGTCATCCCAGTGCACCAGCCTCAAGCATCCTGTATCATGCATTGAACCTGGACTGGCAATACGTTTCATGTATGATATTATACATGTTTCAATGCCATTCTCCCAAACCATCCCACCCTCGCCCTCTCCCACAGAGTCCAAAAGACTGTTCTATACATCTGTGTCTCTTTTGCTGTCTTGCATACAGGGTTATCGTTACCACCTTTCTAAATTCCATATATATGCGTTAGTATATTGATGTTTTTCTTTCTGGCTTACTTCACTCTGTATAATAGGCTCCAGTTTTATTCACCTCATTAGAATTGATTCAAATGTATTCTTTTTAATGGCTGAGTAATACTCCATTAAATCAGTGCTATCATACAGTAGTTTTTGCAATAAACAGTGCTACTATCACATAGTTTAAATAAATTTCCCAAAAATATCAAATATATGAAAGTAAAAATTTCAGTCATTTGGAAGGCCATATCCTGGACAATTTACATAATGACACACTTGCTGTGATGATCAAATGATAATGTCTGTCAAGACCTTACCTAGACTGTATTGCAAACAAGGTTTACTGTATCACATAAACACTATTGCGGCTGCTGCTGATGCTAAGTCGCGTCAGTCATGTCCGACTCTGTGTGACCCCATAGACGGCAGCCCAACAGGCTCCCCCATCCCTGGGATTCTCCAGGCAAGAACACTGGAGTGGGTTGCCATTTCCTCCTCCAATGCATGAAAGTGTAAAGTGAAAGTGAAGCTGCTCAGTCGTGTCCGACCCTCAGTGACCCCATGGACTGCAGCCTTCCAGGCTCCTCCATCCATGGGATTTTCCAGGCAAGAGTACTGGAGTGGGGTGCCATTGCCTTCTCCGATAAACACCATTAACACAACCTAAATAGCAGAAGAATCACTCTCAAACTACAGATAGGAAGTTGCTCAAAAAAAGTTGTCACTTGCCTCGGGTCATAGCTAACATTTGATCCCAGGATTTCAAACCAAAACCCTTACAAAAAATCATAGTGCAAAAGTTTACAACAGAAACTGGAAACCTCCCTCAAGAATGAACTTTAAAGAAAACACAATTTAAGCAAAACGCAGAATATAGGAATGATAAATTAAAATGCTATAAGCACTATCAGAGCTAGAGTCATTTTTCATTTCACTTAAGAATACTCGAAGTGGAAATTAAAAAATCTTTTTTAAGACTTCACAATGACATCTCCATTAGTTTCTCCATTTCCTCTACTTTCTGCTCCTCTGCAATACAGTCACAGACCCCATCTCTAACCACAGGGTCAAAATCTTTTTTTTTAAGCTCCTAGGTATGACACAGTGATAAAGAATCTGCCTGTCAATGCAGGAGACGCAGGTTCGATCCCTGGGTCAGAATGATCCTCTAGAGGAGGAAATGGCAACCCACTCCAGTATTCCTGCCTGAAGAATTCCACGGACAAGAGGAACCTAGCGGGCTACAGTCCACGGTGTTGCAAAGAGTCAGACACAACTGACACAACAGACACAACTGCAATCGAGCACACGCGCACACATGCAAAGACCAAAATTATAGATTTGAAACATTCATGTCTAGTACTCAGGATCACTCAGAGACAGGCTGAACAAATCCAACCGGATAGAAAATAGTTGAATACCAATATTTCTCATTTCTAGTTTTTCACACGTAATTTGAAGCATCTAGAGGCACTTCTACATCTTTATATTCACTTCTGAGCATGCTATTCCACTTTTCACACTATGAAAACAGAAAATAATTTCTACTTCATTTTCAATCCATTACATCTGAACGTATTCCTTTGAAAATGTCTATCCATTTAAAAATTCTGCATCCATAATTTTCCAATAAATATTTCAAAAGCAAATTGTTCAAAAACTTCTCAGCCATTTACTTATTTATTACTTCCTGGCAACCAGTTCACAATTTGTGTAGACATTTTCTTTTTTTCAGTCATTTTTGAAAAAGCATTTTCAGTCGGTGATATCTAATAACTTTTTATAAATACACACCTATTTAAGCTAATAGGGAAAAACTGAGTACTGCTCTGAGGGTAAAAGACACAAAACTATTCATAATTACTGCAATATAAAATTAATTTTTATTATTAAGGCAAATATGTCACTTATTTCAGATTCTAAGGCTAATCTAAAACTTAAAATGTTATCACATAAAAAAGCAGAAAAATTTACAAGTCAGATAAGTTATTTTTAAAAATGTGAAAGGGACATCCCCTGGTGGTCCAGTGGTTAAGAATCTGCCTGCCAATATAGGGGACACAGGCTCAATCCCTGGTGCAGAAGATTCCATGTGCTGCAGAGCAACTAAGCCAGTGGGCCACAACTACTGAGCCTGTGAGAGCTACAGCCCGTGCTCGACAGGAGAAAACACCACAATGAAAGTCCATGCACCGCAACCAGAAAGCAGCCCCCACTCATCACAACTACAGAAAGCCTGCACAGCAATGAAGATCCAGAAATAAATAAATAAAATGCTTTTTAAAATTGTGTAAGATCTGGGGGAAGGGAGAACAGGGATTTACTGCTTAACGTGTACAGAGTTTCAGTCTTGCAAGATGAAGCTTCTGGATAGGGATGGTGGTAGTGGTTGCACAACAATGTAAATATTTGAACTGTATATTAAAAATGGTGAACATGATACATTTTATGTGTACTTTCCATAATTAAAATTATTTTTTAAAAATTATGTGAGAGTATTAAACATCCTTGAGTATTCATTTTTCGGGAAAAACTCAGAGACAGAAATCCAATTAAAACACTGTCAAACAACTAGAGCATACATAATTGGCTGGAAATATTGGAGGGGGAAAATGATCTGAAAAGTGAATAAAACGTTAGCAAACCATAAAAATATGAAAATAACTGCAAACTGTCTCCTCAGTGCTCAAAAATTAAATAACTCAATAATCACCAGAAGAACACTGCACATTGCCGTTTCAAACTTTCGGAATTTTTGTAACCAAGTATTTTGGTGCACTGGAGAAGGCAAGGGCACCCCACTCCAGTACTCTTGCCTGGAAAATCCCATGGATGGAGGAGCCTGGTGGGCTACAGTCCATGGGGTCGCTAAGAGTCGGACACGACTGAGAGACTTCACTTTCACTTTTCACTTTCATGCATTGGAGAAGGAAATGGCAACCCACTCCAGTGTTCTTGCCTGGAGAATCCCAGGGGCGGGGAAGCCTGGAGGGCTGCTGTCTAAGGGGTCGCACAGAGTCGGACACGACTAAAGCAACTTAGCAGCAGCAGCAGCATGTTGGAGCACGTTTAACAATTTGGTATATTATCCAAAAGTTTTTACCTCTACCCAAAAACAGACACTGTATGTGTCTACTTCAGAACAGAGGTGAGATAAAAAACAATAAACTATTGAAGTCTGTATAGCCTTTTGTCTGCAAGATCAAGTTTTTAAAAAGTTACATCTTAAGTATTATTTAAAATAGGATTCCTTGTCTGCCTATAGATTTCTACTGCAGTAAACTGCAATTTGAAGAGGCCATGGCAACCCACTCTAGTATTTTTGCCTGGAGAATCCCTATGGACAGAGGAGCCTGTCAGGCTACAGTTCGTAGCATCGCAAACAGTTGGACACGACTGAGCGACTAAGCACAGCACAGCACAGCACATACTGCAATTCAGAGTTCTAACTCCAGCTTCAATACTCACTGGCTGCATGATCTTGAGCAAGTTTCTTTAATTTCTGTGACTTAGTTTATCTCTAAATGGAGATAATAATGCTACCTACCTCACAGGTAGGTTTGAGTTGATGTATATAAATGTATACATGTAGCAAGACTTAAGAGGCCTGACACACAGTAAGCACAATTTATGTGTACACCACTATTATTATAGTATTATTAATATCCTCTATCCCACTGATTCCAGTTATAAAATAATTAAGCTGGGGTCTCTCCAGAAAAATGCATGCAAATAAAAGATTTTGAACACAACTGCAGAGGACTCATTGATCCTGTATTAGAGAACTCCTATTCAAAGCAACTTAGTTTATAGTCAAGTGGTTATTAATCTCCTTGGACCTTTTCAGTAGTCCAATTAACCTATGAATCTCTTCTCAGAATATTTTTAAGTATATGAAATGTGCAGAACCACAAAATAAATTATAGTTACCAAAATATTTTAGTAATAAATGTGCTTCTTCACTAATGAATTAAACAAGACTTTCTTACATTTAACAAGGAGCAATACACATAAATATTTCATATCTGCAAAATCTGTAATATGAAATGAAAACATTTCTCTCGGTGCATCCATTTGAAATGTCAATAATTTTTAATTTTTTTCAATCCTAGATTTCAATTAGTAGCTAGTGAAAATAAATAGGTAATTATTTTTTTCCCTCAACTAAGTTCTGTGTTTAGGGACCCAGATTAGGAACCCTCGGGTCACTGGAAAGTAAGTGCAAAAATAAGTTTTGGAATCAGTGACTTGTGTTCTAGAAGTCAGACTTCAGACTTTAGTCCTCACATTATTTACACCTGAATGACCTTGGACATCAAACTTCGGCGCTTTAGTTCCCTCATTTAGAATAATTCCTACATCATGAGGTTACAGGGACTGAATATTTAGTTAACAAAATGCCAAAAGGCCAGTGTGTTATATTTTACTGATTTTGATACCATGTAATTAGACTCAAATATTTAGTGCCATTGTTCATTTTCAGGAAAACTCATTATATGTAAAAACAAAAAAATGAAACAATGACAAAAAACTAAAAGCCAAATACTGATTTACAAAGAAAATGATTAATGGAAATATTAGTTATACATAACATTAAGTGAGTCATGATCTGGCATCAAAATGACCTGTATCTAAATCCCAGCTCCACTATTTTAGGTGTACTAAGTTATTTAACCTCTCACCTCAGTTTTCTCATCTGTAGAACACTGCAATGTTGTTTTAGAAATAAGAGAGGTTCAGCTTAAGCTGTCAATAAATGGAGCTATTATTAACGTTCACGTTTTAACAAAGGCAAAGCGATCAATTTGGAACTCAAAAGTTTGTTTTGGAATTCATCTTGATATAACTGAAACTTCACAGTCTTTTGCCGGGTAAACCACATACACTTAAAACCCGCAGCATTTGCTTGGCATAACATTCCTAATACAAACTGGGGCTGTTTAAAATCATATCTGATTTCTTATTCTGCCCAAGGAAATCAGTGAGGATTAGAAAAACAAAACAGACTCAATAACTTAAAATCTCTTCATGATGTACTTGGAATGTTCCAGTGAATGTATCAATGTTTCTAAATGGTAGCTGCCTCTTTAAAATCCAATTATCAGCTACACAGTCGATTAAAAAACAAAACCGTAGAAGCACGTATTTATGTCGGAATATTACGGACTAAGATTCCTCCCTTGGTCTGAAAGAAACCCGCCACAGACTGGCCCTGGTTCCCGACCCATTATACAACCTGTAAATTCCTTCTTTCATTGAAAAGATTCTTTTTATGGGCATAGTTAACAAGTGCCAAGTTGCGAAGTTGCAGCTTTGCTGGTTTGACGTTTTCACAATGCAAGAACAATACGATCTGGAATCTACTCAAAGCATTAGCCAGGCAGTCAGCTGATGCTCATTGCACACAAGAGAAAGACAGAAATAAGAGAAACCGAACCTTGTATTTATGTAAAACAGGTATCCGCTACCTTTAAAACTGAAATAGGCCAACAACAGATGTTCCGGTTAAAGTAACAGAAGTGCTGCAGTCCATAGGGTCGCAAAAAGTCTGACACGACTTTGCGACTGAACAACAAATTGTTAAATAACAATACAAAAAAAAAAAAAAAAAAAGCTTTGTCCGATCTAGGTTTCGTTCGTTCTTGGAATTTTTCCTGTAAAAGGCTCTTATCCGTTCATAAAACCGGTCCCTCATCACGGAGTCGCTGCCTGAGTTAACTTTTACAAAAGGTCAAAGCGGTGCCTTTCAAGGCTTCCAAATCCTACAGGCTTTCTCCTCCGTTCACAGTAACTCGCTTTCCACCCACAGAACGTTCCAGAGACGAGGGATGGGGACCAAACAAAATCTGGTGGGGGCTGCTAGAAAGAAGCTTTCAACTTTCTTTCCCGAACACTTAGACGGAATTTCACCTTCCTCCCTCGGCGGCCCCACATGTTGCTCGCCTGCTCCCAGAGGGCCGCGCGAGGCCTCGCTTCACCCGGAACGCGCCCACCTGATTACCCTTCTCTCCCCAGACTCCGCCCTCAGCCCCCCCACCCCCAGCTCGCCTCCTTTAGGAGGTCCATATGGGACGTTTTCCCCTTCCTCCGATCCTCACGCCGCACCAGACAAGCCTCGATTCTCCACCTCCGGTTCTCCCCAACCAAGGCACTCGCCCCCCTCACAGCCTCCTAAAGTGCGGCAAGAGCGCAGCGCGGAGCCGCGGGCCTGCACGGCCCAGGTGCTGTGTCAGCCTGTCTGCCGGCTCCGCGCCGTGTACGGCCTGGAAAGTCACATGGCGCTGGGACCGGCCGGCGCCTCCACACTCCAGCTCTCCTCAGAGCACGATGAGGTTCCCAAGTCCACTCACCTCCACGAAGAGCAACATGTCTTCCTCCGCTCGGCCCAATCGTTCTCGCCGACGCGACTCCAACTGGCTTACAGGCCCGAGCCCCAATCGCTAGGATAAGGACACTCGCCTGGCCCCTCCACCCGGCAGCGGACCCGGCTCCTCCCCCGCCGTCAGCCGCTGCGCCCTGACCCGCCCTGTCCCACCTCCCTTGAAACAGCAACTGTTTCCGGCTCTAGAGAACAACTGCTTCCGGGAGAAGAGAAAATCCTCGGCGCGCTCAACTTTTGCACTACCTTTTCCAGCCGCAGTTTGGCCTGTACTATTATCTGACATGGGGGTGGGGGGGGATGGAATCTATCAGAGGAAGGCACCATTCTGTGCCACGGGGGTGTGGAAAATTTTACGGGCACATTTTATCCCTGGCCCATTGAAGGGTTACCGTAATAACTCCGCCGTTTCTCATGGCCCAAGACCTAGATCTGATAAAAAGCCGAGACTGTGCAAAGTGTAATGAAAAATACCCGGCCCTACTGAAAAGGCGATGACTCGCAGAAAAAAAAGAGAAGGGGAAAAAAGCAGCAGTAATGGTAAACATATTAACAGCAACCCGTTCACATTAAAGGCCTGGCACTATTCCAACTATTATATGTGAATTAATCTAAACAATTCAACGCAATAATACTGTTATCCCCATTTTACTGTTGAAGGAGCCCTCTAGGGCTTCCCTTGTAGTTCAGTTGGTAAAGAATCTGCCTGCAGTGCAGGAGACCTAGGTTCAATCCCTGGGTTGAGAAGATCCCCTGGAGAAGGAAATGGCAACCCATTCCAGTATCCTTGCCTGGAAAATCTCATGGACAGAGGAGCCTGGTGGGCTACAGTATGGGGTCGCAAAGAGTCGGGTATGACTGAGCCGCTAACACTTACTGGGAGAGCGGGTTTCCCTAAGACACGCATTCAAAGAACTTTGTTGCCCCACGTTCTCTTGAATCAGGTACCTACATCTTTGCTCAGTATGTTATTTGGTAATATTAATACTTAGTCTGGATAGCCTCTTCATTGATGTCCTGCCATCAATTCAAATGAAATACAATAAAATTTTTAAAATTAATCTTTTAATTAATTTTTTAATTAATCTGTTAGGTGATCCAAATTCTTTATCATCTTTAGCCACACTTACTAGGATTTATCCCTCCCTTAACAGTCCCACTTCTATATCTTAACTCAGACATTTGTCATTTGAAATAATAATATCTTGATTTTTCAATAAATTTTTTCTATTACATTATTTCAAAAAATCTTCCTAAATTGAAGGTTTCATTTTCACCAAACTGCTATTATATCCCATGTAATCTCCCTTGTGTGTATGCATGCTAAGTCGCTTCAGTTGTGTTGGCCTCTGTGTGACTCTATGGACGGTATCCCACCAGATTCCTCTGTCCACTGGATTTCCCAGGCAAGAATACTGGAGTTGGTTGCCATTTCTTCCTCCAGGGGATCTTCCCAACACAAGGATTGAATCCTTGTCTCCTGCATCGCAGGCAGATTCTTTACAGTCTGAGCCACCAGGGAAGTCTAAATTCAAGATTACTTCACTTCAATTAAACCAGTTACTTTCCCCCTGAAGTACAAACTCGGCACTCACCTCCAAAGCCATGGCTCAAGGTATCTTCCCTATCTGGAATGCCTTCATTTGTCAATCAACCTTCTCTCTCCATAAGGTTTTCCCAAAGACTCCGTTCCTCACGGATCTCTTCTTCATGTCCCTTGTTTAGCACTTGAATATTATATTTTAACTTAAATTATTTTTTCTTTTTTTGTTGTTTTTCAGTTTCTTCACTGGTACCCTATCATATATTCTTAACAGTCTAGGATAATGGAAGCCACATAGTAGTATCTCAACAAATGCTCATCAAATTGAAGAGATTTTTTTTTTTAATTTGTTTTAAAAAGCCTTCATTGCCAGTTGCTGATGAATTCCATGCTGCATAAAAAATATGAGGGAGAGAGAAAGCACAATAATACTAAATTAGTTTAGCTGACCAGCATGTAGGCTGCTTTGTGAATGCCTACTAGGGTAAGCAATGTAAAGGAATCAAGAGGAATTAAGTTATTAAAGGACCTCATAATTTAATAATATTATCAACAAAGTAATTTAATAGATTAATTGATAATGTCAAGGAATATTGGGTAATGATGGATATTTTAATGAAACCTCACATTTCTAAAAACAAATAATTCTCCTTAATTGTGGCCCTTTCAGAAAACATTATGAACTCCCTTGAATAAATAGACTTAATTGTGACTTACAGGAAAGGAGGGAGTGATATTTCATGGGGAGGGGGAGGAGGGTATAATCTTAACAATAAAAGAAAATGTTCCGGACTTAAGAGAAGTTTCCACAAGGAAAGGAGTTTTAATATTTATTTATCTACTTACTTACTTACTTATTTGGTTGCACTTGGTCTTAGTGGAGGCGTGCGAACTCCTAGCAGCAGCATGTGGGATCTAGTTCCCTGACCAGGGATCTAACCCGAGCCCTCTGCACTGGGAGCACGGAGTCTCAGCCACTGGACCACCAGGGAAGGAGTTTTAAACTATAATGAATGTCCAAATATTTTAGACAGTTTCCATGGAAGTACTGAAAAAGAGTATGCCAAACGTTAGATAAACCTAAAGTACAGGGACTTCCCTGGTGGTCCAGTGGTTAGGAGTCTACCTTCCAATGCAGAGGACACAGGTTCCATTCCTGATTGGAAATAGAATCCCACATGGCACAGGGCAACTAAGTCTGTAGGCTGCAACTATTGAGGCCCTTGTGCACTAGAGCCAGTGCTCTGCAACAAAAGTCTGCATGCTGCATAGGAGAGCTAGCACAGCCAAAAAAGGAAAAAAAGAGACCTAAGGTACAGCATCTGGTTTTGAGAAGTTCAACAACTAGTGGATAGAAACAAATAATAAATAGTTAAACTTCAATAAGTACTATAATACAAAGTTTACAAGATGATTTGGGACCACAGGGGAGGGATAACTTAGACAACAGGGTCTTAAAGATAAGGGAAAATATTTATATATTGCTTGATACTTTTAAAAGACAATTACATTATGATCCCCTGTATCCCTTTCTCCAAAGGACTGAAACAAATTGTTTAAATTTACAAGTTTTTCAACAAGCACTCATAAAGTACTCATAGTTCTCAAAGAGTAATTGGTATACATCTACAATTTGTATAAAATCTAAAACCTACAAAAATGATATTACATAGTTTAGGAACACACCTGCAGTAAAACTATATAAACATAGACTAGACATAAATACATCAGATTTATGCTTGTTATGGCCCTAAATACATCAGATTTATGCTTGTTATTGCCCTCTGAAAATGGGTAAAGGGGAAGGAAGGAATCTAGAGAGAATAACAAACTTTATCTCTAATGCTTTATTAAAAAATATCTGCAGCAAATATGACAAAATGTTAATATCTGTTCATTCTAAGTGATAGGCACACAGCTATTTGTTATATTACTTTCTGTACTTTTTTGTACTTTTTTAAATTAAAAAATAATCTACACCGCCAACAAAACCATCTGTCCTTTAAGTGTTCCGGTGTCCAAAATATTTTCACCTCCTCTACAAAGGAGCTGCCCAAAGTGATTTTTTCAGTTAGAAAGCAGCCTCTAAGCATACCCTTCAATTTCTCAGCCAACTATGAAACTTCAAAGCCTTCTTCAGTCAGGCTCCTTGAATAAATGAGCCACTAGGCAGTGCAAAGATTGTAATCTTCATCCAAATACTATCTTCCAAGTTACTGCAAGTCTAGGAAAAGTTGAGGGGCAGCTGAGGAAGTTGTAATGCAATTATTCCATTACAAGCTTAAACATTCTTAAGCAAAACCTCAGGAAGAGAGAAGAACCAGGAGTTAAAATTGATATACTGGATCCTGAATTCTAACACCTAGATTTTTAAGCTCATTTAAGCAATGCTATATCGTTATTTCTTTTATAGTTCCTGTTGTCTATTCTTTCCTACCCACCCTCCCCCCTTCACCCGCTACCATCACAGCATATAGAATGCCTAATTCTCTGCATACAGTAAGCACTCTTTAAGTATTTGAGTCAATGATAATGTCACAATGGATCTAATATGACATCACCAGGACTGGAACACCATGGGTAGGATCAGGGTACTCCACAATCTCTGGGAGCAAGAAAAGCCTCTTCTAGCTTCCTTGTGGATGGCTTAAAAGCATTTGCCTATATTTTGTAAAAAACGAAGAAATAAAAGAAACTCACTCAACTTTCCAAAACATTTATCAAAATGTCAACTGAGAAAAACGATGAAAATGAAGCAGAAAAAGAAACTTTCGATTTCACCAAAATGTACAAATCTGTCCTAGAAAGATCAGAGGTTCCTAATATTGAGATTCCATTTGCAGTTCAGGATGTCATCAGTAGGATTGAGCAAGCACAGCTCCAGCG
Organism: Bubalus kerabau; assembly: GCF_029407905.1. NCBI lineage: Eukaryota > Metazoa > Chordata > Mammalia > Artiodactyla > Bovidae > Bubalus > Bubalus kerabau. Next base: position 92,971,423 of record NC_073624.1, on the reverse strand, counting down.
AGCCAGAGAGGTAGGTAGTAAATGAAAAGTTTTGGATTGCAACTTTCTTTTTAACCTTTCCATGAGCAGCTACTTTTTTTTTTTTTTTCAAACACTCACTTTGTTTTCATAATATTTGACTTAGGTAACTTTGATTCCAAGTGACAATTTCCTCTGACTCTGGATCAGTCAGTACAGTTCAGTTGTTCAGTCATATCTGACTCTTTGCGACCCCATGAACTGCAGCACACCAGGCCTACCTGTGCATCACCAACTCCCATAGTTTACCCAAACTCATGTCCATCGAGTTGGTGATGCCATCCAACCATCTCATCCTCTGTCATCCCCTTCTCCTCCTGCTCTCAATCTTTCCCAGCATCAGGGTCTTTTCAAATGAGTCAGTTCTTCGCATCAGGTGGCTAAAGTATTGGAGTTTCAGCTTCAGCATCAGTCCTTTCCAATGAACACCCAGGACTGATTTCCTTTAGGATGGACTGGTTGGATCTCCTTGCAGTCCTAGGGACTCAAGAGTCTTCTCCAACACCACAGTTCAAAAGCATCAATTCTTTGATGCTCAGCTTTCTTTATACTCCAACTATCACATCTATACATAACTACTGGAAAAACCATAGCCTTAACTGGAGAGACCATTGTTGAAAAGTAATGCCTCTGCTTTTTAATATGCTGTCTAGGTTGGTCATAACTTTTCTTCCAAGGAGTAAGCCTCTTTTAATTTCATGGTTGCAGTCATTATCTGCAGTGATTTTGAAGCCCCCCAAAAAAAGTCAGCCACTGTTTCCACTGTTTCCCCATCTAATTGCCATGAAGTGATGGGACTGGATGCCATGATCTTTGTTTCCTGAATATTGAGCTTTAAGCCAACTTTTTCACTCTCCTCTTTCACTTTCATCAAGAGGCTCTTTAGTTCTTCTTCACTTTCTGCCATAAGGGTGGTGTCATCTGCATATCTGAGGTTATTGACATTTCTCCTGGCAATCTTGATTCCAGCTTGTGCTTCATCCAGCCCAGCATTTCTCATGATGTACTTTGCATATAAGTTAAATAAGCAGGGTGACAATATACAGCCTTGATGTACTCCTTATCCTATTTGGAACCAGTCTGTTATTCCATGTTCAGTTCTAACTGTTGCTTCCTGACCTGCACACAGGTTTCTCAGGAGGCAGGTCAGGTGGTCTGGTATTCCCATCTCTTTTAGAAGTTTATTGTGATCCACACAGTCAAAGGCTTTGGCATAGTCGATAAAGCAGAAATAGATCTTTTTCTGGAATTCTCTTGCTTTTTTGATGGTCCAGCGGAGGTTGGCAATTTGATCTCTGGTTCCTCTGCCTTTTCTAAATCCAGCTTGAACATCTGGAAGTTCATGTTTCACGTATTGCTGAAGCCTGGCTTGGAGAATTTGGAGCATTACTTTACTAGCATGTGAGATGAGTGCAATCGTGTGGTAGTTTGAGCATTCTTTGGCATTGCCTTTCTTTGGGATTAGAACGAAAACGAACCCTTTCCAGTCCTGTGGCCACTGCTGAGTTTTGCAAATTTGCTGACATATTGAGTGCAGTGCTTTCACAGCATCTTCTTTTAGGATTTGAAATAGGTCATCTGGAATTCCATCACCTCCACTAGCTTTGTTCATAGTGATACTGTCTAAGGCCCACTTGACTTCACATTCCATGATGTCTGGCTCTAGGTGAGTGATCTGCTGCTACTGCTAAGTCACTTCAGTCGTATCCGACTCTGTGTGACCCCAGAGACGGCAGCCCACCAGGCTCCCCCGTCCCTGGGATTCTCCAGGCAAGAACACTGGAGTGGGTTGCCATTTCCTTCTCCAATGCATGAAAGTGAAAAGTGAAAGTGAAGTCACTCAGTCGTCTCTGACTCCTAGTGACCCCATGGACTGCAGCCTACCAGGCTCCTCCGTCCATGGGATTTTCCAGGCAAGAGTATTGGAGTGGGTTGCCATTGCCTTCTCCAAGGTGAGTGATCACACCATTGTAATTATCTGGGTCATGAAGATATGACAGAATGTGGTCCACTGGAGAAGGGAATGCAAACCACTTCAGTATTCTTGCCTTGAGAACCCCATGAACAGTATAAAAAGGCAAAAAGATAGGACACTGAAAGATGAACTTCCCAGGTCACTAGGTGCCCAATATGCTACTGGAGATCAGTGGAGAAATAACTCCAGAAAGAATGAAGGGATGGAGCCAAAGCAAAAACAACACCCAGTTGTGGATGGGACTGGTGATAGAAGCAAGGTGCGATGCTGTAAAGAGCAATATAGCATAGGAACCTGGAATGTTAGGTCCATGAATCAAGGCAAATTGGAAGTGGTCAAACAGGAGATGGCAAGTGTGAATGTCGACATTCTAGGAATCAGCGAACTAAAATGGACTGGAATGGGTGAATTTAACTCAGATGCCCATTATATCTACTACTGTGGGCAGGAATCCCTTTGAAGAAATGGAGTAGCCATCATAGTCAACAAAAGAGTCCAAAATGCAGTACTTGGATGCAGTCTCAAAAACGACAGAATGATATGTGTTCGTTTCCAAGGCAAACCGTTCAATATCACGGTAATCCAAATCTGTGCCCTGACCAGTAAAATTGAAGAAGCTGAAGTTGAACGGTTCTATGAAGATCTACAAGACCTTTTAGAACTAACACCCAGAAAAGATGTCCTTTTCATTATAGGGGACTGGAATGCAAAAGTAGGAAGTCAGGAAACACCTGGAGTAACAGGCAAATTTGGCCTTGGAATACGGAATGAAGCAGGGCGAAGGCTAGTAGAGTTTTGCCAAGAGAATGCACTGATCATAGCAAACACCCTCTTCCAACAACACAAGAGAAGACTCTACACATGGACATCACCAGATGGTCAACACCGAAATCAGATTGATTATACTCTTTGCAGCCAAAGATGGAGAAGCTCTATACAGTCAGCAAAAACAAGACCAGGAGCTGACTGTGGCTCAGATCATGAACTCCTTATTGCCAAATTCAGACTGAAATTGAAGAAAGTGGAGAAAACCACTAGACCTTTCAGGTATGACCTAAATCAAATCCCTTATGTGGAAGTGAGAAATAGATTTAAGGGCCTATATCTGATAGACAGAGTGCCTGATGAACTATGGACGGAGGTTTGTGACATTGTACAGGAGACAGGGAGCAAGACCATCTCCAAGAAAAAGAAATGCAAAAAAGCAAAATGGCTGTCTGAGGAGGCCTTACAAATAGCTGTGAAAAGAAGAGAAGCAAAAAGCAAAGGAGAAAAGGAAAGATAAACCCATTTGAATGCAGAGTTCCAAAGAATTGCAAGGAGAGATAGCCTTCCTCAGAGATCAGTGCAAAGAAATAGAGGAAAACAATAGATTAGGAAAGACTAGAGATCTCTTCAAGAAAATTAGAGATACCAAGGGGACATTTCATGCAAAGATGGGCTCAATAAAAGATAGAAATGATATGGACCTAACAGAAGCAAAAGATATTAAGAAGAGGTGGCAAGAATACACAGAAGAACTGTACAAAAAAGATCTTCATGACCCAGATAATCACGATGGTGTGATCACTCACGTAGATCCAGACTCTGGATAACAAGCTCCAATTTTTTTTTTTTTAACGATTTATTTATTCATTATTTTTGGTTGTGCTAGGTCTTCATTTCTGCATGCAGGCTCTCTCTCTAGTTGCAGCGAGAGGGGGCTACTCTTCATTTCAGTGCACAGGCTTCTCATTGTGGTGGCCTCTCTTGTTGCAGACCACAGGCTCTAGGTGCAGGGGCGTCAGTGTTTGCAGCACAGATTTTCAGTAACTATGGCACAAGGGCACATTAGTTGCAGCTCATGGGCTCTAGAACTCAGGCTCAGCAACTGTGGCTCATGGGCTTAGTTGCTCTGCAGCAAGTGGAATCTCCCAGACCAGGGATCAAACCCGTGTCCCTTGCATTGGCAGGTGGATTCTTGTCCACTGTATCACCAGGGAAGTCCCCATAAGCTCCAATTCTATATCAATCGCTTTCAATTTCATATCATAGTTAATCAAGCTTTTTAAGAAATGAATCATATGTGTTGTTGAGTGATTGTGATAAAAAAATCATTCTATAGCTAATATTGATATCTAATTTTAGTCAATAGCTTTCATTTGTTTTCTACTGAGCTTTTATCAAATAGTTATTTACAAGAAGAAATGTGATTGTGTGTGAATTGACTTCTAGCTCCTTTTCTTTCCCCTAAACACTTCATAGAAGAGGGGTTTATTGGCCAAGAGAAATCCAAAGACAGTACATTTTTTCTTTTGTGTTTTTCTAGGAGTTTTATACTGTTAGATTTTACATTTAGGTCTATGATCCATTTTGTTTTAATCTTTGTATATCATATCAGATATGGATCGAAGTTCTTTTTTAAAAACAATTATTCTAGCTCTGTTTGTTGGAAAGACTACTCTTTCTCCATTAAATTGCATTTGCACCTTTATTGAAAGTCAATTGACCATATATGTGTGAGTTAACAGTCTCCAGTCTGTTCTCTTGACTATTTAAGTATCTTTATGTCACTACCACACTGTCTTGATTACTGAAGTTTCATAATTCTTGAAATCATATAGTTTTAGTTCCTCAACTTTGTAGTTTTTCAGTTGTGCCCAACTTCTCTCACATCGGCCTTTTAACTTTTTATCCTCTTCTTGGGCATTTCTCTCAATACTTAAACATTCGTAAGCTAAAAATTGTCTTTGTTCATACTACTTTCTCCCTTGCTTTTCCATAGGAAATTTAGAATCAATCTGTCAAATTTTAATGGAGGGAAAATGCCTACTCGTATTTTGACTGGGAATGTATTGAATTTGTATATCAGTTTGGGGAGAATTGAAATCTTAACAATATTGACTCTTCTGACCCCTGATCGTAGCATATCTCTCCATTTATTTAGGTCTAATTTTTCTCAGGAGTGAATGTTAAGCCAACCTTACGCTTTTGGAACAAACTATTTGCTCTGCGTATAATTTGCTCTTCTTTTTTTTTTTTTCTAGTTTCTTTAAGGACAAGCTGAGGTCACTGATTTGATAACATTTGTTTTATTTTGTTTTGTTTTTAACTGTGCTGAGTCTTCGTTGCTGTGCCAGGGCTTTCTCTAGTTGCAGTGAGCAGGAGCTACTCTTCATTGCGGTACATGGGCTTCTCATTGCAGTGGTTTCTCTTATTGTGGAGCACAGGTTCTAGTTGCTTCAGCTTGTTAACATTTTTAGTGTTTTGTTCCATATATTTCCCCCTCTGCAAATGAAAATGCTGTGTTTTCATTTTCATTCAGTTTTATACATGTTATAATTTCATTTTTAATTTTTTCTTTGACCCATGTGTTATTTAGAAGAGTGTCATTTATTTAGTTTCCAAATATTTAGAGATTTCTTGCTCTTATTTATTTCAAATTCAATTTCACTGGGGTCAGAGACCTTATTTCATATGATCTGAAACCTAGTGAATTTCTTGAAATTTGTTTTATGGCTCAGAATATGGTCTATATTAGTAAATGTTATGTATGCCATTGAATATAATTTTCATCCTGTTATTGAATATAAATAACAATTACCTCAAATCAGTTGTTTTTTTCTCAACTTTATCACTTATTGAAAGAGGGATATAGAAATGTTTGGCTATAACTGTGCAATTTTCTATTTCTTCTGATAGTCTATCATATTTCCCCCATGTACTTTAAATCTTTATTATTAGGTGACTAAACATTTAGTACTTTGGCCACCTCATACGAAGAGTTGACTCAATGGAAAAGACTCTGATGCTGGGAGGGATTGGGGGCAGGAGGAGAAGGGGACGACAGAGGATGAGATGGCTGGATGGCATCACCGACTCAATGGACATGAGTTTGAGTGAACTCTGGGAGATGGTGATGGACAGGGAGGCCTGGTGTGCTGCAATTCATGGGGTCACAAAGAGTCAGACAGGACTGAGCGACTGAACTGAACTGAACTGAAACATTTAGAATTGCTATGTTTTCTCAATGAATTGGCTACTTTAGTATCATGGAATGATCCTATTTATCTCTAGTAATATACTTTTCAGGCTTCCCTTGTAGCTCAGTTGGTAAAGAATGTGCCTGCAGGAGACCCAGATTCAATTCCTGGGTTGGGAAGATCCCCTGGAGAAGGAAATGGCAACCCACTCCAGTATTCTGGGAATGTTTTCCAGTATGCCTGGGAAATCCCATGGACAGAGGAGCTTGGCAGGCTATGGTCCTTGGGGTCTCAAGTGTCAAACATGACTTAGCAACTAAACCACAATATACTTTTCTCTGTAACTTAAACAAACTTTGTTTGTAACTTAACAAACAAACTTTGTTTGTTTGTAACTTAACAAACAAATTTTGTTTGTTATAGCCACTGTAGCTTTCCTTTGATGAGTATTACCGTCCTTTTCCTTTTTACTTTCTTTCTTTTGGTCATACTGTGCAGCATGTTGGATCTTATTTCCCTAACCAGGGATCAAACTCATGTCCCCCTGAAGTAGAAGCATGGAGTCTTCTACCTGAACCTCCAAGAAGTCCTCCTTTCCCTTCTTCTATTTTTTTACTTTAAATATATTTGGCTTACTATATTTAAAATAGATTTCTTACATAGACTTTCATGGTGATACAGTGTATAGGAATCTACCTGCCAATGCAGGGGACATGGGTTCAATCTGTGGTCCCAGTAGATCCAATGTGCCTCAGAGCAACTAAGCCCATGAGCCACAACTACTGAAGCCTGTGAGCCTAGAGCCTGTGCTCTGCAACAAGAGAAGCCACTGCAATGAAAAGCCCCTGTACCATAACTAGAGAGAAGCCTCCACTTGCCACAACTAGAGAAAGCCTGAGAGCAATGAAGACCCAGCACAACCATAAATAAATAAATAAATAATTTTTAAAATAGGTTTCTTACAAGAAGCATATAACTGAGTTTCTTTTTTATCCAACCTGACAATTTCTGCCTTTTAATTGGATGTTTAGACCATTTATATTTAATACAATTATCAATATGGTTAAGTTTAAATTTACCATCTTGCTATTTGTTTTGTTTGTCCCATGTTTTTTGTTTGTTTCCTTTTATTATTCCTGACTTCTTTTAGAGTGAATATATTTTATGATTCCACTTTATTTCCTTTATTGGTTTACTAGCTATACTTTCACTTTTCATTGGTTGCTTTGGGGTTCATAGTGTATGTATTTAGGTTATCACCATTTACCTTAAAGTGTATTACACCAATTTTGAGCAGTGTATAAACTTTGCAGCAGTATTCTCCTTTTTTCCTCTCCTGGCCTATGTGATATTTATATCATACTTCTACATGTATTATAAACTTAATGTCTATTACTTTCCAATTATTTTTGTTTGAAACAAGCAGTTAACCTATTTTTAAATTTTTATCCTGATAAAATATACATAACAAAAGTTGTGATTTTATCTATTTTTAATGGTACAATTAATTGGCATTAAATACATTTATAGTGTTGTGTAACCATAAAATGAACCCTGAACATTCATTGGAAGAACTGATGCTGAAGCTGAAGCGCCAATACTCTAGCCACCTGATGTGAAGAGCCAACTCATCGGAAAAGACCCTGATGCTAGGAAAGATTGAGGGCAAGATGAGAAAGGGGCGACAGAGGATGAGATGGTTGGGTGGCATCATTAGCTCAATGGACATGAGTTTGAGTAAACTCCAGGATATAGTGAAGGACAGGAAAGCCTGGAGTGATGTTTCATCACCCCAAACAGAAACTCTGACCCATTAAACAATAACTACCCACTCCCCTTTTCCCCCAGACCCTAGCAAAAGCCATTTTTCTTTCTGTCTCTATGAATTTGCCTACTCTAGACACGTTATGTAAGTGAAATCAAAAAGTATTTGTCCTTTTGTGCCTGATTTATTTTGTTTAGTGTGTCTTCAGAGTTCATCTCTGTTGTAGCATGTGTTAGAATTTTTTCTTTTTAAAGCTAAATAATATTCCATTGTATGTATATATCATATTTTAGGCACATGAGTTGCTTCCACCTCTCTGCCATTGTGAATAATGTTGCCATGAACAAAGAAGTACAAATATCTGTTTAAGTGTCTGCTGTCAATTCTTTGTATATTCAGGAGTAGAAGTGCTGCATCATATGGTAATTTTATTTTTCATTTATTGAGGAACGGTAGCGCCAGCTAACTGATAAAAATTAAACCAAGAAACTCATTCTCCGACTTGCTGAATTGCAGTACAAGTTGAGCTCCCAGTGTCACTAGGTGGCTCATGTTACAGTGAGAATATTGAAAAGGACTGGGATCCTGAAAACAGGAATGGGGATGTATGCAAAGACTTTGTTAAAGCTTGGAATATTGAAAGCTCTAAGTAATGATGAGTTTTCTTTGCCAGAGAAGCTGCCTCTTTACCCAACATCAATGAGAATGGCTGCTCCACGCCTGTCTCAGAGGATTAACCCTGTATTGCCTGAAGAAACTACAATGACCTTTCCTGAGGCAGTTGTACCAAGCAAGATGATGCTGCTTCCTCAGAAACCACTCCCACAACATCTCTTTGTTTCTAGACCTGTAACTAGATTAAAATCCAGTAAGCCACTGAAGATTAGGTATTAAGTGAGACCCATGAGGAAGTGCACTACACTCCAAAAGATCTACTTGAATTTTCTAATTTTTACATATGGAAGTCCAGGGAATATGTATGGGAGTGGATGTTGAAGGTGTGGGTGTGGGATAGTGACAGAAGAAACATAAAGTTGGAGCTTCCCTGGTGGTTTTGGAGAAGGAAATGGCAGCCCACTCCAGCATTCTTGCCTGGAGAATCCCATGGAAAAAGGAGCCTGGCAGGCCATGGTCCATGGGGTCTCAGAGAGTTGGACACGACTGAGTGACTAAGTATACACACGCACACACGGGTGGTTTAGTGATAAAGAATATGCCCGCCAATGTAGGAGACACCAATTCGATCCCTGGACCGAGAAGATCCCACATACTGCAAGTGACTAAGCCTGAGAGCCACAATTATTGAGCCTGTGCTCTAGAGCTGGGGAACTGCGACTACTGAGCCCCCAGCCGCAACTACCGAAGCCTGAGTACCCTAGAGCCTGTCTCAGCAACAAGAGGAGACACTGCCACGAGAAGCCTGAACAATGCAACTAGAGAGTAGCCCCCACTTGCCACAACTAGAGAAAAGTCCTTACAGCAACGAAGACGCAGCACAGTCAATAAATAAATTTTTAAAAATTATATATATATGTTAAAAAACATAAAGTTGGATCAGGCTAACTGATGTGGACTCACTAAAGCAAGATTTAGTATTTAACGTTGCAGCCTGGTGAGTTAGAAAAGGCTCTAACAGTTTGTTTGGTTGGTTTGCTGAAACATGGACCAAAAAGTTACTCACACACAGTGAATAAGTTAAACATGCCAGACTTGTCTTGGTTTAATGTAGGGAATAATTACAAGGATTAGAGAGACTGGAATGTTAAGGTGGATTTAAGATCTATTCATCCACCCTGGAAGCATCCAGAAGACATACCTTTCATCATAACTGTGAGAAATAACTTTATAAGAGGAGCCTTGGCATCCTTGGAGAACTCTGTGATCACTCTTCTGTAGGCCAGACCTTATAGTGAAATTGGAAAATCTAAAAACATTGGGAGTAATTGGATCCTGAGGTGGCAAGGGCCAAGTGGGGACATACAACCACCAAAGGCTGAGTGGGCATGGTTACCATAATGCACAGCAGAGTCCAGGCAGACACCAATCAGAATAGTATGACTTATGAAGAGCTATGGCATCGGCTAGTTGATTGTAGTATTTCTACTAAAAGTAAAATTGGGCTTCCCTGGTAACTCAGCTGGTAAAGAATCCACCTGCAATTCGAGAAACCTGGGCTGGATCCTTGGGTTGGGAAGATTCCCTGGAGAAGGGAACGGTTACCCATTCCAATATTCTGGCCTGGAGAATTCAATGGACTGTATAGTCCATGGGGTTGCAAACAGTTGGATACGACTGAGTGACTTTCACTTACTAAACTCTTACTTGATCTGCATAAGTGGAAAATTTCTAGGTCAAGTGAACCAAAGTCTAATCTGAAACATAACAACAGAGAGTCATGGCTCCTCAATCAATTCTCAGACTTAAGCCAGTTTACAGACCCAGAACCCCCTGAAAGAAGGAGCAAATGGGTTCCTTTGAGGAAGGACACAGTCAGAAATTCATGCTATTAATCCTTCTCCAAGTCTTCTTCAAAGAGACCTGGCCTTTTACTAGGATGACTGTGTATTAGAGAATAGGAAATAATGAAACCTTTTGGGGACTACTGGATCCTGGCTCTGAACAGATGCTAATTCTAGGAGATCAAGAACATCATTGTGATCTACCAGTCAGAGTGTAGGCATTTATTTAAGTCATGTGATCAGTAGAGTTTTAGCTCAGGTCTATGTCACAGTGGGCCCAATGGGTCCCTGAAGCCATCCTGTGGCTATTTTGCCAGTTCTGGAATACATAAAAGGAAAAGACATACTCAGCAACTGGCAGAATCCCCACATTGGTTCTCTGACTGTGGAGTGAGGGTTATCACAGTGGGAAAGGCCAGGTAGAAGTCATTAGAACTGCCTTTACCTAGGAAGGTAGTAAACTGAAAACAATACTGCATTTCTAGAGGAATGGCAGAAATAAATGCCATCATCAGAAAAAGATGCAGGAGTGGTAATTCCCAGCACATCTTCATTCAACTTGCCTATCTGGCCTGTGCAGAAGACAGATGGACCTTCGAGAATGACAGTGGATCATTGTAAAATTAACCAGGTGGTGACCTCAATTGAACATCTGGAAGTTCACAGTTCACGTATTGCTGAAGCCTGGCTTGAAGAATTTTGAGCATTACCTTACCAGCATGTGAGATGAGTACAATTGTGCGGTAGTTTGAGCATTCTTTAGCATTGTCTTTCTTTGGGATTGGAATGAAAACTGACCTTTTCCAGTCCTGTGGCCACTGCTGAGTTTTCCAAATTTGCTGACATATTGAGTGAAGCATTTTCACAGCATCATCTTTCAGGATTTGAAATAGCTCAAATGGAATTCCATCACCTTCACTAGTTTTGTTTGTAGTGATGCTTTCTAAGGCCCACTGTTCAAGCTGGTTTTAGAAAAGGCAGAGATCAAATTGCCAACATTCGCTGGATCATCGAAAAAGCAAGAGAGTTCCAGAAAAACATCTATTTCTGCTTTATTGACTATGCCAAAGCCTTTGACTGTGTAGATCACAATAAACTGTGGAAAATTCTGAAAGAGATGGGCATACCAGACCACCTGACCTGCCTCTTGTGAAACCTGTATGCAGGTCAGGAAGCAACAGTTAGAACTGAACATGGAACAACAGACTTGTTCCAAATAGGAAAAGGAGTACGTCAAGGCTGTATATTGTCACCCTGCTTATTTAACTTATATGCAGAGTACATCATGAGAAACGCTGGGCTGGAAGAAGCACAAGCTGGAATCAAGATTGCCGGGAGAAATATCAATAACCTCAGATATGCAGATGACACCACCCTTATGGCAGAAAGTGAAGAAGAACTAAAGAGCCTCTTGATGAAAGTGAAAGAGGAGAGTGAAAAAGTTGGCTTAAAACTCAGCACTCAGAAAACTAAGATCATGGCATCTGGTCCCTCACTTCATGGCAAATAGATGGGGAAATAGTGGAAACAGTGTCAGACTTTATTTTTTTGGGCTCCAAAATCACTGCAGATGGTGATTGCAGAATCAGTTTTCTTTCAGTTGGCAAGGTGAGCAATACACTTTTACTGGTCTACCTCAGGGACATATCAACCCTTCATGCTTAGTTGCTCAGTCATGTCTGACTCTTTGTGACCCTTTGGAATACAGCCCTCCAGGCTCCTCTGTGCATGGGATTTTTCAGACAAGATTACTGGAGTGGGTTGTTTCCTTCTCCATCAACTCTCCAATTTGCTAGAATTCACCAGTGAAGCCATCTGGTCTAGGGCTTTTCTTTATTGTGAGGTTTTTTATTTCTGTTTTGTTCTCTGTCCTAATTATGGGTCTATTCAGATTTTATATTTCTTTGTTATTCAGTTTTCATATGTTTTGTGTTTTCAGGAATTTTTCTATTTCATCTAAGTTACCAATTTGGTGGCATACGGTTCTTCATATTTTTTAGAAAAAAATTTTACTTTAAGTACAGTTGATGTATAATATTTTATAAGATGTGGGTGTACAATATAGTGATTCATAGTTATTTTTCACCAACCCACCCATCACCCATTCACTCATCCATCCATCTACCCACCCACCAATTCATTCATCCACCCTGTGATTCACAATTTTTAAAGGGACTCCATTTATAGTTATCATAAAATATTGACTATATTCCCTATGTTACACAATATATCCTTGTAACTTATTTTATACCTAATAGTTTGTATCTTTTAATCCCCTACTCCTATATTGCTCCTGGCCACTTCCCTCTCCCCACAGGTAACCACTACTTTGTTCTTTATAACTGAGAATCTGCTTCTTTTTTGTTATATTCACTAGTTTGTTGTATTTTTTTGATTCCACATTTAACTAATATCATACAGTATTTATCTTTCTCTGTCTGACTTATTTCACTTTGAAAAGATCCAAGTCCATTCACTTCACTGCAAGTGGCAAGTTTTCATTCTTTTTTTATGACTGAGTAGTATTCCATGGTATATGTGTGTGTACATCTTCGTTTTTTAAATTATTTACTTCTATTTGGTAGTGCTAGGGCTTTGCTGATGTGCATGGGCTTTCTCTAGCTGTAATAAGCATGGGCGGACTGCTCTTCCTTGCAGTGTACAGGCTTCTCATTGTGCTGGCTTCTTTTGTGGAGCACAGGCTCTAGGCGCACAGGCTTCAGTAGTGGTAGCCGTGCTGGCTTAAGTTGCCTGGGGCATGTGAAACCTTCTCAGACCAGGGATACAACCCTTGTCCTCTGCATTGGCAGGTGATTCTTATCCACTGAACCACCAGGGAAGTCCTGTACATCTTCTTTATCCATTCATCTGCGATGGACCCTTAGACTGTATCAATATCTTGGCTATTGTCAGTAATGTTGCTATGAACCTTGGGGTGCAGATAACTTTTCAAATTTGTGTTTTTGTTAATCCTGTTTATTTCTGTAGAATTAGAAGTAAAGTTCCCACACTGATTTCTGAATTTAATAATTTGAGTAATCTCTTTTTTTCTTTATCAATCTAATTAAAAGTTTGTCAATTATGTTGATTTGGGCAGAAGAGTCAACTTTTTCTTTCATTGATTTTCTATACTCTTTATTTACGTCTGCTCTAATTTTTCTGATCCCTCCTTCTGCTAACTGGGTTTAGTTTTTCTTTTTCTAGTTCCTTCAAGGCATAAAGTTAGGTTGTTGACTTGAGACCTTCTTTTTTTCATGTTTATCCCTATAAATTTGCCTCTTAGCGCTGCTTTTGTTACATCCCATAAGTTTTTGTATGTTGTGATTTCATTTTCATCTCCAAGTATTTTATAATTTCCTTTGTAATCCTTCTTTGACTCCCTTGTTGTTTAAGAATATGTTTCCACATATTTGTGAATTTTCTAGTTTTCCTTCTGTGGTTGATTCATAACAATCTCATTGTGGTTGGAAAAGATACTTTGTGTAATATATACTTAAATATACTGAGTACTTCCCTGGTGGCACAGCAGATAAGAATCCACCTGCCAATGCAGGGAACATGGTTTCAATCCCTGATCCGGGAAGATTCCACATGCTGTGGAGCAACTGAGCCAGCATGCCACAGCTACCTAGGCTGTGGGCCACAACTGCTGAAGCCCGCTCGCCCTAGAGCCTGGCTCCAAAACAAGAGAAGCCACCCCAATGAGAAGCCCACACACCACAACGAAGAATAGCCCTGGCTCTCCACAGCTAGAGAAAGCCTGTGCAAAGCAATGAAGACCCAGCAGAGCCAAAAACAAATAAATAAATATATTGAGCTTTTGTGGCCTAGCCTGGAAATGGTCTATCCTGGAGAAGGTACCACCTGCCATTGAGAAATTCATATATTGTTATTTTTCTTTTTTTTTAATACTCTTGTTTGATGGAGTATTCTATATACATCTAGATGATTTATTGGTTGTTCAAGTCCTCTATTTCCTAACTTATTTTTTATCTAGTTGTTCTATCCATTACCAAAAGTGAAATCTCGCCTTATTTTTGTAGAACTATCTGTTTGTCCCTTCAAGTCTGTTAATTTTTGCTTCTTATATTTTGATCTGTTATTAGGTGCATACATGTTTATAATTGTTATATCTTCTTGCTCTATTGAAACTTTCATTATAGTCTCTTGTAATTGTTTTTAAACTTTTTTACTTTGTATTAGGGCAATGGCACCCCACTCCAGTACTCTTGCCTGGAAAAATCCCATGGACGGAGGAGCCTGGTAGGCTGCAGTCCATGGGGTCGCTAAGAGTCGGACACGACTGAGCGTCTTCACTTTCACTTTTCACTTTCATGCATTGGAGAAGGAAATGGCAACCCACTCCAGTGTTCTTGCCTGGAGAATCCCAGGAACGGGGGAGCCTGGTGGGCTGCCGTCTCTGGGGTCGCACAGGGTTGGACATGACTGAAGCGACTTAGCAGGAGCAGCAGGGTATAACCAGTTAACAATGTTGTAACAGTTTCAGCTAAACACCAAAGGGACTCAGCCATAAATATGCATGTATCCATTCCCCCATCTTGTAATCTTTTTTTTAAAATTTAAAGTCTATTTTGTCTGATAGTAATATAACTAACCACCTTTTGGTTATTCAGTTCAGCCGCTCAGTCATGTCCAACTCTTTGTGACCCCATGAACTGCAGGCCTCCCTGTCCATCACCAACTCCCGGAGTCCACCCAAACCCATGTCCATTGTGTCGGTGATGCCATCCAACCATCTCATCCTCTGTCATCCCCTTCTCCTGCCTTCAGTCTTTCCCAGCATCAGGTATCTTTTTCTATCCTTTCATGTTCAATCTCTTTGGGTCTTTAGATCTATAGTGAGTCTCTTATAGAAGGCATGGATCATTGGCTTTTTTTAATTTATTCTGCCAATCCCTAACTTTTGATAAGATGGTTTAATCTACTTACATTTAAAGTAATTACTGATAAGGAGGGTTTAGCTTTTGCTATTTGTTTCCTATTTGTATTAAAACTTTTCCCCCTTCATTCCTTTCATTGTTGTCATCTTTTGTGCTTTATAAATTTTTTTTTTAGTGAAATGCTTTAATTCCCCTCTCATTTCCTTTTGAGTATATGTGTTTATCATGGGAATTACACATAACATTATAAAGTTATACACTCTTAAACTTAATTTATATCAGTTAAACTTTAATAGCATACAACTCTGCCCCTCTAACTTCCCTGGTGGCTCAGACGGTAAAGCGTCTACCTACAATGCAGGAGGCCTGGGTTCGATCCCTGGGTTGGGACGCTCCCCTGGAGGAGGAAATGGCAACCCACTCCAGTACCTTTGCCTGGAAAATCTCATGGACAGAGGAGCCTGGTAGGCTACAGTCCATGGGGTCACAAAGAGTCGGACACGACTGAGTGACTTCACTTACTCACTGCCCCTATAGCTCTGTCCCTACTCCTTTCAGTTTCTGATGTTACAAATTATGTCTTCCTACATCATGTGCCCCAAAACAGTAACTGCTTTTTTCTTTTAATGCATTTGTATTTTAAATCATGTAGATAATAATAAGGGTTCCTCTGGTGGCTCCGAAGGTAAAGAATCTGCTGCAATGTGGGAGACCTGGGTTCAGTCCCTGGGTTGGGAAGATCCCCTGGAGAAGAGAACTGGACCTACCCACTCCAGTGTTCTTGCCTGGATGGAGAATTCCTTGGACAGAGGAGCCTGGCAGGCTACAGTCTATGGGGTCACAAAGAGTTGGACACGACTAAGCAACTTCCATTTTACTTCATTTCAGATAATAATAAATAATAAACCAAAATTACATCAATACTAGCTTTTATAATTTCCCATGTATTTGCTTTTATCAAAGATTTTTTATTTCTTCATGCAGTTTTGATTACTTTGATTTCAACCTGAAGGACTCCCTTTAGCATACCTCATAATACAGTTCTAGTGGTAATATCCTCAGCTTTTGTCTGATAATGTCTTAATTTCTTCCCCATGGTTTCTGTAATTTTTTTTTTCTTTTGACTGGGACATGCTTTCCTATTTAATTGTATGCTTTATGATATTTTTTATTGAAAATTGGACATCCGAATCTTATACTGTGATCAGTCTAGAAATAAATTCTTGTTCTCTCCTAGGGTTGTTGCTTATTTTTAGAGTTGTATAGTATTTACTATGTGCCAGGGATCAGCCTGACATATAATTTTTAGGTCCTTTCAGGTCTTTTCTGAACCTGCATCTTTTTATGGGCATGCTTGGTGACCTGATGCTGAAGCTGAAACTCCAATATTTTGGCCACCTGATGCAAAGAACTGACTCATTGGAAAAGACCCTGATGCTGGGAAAGATTGAAGGCAGGAAGAGAAGGGGACGACAAAGGATGAGATGGTTGGATGCCATAATCAACTCAATGGACATGAGTTTGAGCAAGCTCCAGGAGATGGTGAAGAACAGGGAAGCCTGACGCGCTTCCGTCCATGGGGTCGCCAAGAGTCGGACACCACTGAGTGACTGAACTGAACCTGATGACTTTCTAAGTTCCTTTGAAAATACAATTGCATTCAATTTCCTAATCGTTAAATGTCTGGCTTCCAAAAGGAGAAAAAGGAAAAGTGAGGGAAAAACCTGAAATTGCCTCTAAATCCCCTGAAAGCTGCTTCCACTCAGTGGAGGTTACAACAATGGTAGCTGGCCTTTGTGTCTACACCTCTGTGATTTGAAATAACAATTCACAATCATAACAGATCTCTCTTATTTGGAGGATAAGGTTCTTATTGCCCTCTCTGGCTCTTCTAAGCTGCTCTAGGAACACTTCTGTCACAGATGTGGAGGGTAAAAAATGAGTAGCTGCTATCATGTCTTACAAATACCTGAGAAAAGAAGAGAAGCTAAAGAAGGAGAAAAGAAAAGATATATCCATTTGAATGCAGAGTTCCAAAGAATACCAAGGAGATATAAGAAAGCCTTCCTCAGTGATCAATGCAAAGAAATAGAGACATTACTTTGCCAACAAATGTCCCTCTAGTCAAAGCTATGGTTTTTCCAGTAGTCATGTATGTATATGAGAGTTGGACTATAAAGAAAGCTGAGCGCAGAAGAATTGATGCTTTTAAACTGTGGTGTTGGAGAAGACTCTTGAGAGTCCCTTGGACTGCAAGGAGATCCAACCAGTCCATTCTA
Source organism: Bubalus kerabau (assembly GCF_029407905.1). Classification (NCBI taxonomy): domain Eukaryota; kingdom Metazoa; phylum Chordata; class Mammalia; order Artiodactyla; family Bovidae; genus Bubalus; species Bubalus kerabau. Next base: position 92,954,064 of record NC_073624.1, on the reverse strand, counting down.
AAGGAAATCAGTCCTGAATATTCATTGGAAGGACTGATGCTGAAGCTGAAACTCCAATACTTTGGCAACCTGATACAAAGAACTGACTCATTGGAAAAGATCCTGATGCTGGGAAATGTTGAAGGCAGAAGGAGAAGGGGACGACAGACAATGAAATGGAAGGGTGGCATCACTGACTTGGTGGACATGAGTTTGAGCAAGCTCTGGGTGTTGGTGAAGGACAAGGAAGACTGGAGTGCTGCAGGCCTTGGAGTTGCAAAGAGTCGGACATGACGGAGTGACTGAACTATTATGCTAAATGCTTCAATCGAATGAAATTGGTAGTGCTAGTGGTAAAGAACCTGCCTGCCAATGCAGGTAGATGTAAGAGATGTGGGTTTGATCCCTGGGTTGGGAAAATCCCCTGAAAGCGGTATGGCAACCCACTCCAGTATTCTTGCCTAGAGAATCCCATGGACAGAGGAGCCTGGTGGGCTACAGTCCATAGGGTCACAAAGAGTCGGACACTAGTGAAACGACTTAGCACACACTCACCAAGAATTTACTGGTCAAGATTTCCTTTGAAATATGGAACCATTGAATAGACGCCAGAATTTCAAGACAGTTAAAATCAGATAGATTCTGCCAAAACAGCTTTGCCTAGTTGGACCGATAGATTCCTCCTGCTTTCTGCTCAGCCATTTCCCTGGTATCACCTCTCTTGCCTGATATTTTTTTTGAACCTTTTTTAAAGACCAGTGCTGGGTCTTGCTGCACATAGGCTTTGTCAAGTTGCTGCCAGCAGGGCCTACTCTTTGTTGTGACATGTGGGCTTCTCATTGCCATGGCTTTTCTTGTTGCAGAGCATAGGCTCTAGGTGCACGGCCTGCAGTTGTTGCAGCACATGGGCTCAGTAGTTGTGTTGTGCAGGCTCTAGGGTGAAGACTCAGTAGTTGTGAAGCAGGGGCTTAGTTGCTCTGCAACATGTGAAGTCTTCCCAGACCAGGGATTGAACCTGTGTTCCCTGTATTGACAGGCAGAATCTTACCCACTGCACCGCCAGGGAAGTCCCTTGTCTGATATTTTTCAATCAATTATCAGATATTATAAATTTTATCTTGTTATTGTTGGGTATTTTTTTCTAATCCTATAAATATTCTGAACTTTGATAACTTAGTTAAGTTATGCAGAAGCATTAATAGTTTGAGCTTTTTTAACCTTCCTTTTGTGCATTCTTGTGGGAGAAAAAGAAATAGCAGCATTTTGTTGCTGTCTGTCACTCAGTCCTGTCTGACTCTTTGCAAACCCACGGACTGCAGCACGCCAGCTTCCCTGTCCTTCACCATCTCCCACAGCTTGCTCAAACTTATGTCCATTGGGTTGATGATGCTGTCCAACCATCTCATCCTCTGTCACCCCCTTCTCCTGTCTTCAATCTTTCCCAGCATCAGGGTCTTTTCCAATCAGTTGGCTCTTCGCATCAAGTGACCAAAGTATTGGAGCTTCAGCTTTTGCATCAGTCTTTCCAATGAATATTCAGGGTTGAATTCCTTTAGGATTGACTGGTTTGATCTTGCTGTCCAAGGGACCTTCAAGAGTCTTTTCCACACATGACTCTGATCATTCCTCAGGTTTCTTTCCTTCAGCCTCCACATTACATTCCAGCACCTCTGGAGCGCTGTGTTTCTCAGGCAAGAATACTGTAGTGGGTTGTCATTTCCTTCTTCAGGGGGTCTTCCCAACGCAGGGATGGAACCTGCCTCTCTTTCATTGGCAGGCAGATTCTTAACTACTGAGCCATCTGGGGAGACTGTAACAACATTTAATCTCTCACAATTTAAAGGTCAGAAATTCAAGAGATCTGAAATCTGCAAATCACTGGACTGGTTGTCAGCAGGGCTACACTCCTTCTAGACTCTGAGAATCCATTCCTTGTGTCTTGCAGTTTCTTGTAGCTGTTGGCATTCCTTGGCTATGGCCACATCACTCCAATCTCCAGCTTTAAATCTCTTTCTGTTCCATCCTCACATTGAACCTTCTCCTATGTGTCTAAATATTGCCCCTTCTGCCTCCATTTTATAAGGACACATGTGATTGCAATAGGGTTCTCCTAGATAATCCAGGATAATCTCTCCACTCCAAGATCATAAATTTAATCACATCTGCAAGACCCTTTTTCCATATAAAGTAACATTTACACATTCCAGAAAGGGAGTAAGACACTGTGGGGCCCTCCCTGGTACAAATCCTTTCCATGTCCCCAGTTTCTTATCTGCAGGAAAAAAGCTTTCAGCCTCCTTGACCTTCCCTGTGTTCCAAAGGGCAGATTCAAATAGTTGTTAATCAGAGAAGGAAGGGAATTTAGAAACAAAGGAGGAGCAGTCTAGGCACCACAGTGCAGCCTGGGGGCAGATCAGGTTCCTCCTCAAGAAATATTCATAACAATCCTTCTTCTGCAGGTAGGAAGCCCTCTGTCCAGATGGAGGGTGGTAACTTAAGGCTGAGCACAAGATTCCTAGAGTACTGCCCTGTTACCATACCACCAAACAATCAGAAGAAAGTCACACACACTGCAGCCCTCACCCCCAATTTTGCCTATAAAAACTTCTCCCCCCAAACCATTGGAGAGTTATGGGTTTCTGAGCAGGAGCCACCCTTTCTCCCTGCTTGACCCTGCAGTAAACCTTTTTCTGTTCCAACATTTCCATTTGTTTGGCCTCACTGTGTGTTGGGCAGGTGAACTTGTGTTTGGTAACAATATTTTTGCGGGAGGGACATAATTCAGTTTACTTTGTGTTAAAAGTATAGAGACTAAAATTCAGAATAGTATTTATCTTTGGACATTGGGAAAGCGATGCAGTTGATATTGGGAACACAGGAACTTTTAAGGATTTTCTGCTTCTTCAGCTGGAGAATAGGTGCATGCATGCACGCTAAGTTGCTTCAGTTGTGTACAACTCTTTGCGACCCTTTGGACTGTAGCCTATCAGGCTCCTCTGTCCATGGGATTCTCCATGCAAGAATACTGGAGTGGGTTGCCATACGTTCATTTTGTTGTTGTAAGAAGGGAGACCCCTTCCAGGGCCCTGAGAGTGGCTCTTATCTAACACTCAGAAAAGAACTGTTTGAGGAGATGCATGTGCTGACAAAGCAAGTGACTTTATTGGAAAGGGCACCCCAGTGGGGAGAGCACCAGGGTAAGGGAACCCAGGAGAACTGCTCTGCCTTGTGCCTGACAGTCTCGGGTTTTACGGTGATGGCATTAGTTTCTGGGTTGTCTTTGGCCACTCATTCTGACTCAGGGTCCTTCTTGGTTGTTCACAAATTGCTCAGCCAAGATGGATGCCAGAGAGAAGGATTCTGGGAGGTAGTAGTACAGGTGGTGTCTCCTTTTGCCCTTTCCTGAACTTTTCCGGTTGGTGGTGGCTTGTTAGTTCCATGTTCCTTACCAGGATCTGCTGTCCTAAAATAATTCACGCTAATGGCGCTTGGCCAGGGTGGGCAGTTTCGGTCAGTGTGCATTGTTCTTATCTGCCTCTCAGATTCTATCCCGCTCCAGGTTATGGTTACCCATCTTCTTACTTTGACCCTTTCACCCCTGTGGCACATGTTTCTAACATGTCTGTCTGGTGACAGATAGCCAGGCTCCTCTGTCCTCCACCATTTCCTGGAGTTTGCTCAAATTCATGTCCATTGAGTTGGTGATGCTGTCTAACCATCTCATCCTCTGCCGCTCCCTTCTCCTTTTGCCTTCAATATTTCCCAGCATCAGGGTTCTTTTTCTCTTCACATTAGGTGGACAAAGTATTGGAGCTTCAGCTTCAGCATCAGTTCTTCCAATGAATATTCAGGGTGTGGCACATAGCAAGCACTTAATAACCTGGCAGCACTTAAAGTGTTTACCATGTTATGTATGGTATAAATTTATCTATAGATTATCTCATTTAATCCCCAGAATAATTCAACAGGGATAGGTATTACTATTAATCTTATTTCACAAATGAGGAAACTGACAATATGTGAGGCTGGGCTAAAGGTCATGGTTGTTACACATAGTGGGTCCTGGAATCAAATCCAAGTATTCTGTGATTCTACTGCCTTTAAAAAAAAATTAAGGTAAAATTCACCCTTTTTGGTGTACTGTTTGAGAATTCTGACAAAGACGTATAGATGTGTAATCACCACCAAAATTCAGATTTAAAACAGTTCTAACTCCTTGAAAAATCCCCTTACACCCTTCTGTGGCCACCCTTTTCCTGCTGATAGCCTCCTGAAGCCATTGGTTTTCTATGCTTATAGTTTTCCTTTCCTGAATGCCATACAAATGGAATCATACCCTATGTCACTTGAATCTATCACTAGTTAAAAGATACTTGAGTTCTTTCTAGTTTGGAGCAATTATGAATAAAGTCACTATAAACATTCCATGTACGAATTCTTTTATAAACATAAGTTTTCATCTCTTGGCTAAATACCTAGAAATGGTATTGCTAGGTCCTGTGGTAGCATACCTTTATAGGAAATTGTCAAACTGTTATCTTAAATGGCTTTACTATTTTGCATTCCCCTCAGAAAACTGTAAGAGTTCCAGTTGCTCTTCATCCTTGTCTGTACTTAGTATTGTCACCATTTATTTAGATCTTCTTGATTTCTTTCATCAATGGTTTTGTAATTTTCAATGTACAATTTTCTTGTTAGATTTGTAAATATTTCATGTTTTTAGTGTAATTGCAGATGATAGTTTTATTAAATGTCAAATTCTAATTATTTATTGCTAGTGTATAGAAGGGAGAAGGCAATAGCACCCCATTCCAGTACTCTTGCCTGGAAAATCCCATGGGCGGAGGAGCCTGGAAGGCTGCACTCCATGGGGTCGCTGAGGGTCGGACACGACTAAGCGACTTCACTTTCACTTTTCACTTTCATGCAGTGGAGAAGGAAATGGCAACCCACTCCAGTGTTCTTGCCTGGAGAATCCCAGGGACGGGGGAGCCTGGTGGGCTGCCATCTATGGGGTCGCACAGAGTTGGACACGACTGAAGTGACTTAGCAACAGCAGTGTATAGAAGTATGATTTTGATTTTTATATACTGGCAGCTTTTAAAAAATATATTCCTTTGGGTATTTTTATAAAGTTTTTTGTTTGTTTAATTTTTGGTTTGTTTTTGGTTTTGTTTGATGTGTGAATGGAAACCTATTTCTCCTTTTTCAATTAATATTCTTTAATTTCCTTTTTTTTACCTTATTTCATTGGTTAGGACCTTGATAAAAGATTGAATAAAAAGGAATCCTTAGAGCAATTTAGGCTTTCACCATTAAGTATAATGTTAGCTGTAAATTTTTTGTAAATGTTCATCAGTTTGGGGAAGCTATCCTTATTCCTAATTTGTTACAGAATTTAAAAAAAATCATGAATGAATGTTGAATTTTGTCAACTGCTTTTTCTGCACCTATTGAGATGATCATATGCTTCTTCTTCGTCTGTTGATATGATTATTTACACTTATTAATTTTCCAGTTTTGAAACCGCCTTATGTTCTAATAATAAACCCCACTTGTTCATACTGTTGTATTTTTAGTACATTGTTTGATCTAATTTCTAATATTTTGTTAAGCATTTTTGTGACTGTGTTCATAAAGAATATTGATATAGTTTATTTTCTTATGTCTTTATCTGTTGTTGGCATCAGGATAATACTGGCCTCAAAGAATAAGTTGGGAAATGTTTTTCCCACTTCAGATTTCTGGAAGAATTTATGAGCAACTGCTTAGCTTGTACTGTATTCTTCATCACTTGACCTAGCAAACTCTGTCTCGGTTCTCCTATACATCAGACAAATTATTTGTTGCAACTAGATCTTCTGTTTCTTATTGCAGTATTTCCAGCACCTAACATCTGATTACTCCTTTTATATATTAAAACATTTTTATCTAATTTTAATTGTGGTAGAATACACATAACATAAATTTTACCATCCTAATCATTTTTAAGTCTACAGTTCAGTACTACTAAGTATAATCACATTGCCATGCAATCCATATCCAGAACTTTTTCCCTTTTTTTTTTTTGGCAGCACTGCATAGCCCATGCAGTGAGAGAGTGGAGTCCTAACTACTAGACCACTGGGGAATTTCCTCAGAACTTTTTCATCTTCCAATACCCTATTTCCTTCTTCCCTCTAACCTTTGGAAACCACCATTTTACTTATTTCTGTAAATTCAACTAGTCTAGATACCTCATATTAGTGAAATCATACAGTATTTTTTCTAAATGTGGATCATTTTTAAAGTCTTTATTGAATTTGTTACAATACTTCTTTTTTATGTTTTGGTTTTTTGGCTGAGAAGCATGTGGGATCTTAGCTCCCCATTCAGGGATGGAACCCATAGCCTCTGCATTGGAAGGAGAAATCATAACCACTGGACCACCTAGAAAGTCCCCAGTATTTGTTTTTTATGACTGACTTGTTTCACTTGGCTTAATGTCTTTTTTTGCGGGGAGCGGTTGCTGTGCTGGGGCTTCATTTTGATGGCCACACTTCTCTAGTTGTGGTGAACAGGCTTAATTGCCCCCAAGACATGGTCAATCTCAGTTCCTTGAACAGGGATCGAACTCACTTTACCTGCATTTGAAGGCAGATTTTTTTTTTTAACTTTTATTTGCATTTATTTTTTGCAGGATTTATTCCTGGGCCATAAGTTGTTGTTTCTTCAGTTTCGAAGGCAAATTCTTAACCACTGGACTACCAGGGAAGTCCCAGCTTAGCTTAATGTCTTATGGTTTAACCACATGTGTGCTCAGATGCTCAGTCATGTCTGACTCTTTGCGACCATACGGACTGTAGCCTGCCAGGCTCCTCTGTCCATGGAATTTACTGTTTCAGAATGTCTTTCCTTTTTAAGGCTGAATAATGTACATTTTGTTATCCATTCAGCTGTCAATGCACGCTTGGGTTGTTTCTATCTCTTGGCTATTGTGTATAATACTATTATGAACATAGGTGTATGACTATCTGACAGGGTGCCTGTTTTCAGTTACTTTGGGTGTATACTCAGAATTGCTGGATCGTATGGTAATTCTATTTTTAATATTTTGGAGAACTGCTAATACAGTTTCCATTGTGGCTGCACTATTTTAGATTCCCACAAATAGTGCATAGGAGTTCCAATTTTCACATCCTTACCAATATTTGTTCAGTTCAGTTCAGTTGCTCAGTCGTGTCTGACTCTTTGCAACCCCATGAATTGCAGCACACCAGGCCTCCCTGTCCATCACTAATTCCCAGGGTTCACTCAAACTCACGTCCATTGAGTCGGTGATGCCATCCAGCCATCTCATCCTCTGTCGTCCCCTTCTCCTCCTGCCCCTAATCCCTCCCAGGTTCAGAGTCTTTTCCAGTGAGTCAACTCTTCACATGAGGTGGCCAAAGTACTGGAGTTTCAGCTTTAGCATCATTCCTTCCAAAGAACACCCAGGACTGATCTCCTTTAGAATGGACTGGTTGGATCTCCTTGCAGTCCAAGGGACTCTCAAGAGTCTTCTCTAACACCACAGTTCAAAAACATCAATTCTTCAGTACTCAGCTTTCTTCATAGTTCAACTCTCACATCCATACATGACTACTGGAAAAACCATAGCCTTGACTAGATGGACCTTTGTTGGCAAAGTAGTGTCTCTGCTTTTGAATATGCTATCTAGGTTGGTCATAACTTTCCTTCCAAGGAGAAAGCATCTTTTAATTTCAGGGCTGCAATCACCATCTGCAGTGATTTTGGAGCCCCCCAAAATAAAGTCTGACACTATTTCCTCTGTTTGCCCATCTATTTGCCATGAAGTGATGGGACCAGATGCCATGATCTTAGTTTTCTGAGTGTTGAGCTTTAAGCCAACTTTTTCACTCTCCTCTTTCACTTTCATCAAGAGGCTTTTTAGTTCCTCTTTGCTTTCTGCCATAAGGGTGACAGAAATAACCTCATCTGCATATCTGAGGTTATTGATATTTCTCCTGGCAATCTTGATTCCAGCTTGTGCTTCCTCCAGCCCAGCGTTTCTCATGATGTACTCTGCATAGAAGTTAAATAAGCAGGGTGACAATATACAGCCTTGACGTACTCCTTTTCCTATTTGGAACAAGTCTGTTGTTTCATGTCCAGTTCTAACTGTTGCTTCCTGACCTGCATATAGGTTTCTCAAGAGGCAGGTCAGGTGGTCTGGTATTCCCATCTCTTTCAGAATTGTCCACAGTTTATTGTGATCCACACAGTCAAAGGCTTTGGCATAGTCAATAAAGCAGAAGTAGATGTTTTTCTGGAACTCTCTTGCTTTTTCGATGATCCAGCGGATTTGGCAATTTGATCTCTGGTTCCTCTGCCTTTTCTAAAACCAGCTTGAACATCTGGAATTTCACGGTTCACATATTGCTGAAGCCTGGCTTGGAGAATTTTGAGCATTACTTTACTAGCATAAAGCATTACTTTACTCACATCCATTAGGTAAATACATATCAAAACCACAATGAGATATCATTTCATATCCATTTAGGTGGCTACTATGAAAAACAAATGCTAGTTATTTTTTCAGCTGTGCTGGGTCTTCGTTGCTGTGAGGGTTTTCTCTAGTTGCAGCAAGAGGAGGGCTATTCTCTAGTTTCAGGCTTCTCATTGAGGTGGCTTCTCTTGTGGAACATGGGCTCTACAGAGAGGGGACTTCAGTAGTTGTGGTATATGGGCTTACTGCCCTATGGCATGTGGAATATTCACAGACCAGGGATCGAACCCATGTCCCCTACATTGGCAGGCAGATTCTTAACCACTGGATCACCAGGGAAGTCCACTAAAAGTCATTTTAAGGAGGGCGCTAGAGTTAGAATCCAGATGTAGTTTCAAACCAAATATTCTTTTCATTATATCATAGAAATTCTAGGATGAAGGCAGAGAAAAAAAATTAAGAGGAAAATCTTAGACTTACAGAAAAATTAAAATTAAAAAGCTTTTGATTAGAGAGCTTTATAGTGACTATCACTGACATTCTGGGAAGACAGGTAATCAAATCTTACTGTCAAACAGGACTTATTACTTTAATCTCCCTTCTTATGCTTATAGTATCTTAATATGCAGCTGGCAGACATAATGCAAAACGTGAAGTGTATAATAAATCGCTATACTGCGAATGAGAATATGCATGCTGGAAGGAAAATATCCCTTATAGAACATAAGAAATGGAGAGGAAGCTTGCTGGAGGAAATAGTTGCTTGCGCTAAGACTGCTGAAATTAAAGACAAGACTCTTGCCTACATTCTGGCCTGGTTGGAAGAATGGAGTAAGTTTCCAGAAGTGATTTAAAGTTAATGAAAACCTACAGAACAGAATTATAAGTAAATTTTGAAGGATTAGAAGACTAAAGAAGGAAAGGCTAAGATGGTTAAACAGTTGCTCTCTGTTTCAGGAAGAATAAAATAAGGAAAACAAGTTTGCTCACTTAGCATGCTCCTGCCCAGTGTCTTAATGCTTCCTAGTCCCTTGCCTGGAACATTTTCTACCAGGTAGCCACACGGTCTATTCTCTGCTTATACCTCACTTTAAAATGAGGTGTTCTCTGACCATCCCCATTCTCTACACCCTGGCCCTGTCTGTTATTCTTTGTGTATAGCTTTTCTTACCATCTGGCACACTTTATAATTAATATTTTTTTAAATTTTGTTTGTTTCCTTTCACTAGAATATAAATAGTAATAAAGTCAGGGAATTTGTTTTATTCAATGCTGTGTCTTCAGCATCTAGAACAGTATATGACAGAGGAGAGTCTAGTTGAGTGAAAGAATGAATAAGCTAAGAATACAAAAAGAAATTTCATTTAGTTATAAGAAATTTCATATAACAGGGGTTATGAAATACTAGAAAACTTACCAAGGGAGTTAATTGGGGTTTTAATCCCCAGTATTAAAGCATATAAACACATTTTAGATCTTTATCCCTGATATCAGGGAATTAAACCCATTAGATACCTTTTAACTATATTTTAAGCATATTTTCATGCCCAAGATTTACTGTTCAGTCTTCTATTCCAAGTCTTTTCTTTTTTCATTTCTTCACAGAGAAAAGCCTCAGAATAGAAATAGGTATAAGATATCTGTATTTCCCAATACTACAATATTGAGTAGGTAGCCAATATTATAAGCCTATATGGTTATAATTATTTTTCTGCACAAAAGTAATTTTTTTTACTCTCTTCAAGATGTCACTTTGTCTGAGATCACTGCAATTGATATTGAAGAACACCATCACTGTTTAGCACAAATGGAGATGTTACCAGAAACGTTCAAAGCTATTGAGAGCAATGTCAAGATACTAAGCAGAATTAGTATGTTTTTGCTTGAAGAAAAGAAGAAACAAAAGAAAAAAACAGGTGAGAGTGCTCTAAGACATTGGATATAGATTTTACTTTTTCTAAAAAACAGCTTTATTGAGGTATAATTTACATACCATAAAGTTTACCCACAATAGTTGTATAATTCAATGGCTTTTAATACATTTAGAGTTGTACAACTATCACCACAGTCTAACTTTAGAACATTTTATGATCCACAAAAGATCCCTAAGCCCATTTGCAGTCAATCCTCATTCCCACCTTCAGCCCCAGACAATCAATAATCTATTTTCTGTCTCAATAGATTTGCCTTTCTTGGATATTTCATAAAATGGAATCATATTTCACATAGTCCTTTATGTCTGGTTTCTTTCATTTAGCATAATGTTTTGACGTTCAGCCATGTTACAGAATGAATCGTAGTTTCTTCCTTTCTAGTGCCAATTGTACACCATTGTTTGCATATACCAAACCTTATTTATCCATTTACCAGTTCATTTGCATTGCTCCCACTTTTTCGTGTTTTTGAATAATGCCACTATGAACACACATGTATGTTTTTGTATGAACATAAATTTTCATTTCTTTTTGGAGATACCTAGGAGCAGAATTTCTATGTCATTTATTTATCTATTGCTGGTAAACATATATTTAACTTTTTAAGAAATTATTAGCTGATTTCCCAAGTGATAGCACCATTTCAATTTTCATCAGCAATGTATTAGGGTTCCACTTATTTCACATTTTCAACAAAACTTGTTATCGTCTTTTTTTCCTTTTTTTTTTAAAGTATAATTGCTTTACAATGTTGTGTTAGTTTCTACTGTCTTTTTTATTTTAGCTTTCTTAATAGCTGTGAGGTGGTTTCTCATTGTGGCTTTAATTTGCATTTCCCTGACTAATGATGTTGAGCACTTTGTCACATGCTTATTGGTCATTCCTATATCTTCTTTGATGAAACATCTATTCAAATACTTACTCATTTTTATTATTGAGTTTTAAGAGCTTCTTAGATATTCTGGATAACAAGTCCTTTTTCAGAAAAATAATTTGCAAATGTTTTCTCCCAGTCTGTGGCTTGTCTTTTCATTTTCTTAATGGTGCCTTGAAGCCCAAAAGTGTTTAATTCAGATGAAGTTCCATCAGTTTATCTTTTTTTTTTTTTCTTATATGGATCATGGTTTTAGTGTTGCGTTAAGAACTTGTATTATTCAGGGTTCAACTCTGAACCAAAAACCCTGAACCAAAAGGAGGTTATATTTTATCTATCCATCGACCTAGCACACTGCACTTTGGAACATATTTTGTATTATTTTAATCCTTTTAAATGTACTGGGACTTGTTTTATAGCCTAGCATATGATCTATTCTGTAAAGCATTCCATGTGCTGTTGAAAAGAATATATACTACATTGTTGTCAGATAGAGTGTTTTACAGTTTGTTTATATTGTTCTACTCATATATATATATTTATATATATATTCACTGATTTTCTATCTAGTTCTATCCATTATTGAGAGTGGGATATTCAATTTTCCAATTATTATTGTTATTTCTCTTTAATTCTGCCAGTTATCTGCTTCCTGTATTTTAAGACTCGGTTGTTAGGTACACATATGATTATAACTGTGGAGCTTCCTAATGAACGGATGCCTTTATTTTTATAAAATATCCTTTGTTGTCACTAGATCCATTTCTTTTTCTTTGCCTTAAAGTCTATTTTGTTTGATACTTGTATAGTCTCTCTAGCTCCGCAGTGGTTATTGTTCAGTTCAGATATTTAGTCATGTCTGTGAAACCCCATGGACACACGAGGCTTCCCTGTCCATCACCAACTCCTGGAGCTTACTTAAACTCATGTCCACTGAGTCAGTGATGCCATCCAACCATTGCATCCTCTGTAGTCCCCTTCTCCTCCTGCCTTCAATCTTTCCCAGCATCAGGGTCTTTTCAGATGAGTCAGTTCTTCACATCAGGTGGCCAAAGTATTGGAGTTTCAGCTAAAGCATCAGCCTTTCCAATGAATATTCAGGACTAATTTCCTGGATGAACTTGTTGGATCTCCTTGCTGTCAAAGGGACTCTGAAGAGTCTTCTCCAACACCACAGTTCAAAAGCATCAATTCTTCAGTGTTCATTCAGGTTTCTTTTGGTTCAACTCTCACATCCATACATGACTACTGGAAAAACCATAGCTTTGACTAGATGGACCTTTGTCAGCAAAGTAAGGTCTCTGCTTTTTAAAATGCTATCTAGGTTTGCCATAGCTTTCCTCCAAGGAGCAAGCATCTTTTAATTTCATGGCTGCAGTCACCATCTGCAGTGATTTTGGAACCTGAGAAAATAAAATCTGTCACTGTTTAAATTGTTTCTCCATCTATTTGCCATGAAGTGATGGGACCAGATGCCATGACCTTCATTTTTTAAGGCTGAGTTTTTAGCCAGCTTTTTCACTCTCCTTTTTCATTTTCATCAAGAGGCGCTTTGGTTCCTCTTAGCTTTGTGCCATAAGGGTGGTGTCACCTGGTATCTGAGGTTATTGATATTTCTCCCAGCAATCTTGATTCTACCTTGTGCTTCATCCAGCCCAGCATTTCATATGATGTACTCTGCATATGACAGAATGATCTCTGTTTGTTTCCAAGGCAAACTATTCAATATCACATTAATCCAAGTTTATGCCCTGTAATGCTGAAGAAGCTGAAACTGAATGGTTCTATGAAGACCTACAAGACCTTCTACAACTAACACCCAAAAAAGATGTAATTTTCATTATAGGGGACTGGAATGCAAAAGTAGGGAGTCAAGAAATACCTGGAGTAACAGGCAAATTTGGCCTTGGAGTACAAAATGAAGCAGGGCAAAAGCTAACAGAGTTCTGTTAAGAGAGCACACGGTCATAGCAAATACCCTCTTCCAACAACACAAGAGAAGACTCTATACATGGACATCACCAGGTGGTCAACACCGAAATCAGACTGATTATATTCTCTGCAGCTGAAGATGCAGAAGTTCTATACAACCAGCAAAAACAAGACCAGGAGCTGACTGTGGCACAGACCACAAACTGAGAGACAAATTCAGAATTCAACTGAATGAAGTAGGGAAAACCACTTGATGATTCAGGTATTACCTAAATCAAATCCCTTATGACTATACAGTGGAAGTGACAACTAGATTCAAGGGATTAGATCTGCTAGACAGGGTGCCTGAAGAACTATGAACGGAGGTTTGTGACATTGTACAGGAGGCAGGGATCAAGACCATCCCCAAGGAAAAGAAATACAAAAAGGCAAAATGGTTGTCTGAGGAGGCCTTACAAATACCTGTGAATAGAAGAGAAGGGAAAGGTAAAGGGAAAGGAGAAAAGGAAACATATATCCATTTGAATGCAGAATTCCAAAGACTAGCAAGGAGAGATAAGAAAGCCTTCCTCAGCAATCAGTGCAAAGAAATAGAGGAAAACGATAGAATGGGAAAGTCTAGAGATCTCTTCAAGAAAATTAGAGATACCAAGGGAACATTTCATGCAAAGATGGGCACAATAAAGGACAAATGGTATAAACCTAACAGAAGCAAAAGATATTAAGAAGAGGTGGCAAGAATACACAGAAGAACTATACAAAAAAGATCTTCACGATCCAGATAATCACGATGGTGTGATCACCCACCTAGAGCCAGACATCCCAGAATGCAAAGTCAAGTGGGCCTTAGGAAGCATCACTATGAACAAAGCTAGTGGAGGTGATGGAATTCCAGCTGAGCTATTTCAAATCCTAAAAGATGATGCTGTGAAAGTGCTGCACTCAATATACCAGCAAATTTGGAAAACTCAACAGTGGCCACAGGACTGGAAAAGGGCAGTTTTCATTCCAATCCCAAAGAAAGGCAATGCCAAAGAATGCTCAAACTATGGCACAATTGCACTCATCTCACACACTAGTAAAATAATGCTCAAAATTCTCCAAGCCAGGCTTCAACAGTATGTGAACCATGAACTTCCAGATGTTCAAGCTGGATTTAGAAAAGGCAGAGGAACCAGAGATCAAATTGCCAACATCTAATGGATCATCAAAAAAGCCAGAGAGTTCCAGAAAAATATCTACTTCTGCTTTAGTGACTATGCTAAAGCCTTTGACTGTGTGGACCACAGCAAACTTTAAGCAAAATTCTTAAAGTGATGGGAATACCAGACCACCTGACCTGCCTCTTGAGAAATCTGTATGCAGGTCAGGAAGCAACAGTTAGAACTGGACATGGAACAACAGACTGGTTCCAAATCAGGAAAGGAGTACTTCAAGGCTGTATATTGTCACCCTGCTTATTTAACTTCTATGCAGAGTACATCATGAGAAACGCTGGGCTGGAGGAAGCACAAGCTGGAATCAAGATTGCCAGGAGAAATATCAATAACCTCAGATATGCAGATGACACCACCCTTATGGCAGAAAGTGAAGAGAACTAAAGAGCCTCTTGGTAAAAGTGAAAGAAGAGAGTGAAAAAGTTAGCTTAAAACTCAACATTCAGAAAACTAAGATCATGGCATCTGGTCCCATCACTTCATGGCAAATAGATGGGGAAACAGTGGAAACAGTGGCTGACTTTATTTTGGGGGGCTCCAAAATCACTGCAGATGGTGATTGCAGCCATGAAATTAAAAGACGCTTGCTCCTTGGAAGAAAAGTTATGACCAACCTAGACAGCATATTAAAAAGCAGAGATATTACTTTGCCAACAAAGGTCCATCTAGTCAAAGCTTTGGTTTTTCCGGTAGTCATGTATGGATGTGAGAGTTGAACCAAAAGAAACCTGAATGAACCCCGAAGAATTGATGCTTTTGAACTGTGGTGTTAGAGAAGACTCTTGAGAGTCCCTTGGACTGCAAGGAGATCCAACCAGTCCATTCTAAAGGAGATCAGTCCTGGGATTTCTTTGGAAGGAATGATGCTAAAGCTGAAACTCCAGTACTTTGGCCACCTCATACAAAGAGCTGACTCATTTGAAAAGACCCTGATTCTGGGAAAGATTGAAGGCAGGAGGAGAAGGGGATGATAGAGGATGAGATGGTTGGATGGCATTACCGACTCAATAGACATGAGTTTGAGTAAACTCCGGGAGTTGGTGATAGACAGGGAGGCCTTGCATGCTGCAGTCCATGGGGTCACAAAGAGTCAGACACAACTGAGCGACTGAACTGAACTCTGTATATAAGTTAAATAAACAGGGTGACAGTATACAGTCTTGACATACTCCTTTCTCAATTTGGAACCAGTCCATTGTTCCATATCTGTTTCTAACTGTTGCTTCTTGACCTTCATACAGATTTCTCAGGAGGCAGGTAAGGTGGTCTGGAATTCCCAACTCTTGAAGAATTTTCCAGAGTTTGTTGTGGTCCACACATTCAAAGGGTTTGGAAGTCAATGAAGCAGAAGTAGATGTTTTCCTGGAGTTCTCTTGCTTTTTCAATGATCCAACGGATGTTGGCAATTTGATCTTTGGTCCCTTTGCCTTTTCAAAATCCAGCTTTAACATCTGGAAGTTCTCAGTTCACATACTCTTAAAGTCTAGCTTGGAGAATTTGAGCATTTCTTTGCTAGCATGTAAGATGACTGCAACTGTGCAGTAGTTTGAGCATTCTTTGGCATTGCCTTTCTTTGGGATTTGAGTGAAAACTGATCTTTTCCAGTCCTGTGGCCACTGCTGAGTTTTCCAGAGTTGCTGGCATATTGAATGCAGCATTTTAACAGCATTATCTTTAGGATTTGAAATAGCTCAGCTGGAATTCCATCAGCTCAGCTAACTTTGTTCATAGTGACACTTCCTAAGGCCCACTTGACTTCGCGCTCCAAGATATATGGCTCTAGGTGAGTGATCACACCATCGTGCTTATCTGGGTCATTAAGATCTTTTTTTTGTATAGTTCTTCTGTGTATTCTTACCACCTCTTCTTAATATCTTCTGCTTCTGTTAGGTCCATACCATTTCTGTCCTTTATTGTGCCCATCTTTGCATGAAATGTTCCCTTGGTATCTCTAATTTTCTTGAAGAGATCTCTAGTCTTTCCCTTCCACTGTTTTCTTGTGTTTCCTTGCACTGATCACTTAGGAAGATTTTCTTATCTCTCCTATTCTTTGGAACTCAGCGTTCAGATGGATATATCTTTCCTTTTCTCCTTTACCTTTCATTCTCTTTTTTTTCTCAAATATTTGTAAGTTCTCCTCAGGCAACTATTTTGCCTTCTTGCATGTCTTTTTCTTGGGGATGGTTTTGATCACCACCTCCCATACAATATTATGAACCTCTGTCCATAGTTCTTCAGGCACTCTGTTTATTGGATCTAATCCCTTAAATCTATTGTCACTTCTACCGTATATAATCATAAGTGATTTCATACAGTTTCATACACCACCTGAATTTTCTAGTGGTGTTTTTTCTGCTTTCTTCAATTTAAGTCTGAATTTTACAATAAGGAGTTCATGATCTGAGCCATAGTCAGATCTCAGTCTTGTTTTTGCTGACTGTATAGAGCTTCTCCATCTTTGGCTGCAAAGAATATAATCAATCTGATTTCTCTATTGACCATCTGGTGATGTCCATGTGTAGAGTCGTCTCTTTTGCTGTTGGAAGAGGGTGTTTGCTGTGACCAGTGTGCTCTCTTGGCAAAACTCTGTTAGCCTTTGCCCTGTTTCATTTTGTACTCCAAGGCCAAACTTTCCTGTTGTTCCAGGTATCTCTTGACCTCCTACTTTTGCATTCCAGTCCCCTATAATAAAAAGGACATCTTTCTTGGTGTTAGTTCTAGAAGGTCTCATAGGTCTTCATAGAACCGTTCAGCTTCAGCTTCTTCAGCATTAGTGGTTGTTGCATAGACTTGGATTACTGTGATGCTGAATGATTTGCTTTGGAAACAAACAGAAATCATTCTGTCATTTTTGAGACTGCACCCAAGTACTGTGGTTATTGTTAGTATAATTGAATTTAAGATGTGTTGCTTATATTTGGATCTTTTGGGTTTTTAAAAAAAAATACAATCTGACAATCTCTGACTTTTAGCTCAGTTCAGTTCAGTTATGTCCAACTCTGCAAACTCATGGACTGCAGTAAGACAGGGTTCCCTGTCTATCATCAACTCCCAGAGTTTACTCAAACTCATGTCCATTGAGTCAGTGATACTACCAAGCATCTCATACACCCTCAATCTTTCCCAGCATCAGGGTCTTTTCAAATGAATCAGTTCTTCACATCAGGTGGCCAAAGTATTGGAGTTTCAGCTTTAGCATCAGTCCTTCCAATGAATATTCAGGACTGATTTCCTTTAGGATGGACTGGTTGGATCTCCTTGCTGTCCAAGAGACTCTCAAGAGTCTTCTTCAGCACTACAGTTCAAAAGCATCAATTATCTGGCATTCAGCTTTCTTTATAGTCCAACTCTATAGAGTTTTAGCTGGTGTGTTTAATTAATTCACATTTAATGTAATTATTGATATGGCTGGATATATATCTGCTATTTTGCTCATGTATCTTTTTTTTCCTTCTATTCTTTTCTTGCCTCTGTGTTAAATAGGTATTTTCTAGCGTACCTTTTAATTCCACTTCTTCTTACATTTTCTTAGTGGTAGTTATAGGAATTGCAGTATACATTTTAAATTATCACAATCTTTTCCAGATTGGTACTAACTTAATTCCAGTGAAATATAGAATCTTTGCTCCAATAGTTCCACCCTCTTCCTCTCCTCTGTGCTTTTCCATGTACACTACATATTTAAGCCCAACAATATAGCTTTATAATTAGTGTTTTATATGCTTGTCTTTTAGTTAACTACAAGAGGAAAAAGAAAAAAATATTTTTGCTGTGTTTTTATTTACCTACATATACTACTGCTCTTTATTTCTTTGTGTGAAAATGCAAATGTCAAAATGAAAAAAGAATTAAAAAAAAAGTGACAGATTTTATTTTCTTGGGCTCCAAAATCACAGCAGATGGTGACTGCACACCACGAAATTAAAAGATGTTTTCTCTTTGGAAGCAAAGCTATGACGAACCTAGACAGCATATTAAAAAGCAGAGACATCACTTTGCTGACATAGGTCTGCCTAGTCAAAGCTATGGTATTTTCAGTAGTCATGTACAGATGTGAGCGGTGGACCATAAAGAAGGCTGAATGCCGAAGAATTAGATGCTTTCGAATTATGGTGCTGGAGAAGACTGTTGAGAGTCCCTTGGACTACAAGATCAAACCAGTAAGTCCTAAAGGAAATCAGTCCTGAATATTCATTGGAAGTGCTGATTTTGAAGCTGAAGCCCCAGTACTTTGGCCACCTGATATAAAGACCCGACTCACTGGAAAAGACCCTGATGCTGGGAAAGATTGAGGGCAGGTAGAGAAGGGGGTGGTGACAGAAGATGAGATGGTTGGTGGCATCATCGACCCTATGAACATGAGTCTGAACAAATTTCAGGAGATAGTGAAGGACAGGGAAGCCTGGTGTGCTGCGGTTCATGGGATGGCAAAGAGTTGGACAGACTTAGCGACTGAACAACATGAGAGTTGTACATGTGTGTACTTTGGGAAGAGTGTTATTTCAGGGAATGATGTATTACCTTCTAGTAATATAGCATCAAGTTTGGTAGCTATTTTTGAAGAAGAA
Source organism: Bubalus kerabau (assembly GCF_029407905.1). Classification (NCBI taxonomy): domain Eukaryota; kingdom Metazoa; phylum Chordata; class Mammalia; order Artiodactyla; family Bovidae; genus Bubalus; species Bubalus kerabau. The sequence goes on along the minus strand of NC_073624.1, from coordinate 92,935,072 downwards.
TTTTGCTGGATATGAAATTCTTGGAAAGAAATGGCAACCCAGTCCAGTAATCTTGCCTGGAGAATTCCATAGACAGAAGATCCTGGGCTATAGTCCAAGGGGTCGCAAAGAGTCAGACACTACTGAGCGACTAACACACACACACGTTATTCTTTCAGCACTTTGAATATATCATTCCCTGACTTCTGCCTCCATCGTTTCCAGTAAGAAGTAACCTACTAAATTTCCTGTGGTTCCTCTGTTCTGAGTCTCCTTTGATTGTTGAGTTATTTTTTTCTTTTTGTTTTAAAGATTCTTATTTTGTCTGCTTTCAACAGTTTGACTATGATGTTCCAGGTATGGCTCTTTCTGTGTTTATCCCACTTAGAATTTGCTGAGCTTCTTGAATGTGTAGATTAATGTTTTTCCACAAATTTGGAATCATTTGTCCATTATTTCTTCAAATATATTTTAAAAGTATTTTTATTTATATATTTTTAAAATTTGACTGTGGTGGGTCTTAGTTGCAGCACATGGGGTCTTCAATCTTCACTGGCGCATGGGGTATCTTTGGTTGCAGCATGCAAACTCTTAGTTGCGGAATGTAGGATCTTGTTCCCTGACAAGGGATCAAACCCAGGTCCCTTGCATTGGGAGAATAGAGTCTTAGCCACTGGATCACAGAGAAGTCCTCTCTTCAGATATTTTAAATACCCCTCTCCTTCTGGGAACTCTATTGCTTGTACACTGGTATGCTTGATGGTATCCCACAAATCTCTGAGCCTTTGCATTTTTCTTTATTGTTTTTTCCTCCCTGTTCTTCAGATTAGACAGTCTCTAGTAATCTAGCATTAGGTTTGCTGGTTATTTTCTTCTGTCAACTCACGTGTGCTGTTAAGCCTTTTTGGTGAATTTTTCATTTCCGTTATTGTACTATTCAACTCCAATTTTTCCACTTGGTTTTCTTTAAGTTTTTTTTTTTTTTAATGTGGACAATTTTTAAAGTCTTTATTGAATCTGATGCAGTATTGCTTCTATTGTTTTACATTCTGGTTTTTTTACCTCAAGGCTTGTGGGATCTTAGTTCCCTGATCAGGGATCAAACCCACCAGAGGAGTCTTAACCACTGGACTGCCAAGGAAACCCCTGTTTTTATTTTTAAGCCTGAATTTTAGGGGTTACTTTTGGTTCAGCATAGCTTAGTGGTCAGTCAATGATCAGTCGATCATCAATTAATCCAGATTGATCTAGTAAGGCTTATACTCTTTGCTAATGAATCTGTTTATGGGTTAAAGTAGTATTGTTAAAATGTTGCATTGCTCCAGATCAAATCAACCCCCTCAGGCAGCAGAGTTGTCAGTCTTCACAGCCTGTTTCACTCCTGTAGAACCTATACCAGGCCATAGGGCTAGGGAGTTGGAGATGGAAACAGCTACAAGCTAAAACATCACAGCAAGTTTTTCTTGAACTAATCCTTCTCAATCTGTTGTATGCCTCTAGTCAGTTTCCAAAGTCCTAAAATGGTTGTTTTTGGCAATTTTGCTCAGCTTTTTTCTTGCTCTTTTGGGAAAAATTTGCTGAGTTTCTTATTCAACCATTTTGGAAATCCCTTCAAATGTTTGCCTTCTATTTTTTGTGATCCTTCTGAAACAACTAAGGTTAGCTTTGACTCAGAAAAGGGGAAAAAGAAGTTAGGAACCCATTAAAGAAAATGGAAAGCACCAAGCATAAAACCAAAGGAAAATTTTGATATTCATCCTAATCTAATCTCAAAATTGTAACCTAAAGTAAATTGAGGTCACAGCTGAGTTCTTCTCCTAAACTCTGGAAGAAGAACTTCTAAATAATTGTGGGGAGAGAGTCATTCTTTTGAAAATAATGCTATTTATTTTGGGGCCAAACTTCCCTAATGAAACTTCATTCTATATCTATCTGTTTATTTGGGCTAAATTCCTTAGTCTTAAACTTAGAGCACAGCACAAAAGGAGAAATGCAATCTCATTTATGTTTTATGCTTTTTTTTCTTCTAGCATCTAGAAGTTCTCTATGGAAATCATGGAAAGAAAGAGTTATAAAGCGACCTGCAACAGCTCATGCTTTAAGACCAGATCAGATGATTAGTGATCAATTTGCCACAAAAACAAAGGTGTCAGAAATCCAAGATATGCTTCAGGAACTCATAGGTACTGCAATGTTCAATAAACTGGAAAACAATGCTATTAAATATATATCATCAACAACAGTAAACCTTTCTAAAGCTTTGAGTACACTAAATGATGAAGTGAAAGCTATTAACCTCCATACTTCTGATATATATGCAAGTGAGACAGTTGAAAGAGAACAAGAGATTTCCCTGAAGATCATACAAGATCTCAGTAAAAGAAATGAAATGCTTCAGCAAAAACTTCGAGAAGCAGAAGAAAAATATGAACACCTTATTCGATCCAAAGTTGCAGAGCAACAAGCATTGCCCACATCAACACAGAAAGTGTTACCTGAGCCTTCTCCACAATCAGCCATTAGCCAAGCTGACACAGAAAACAGTTTAGACAGTATTTTGGCCAAAGAATTTGAAAACATGGTAGATGAGGCCCCCAAAAAAGGGACCAAAGGCTTGGGGATCAAGTGGGACTCAACTCATGTATATGCAGCCCAAGGTGAAACAACTCCAGATTTAACTGGCCAGCAGAAAAAATCTTCTGGAGAGATCACTGAAGATACGGTATCAGTGAAGAAAGGTGGTGCCTTTCAGAAAGATGGGGCTGACGAGTTCCAGTCACAGAAAAAAAAGCATACAAAAGGCCCGTCTGGGCAGGAGACCTCTGAATCGAATGTGAATGATAATAAAGGTAAACAGAAAGTCACAGGGACCAAACTCGATCACCACTTAGAATTACAAGCACTGGATAAGAAGAGAAAAGAAACAAAATCCTTTCCTGAAACCAAATCAAAGTCACTCACTGAATCAAAAAGTCAACATTTTCCTTCTGATTTCCCTTCTGACAAGAGCCAAGGTGGTAAAAGTGGAACAAGTGGTATACTGGAACAACGCAGGGAGGCTAAGTCCGAACATTCACAGAGTAAAAGTCAAACTTCTTCAGAGAATAAAGAGGAGCTCACCACTGAGTCAATGGGCAAAGATGGCAGAAATGAGATGAGTAGTACACCAGAGCCATCCAGGTTGAGCAAACTTGATCATTCCTCTGAGAAAATAAAAGGAAAGAAACAGCGTATCTCTCCAGGAAGCACTACAAGAAAAGAAGAAAAATCTGAAGAGAAAGATGTGTCAGTCTTCACGAAGAAATTTAAGTCTCTTGAACTTGCTAAATCAGGTATTCCAGATGGCGAAAGTGAGCAGAGTAACCTAGAAGAATTTCAGAAAGCCGTAGTGTCATTCCTTAAAGAGAAAATTGATAACATAGGAAAGCCCTTGGATAAAAAGACTGTGTCAAAAGAAGAGTTATTATTAAAAAGATCAGAAGTTGAGAAATTAGGAATCATAAAGGCAAAAATGGAGGAATATTTCCAAAAAGTGGCTGAAACTCTGACAAAAATCTTAAGGAAATACAAAGATATAAAAAATGAAGGACGAATTGGAGAGAAACCTTTGAAACAAAAAAAAGCAGTCTCATTTATGCCAGAACGGCATTCTCAGGAACCAACTAGTGCAAAGTCAGAAATTAGCACCTTAATTTCACAGGAGAGGCTTGACCCACTAACTGACAATTTAATACGAATGATCTTGACCGAAATAGAAAGTGAAAGGAATGTTCCAGAAGCCTCAACAGTAGGGACAGACTATAAAGAGAAGGAAAAACAAGAGCTAGAAAAAAGGAGGTTTGAGATGATAAATAAGAATTTGGAGAAGGAAGAGGCATGGCTCCCAGTGAAGGAGGGAAAGCAAGGGCAACAGAAAGAGAAACAGTGGCAGGAAGAAGAGGTGTGGAAGGGACAGCAAAAACACAAGATACAAAAGCAGATTGAGTCAGATGAGAAGCAAAAGCAAAGAGAAGAGGAGAGAGAAGGGTATCAGAAGTCAAAGCAGCAGCAGTTGGAAGCATGGAAACAAAAAATGAAACAGCAAGGTGTGCCTCTGGAGGAGGAGAAAGGACAGCAGACGACGATGCAGGTTCAGAAGGAAGTGAGACATCTGGAGCAAGAAAGCAGTTTGGAGAGAGAGAAGCAGCAGAAGGCAAGGAGAAAGGTAGGGGACTATGAAAGTCAGAAGCAAAAAACCGCAAAGGAGATGAAGACATACGAACAACTAGAAGAGGTGCTCAGTCAGACTTCAATCACATTGTCTCACAGGTGGGAGAGCACACAGAAAGACATGCCGCAGACACACCAAAGAAAAGATTTCATTGGGAATCCTAAGAAATTAGGGGATCTGGCTGAAGGAAAGCATCCCATTGCAATCACTACTCCCATTTCCACACAGTCCTCCTCACGTGGACCCTCTTCTGTTCCTGGAGCGTCTCTTGCAAAGTCCATCACTCTTACCTCTAGGCTTGCCCAAGCAATGGAAATTGACCTCACTTCTGAAGAGGCCAAGGCACTGGAAACCATGGACAGCTTTAATCAGGTTCAGGCGTTGGGGGAAACTACTACTCCTAAGATGCCTCGGGGTTTGGGAGTGGCTCTCAGTGCAGAGCAGGCCCAGGCTCTGGGGATTCCTGTTACCCCTCAGCAAGCTCAAGCTCAGGGCATCACGCTCACCCCTCAGCAGGTCAAGGCCTTGGGAGTCACTCTCACCCCTGAACAAGCTCAGGCACCAGGGATCACTCTCATCCCTCAACAGGCCCAGGCACTGGGGATCATTTTCACCCCTGAAGAGGCTCAGGCACCAGGGATCACTCTCACCCCTCAGCAGGTCCTGGCACTGGGGATTCCTGTCACCCCTCAGCAGATCCAGGAAGTACGGATTTCTCTCACCCCTCAGCAGGCCCAGGCACTGGGGATACCTGTCACCCTTCAGCAAATTCAAGAAGTAGGTGCTTCTCTCACCCCTCAACAGGCTCAGGCACTGGGGATTCCTGGCATCCCTCAGCAGGCTCAAGCTCAGGGCCTCACTCTTACCCCTCAGCAGGCCCAAGCACTTGGGATCACTCTCACCCCTGAACAAGCTCAGGCACCAGGGATCACTTTCACCCCTCAGCAAGCCCAGGCACTGGGGATCACTCTCGCCCCTGAACAAGCTCAGGCTCCAGGGATCACTCTCACCCCTCAGCAGGCCCAGGCACTGGGGATCACTCTCGCCCCTGAACAAGCTCAGGCACCAGGGATCACTCTCACCCCTCAGCAGGCCCAGGCACTGGAGATACCTGTCACCCTTCAGCAAATTCAAGAAGTAGGTGCTTCTCTCACCCCTCAACAGGCTCAGGCACTGGGGATTCCTGGCATCCCTCAGCAGGCTCAAGCTCAGGGCCTCACTCTTACCCCTCAGCAGGCCCAAGCACTTGGGATCACTCTCACCCCTGAACAAGCTCAGGCTCCAGGGATCACTCTCACCCCTCAGCAGGCCCAGGCCCTGGGGATCACTCTCGCCCCTGAACAAGCTCAGGCACCAGGGATCACTCTCACCCCTCAGCAGGCCCAGGCACTTGGGATCACTCTCACCCCTGAACAAGCTCAGGCTCCAGGGATCACTCTCACCCCTCAGCAGGCCCAGGCCCTGGGGATCACTCTCGCCCCTGAACAAGCTCAGGCACCAGGGATCACTCTCACCCCTCAGCAGGCCCAGGCACTGGGGATACCTGTCACCCTTCAGCAAATTCAAGAAGTAGGTGCTTCTCTCACCCCTCAACAGGCTCAGGCACTGGGGATTCCTGGCATCCCTCAGCAGGCTCAAGCTCAGGGCCTCACTCTTACCCCTCAGCAGGCCCAAGCACTTGGGATCACTCTCACCCCTGAACAAGCTCAGGCTCCAGGGATCACTCTCACCCCTCAGCAGGCCCAGGCACTGGGGATCACTCTCGCCCCTGAACAAGCTCAGGCACCAGGGATCACTCTCACCCCTCAGCAGGCCCAGGCACTGGGGATCACTCTCACCAATGAACAAGCTCAGGCACCAGGGATCACTCTCACCCCTCAGCAGGCCCAGGCACTGGGGATTACTCTCACCAATGAACAAGCTCAGGCTCCAGGGATCACTCTCACCCCTCAGCAGGCCCAGGCACTGGGGATTACTCTCACCAATGAACAAGCTCAGGCACCAGGGATCGCTCTCAACCCTCAGCAGGCCCAGGCACTTGGGATTACTCTCACCAATGAACAAGCTCAGGCTCCAGGGATCACTCTCACCCCTCAGCAGGCCCAGGCACTGGGGATCACTCTCACCCCTGAACAAGCTCAGGCACCAGGGATCACTCTCACCCCTCAGCAGGCCCAGGCACTGGGGATTACTCTCACCAATGAACAAGCTCAGGCTCCAGGGATCACTCTCACCCCTCAGCAGGCCCAGGCACTGGGGATCACTCTCGCCCCTGAACAAGCTCAGGCACCAGGGATCACTCTCACCCCTCAGCAGGCCCAGGCACTGGGGATTACTCTCACCAATGAACAAGCTCAGGCTCCAGGGATCACTCTCACCCCTCAGCAGGCCCAGGCACTGGGGATTACTCTCACCAATGAACAAGCTCAGGCACCAGGGATCACTCTCAACCCTCAGCAGGCCCAGGCACTTGGGATTACTCTCACCAATGAACAAGCTCAGGCTCCAGGGATCACTCTCACCTATCAGCAGGCCCAGGCACTGGGGATCACTCTCACCCCTGAACAAGCTCAGGCACCAGGGATCACTCTCACCCCTCAGCAGGCCCAGGCACTGGGGATTACTCTCACCAATGAACAAGCTCAGGCTCCAGGGATCACTCTCACCCCTCAGCAGGCCCAGGCACTGGGGATCACTCTCACCCCTGAACAAGCTCAGGCACCAGGGATCACTCTCACCCCTCAGCAGGCCCAGGCACTGGGGATTACTCTCACCAATGAACAAGCTCAGGCACCAGGGATCACTCTCACCCCTCAGCAGGCCCAGGCACTTGGGATACCTGTCACCCTTCAGCAAATCCAAAAAGTAGGTTCTTCTCTCACCCCTCAGCAGGCCCAGGCACTGGGGATTTCAGTCACCCTGCAGCATATCCAGGAAGTGGGGGTTTCTCTCACCCCTCAACAGGCTCAGGCACTAGGGATTCCTATCACCCCTCAGCAGGCTGAAGCTCAAGGTCTGACTCTCACCCCTCAGCTGACCCAGGATTTGGGGGTCCCTGCCACCCCTCAGGGCATCGTCTTTACCCCTCAGCAAGCCCAGGCATTGGGGATCCACATCACCCCTGAGCAGGCGCAGATTCAGGGCATCACTGTTAAGCCTCAGCAGCCTCAGGCACTGAGAATCCCTGTCACCATTCCACAAGCTCAGGATATGGGGGCCCCTTTCACTTTAGGACAGGCTCAAGCATTGGGGGTTTCGCTTGCTCATGAACAGTTTGCAGAATTAGGGGTTCCTCTCACCTCAGATAAAGTATATACCTTAGAATATCCCCACATCCCAGAACAAATCCAACCTGTGGAAGCTCCTTTCACCCCAGGGGAGGCCTGGTCCTTGGGTATTACTGTTAGGTCTGTGCAGGACCTAACATCAAGAACTCTTCTCATTAAGGAGCAGCCCTTATCACCCTGGGCTAGGCCTCCTTCAGGACATACATTGAAAACTGGGATCTCTTCCATTACTGATAAATCTGTCACAAAACATGCTCCTCACACTTCTAAGGAGTCCCCAGTATCATCTGCTGGTACTGCTGAGAAGTCCCCTATATTTGAGGTGCCTTCTACTCCTTTGCGTATATCAAGGTTTCCTCTTAAACAAGCCCCCTCTGAGAAATTCTTGGGAATGAGGATTTCTTCAGACCCTGGGAAGCCCCTGGCACCACAGACTTCTCCTTCCTCCAGACAGACCCCAGTGTCTAAGGATCTATCAACCTCTGTTCCGTTCCCAACACCAGTTCCCTGTCCAATATCTGGGCTCTCTCCCACTCCACAGCAGCCCCTTGAACCAGAGGCCCTTCTTAGTTCTAGGCAATTCTTCATATCTAGGGACTCTATGACTCCCCAGTCACCTCTGATACTGAAGCCCCTTCTTGACCTCAGACAGCCCCTTATATCTGGAGTCCCAGTCACCTCTGCACAGATTCCCCACATCTGGGCTCCTCTCTCTCCTTGGAAGCACTTGGTTCCTGGGACCTCTTCCATCCCTCAAGAGCTCTTGAAATCTAGACCCTTAACACTCTCTGAGCAGTTTCAGGCATCCCATACCTTTGCCACTCGTAAGCAATCTCCCGGGTTACAAGCCCCTTCTACCCTTAGGCAGCATCTGCCACCAAGGACCCTTCCTGGGCAAGCTTCCCCACTATGGGTCTCTCCCACCCCTGGGCGTCCCCTAACACCGTTGACTCCCTCAACCCCTGAAAAGCCACAGAAAGGTTTGTCCTCTGCTGTCTCTGAGAAAAGGAAGAAAAGATTGTCAATTATTTCTTCTCTGAGATTGAAATCAGTATCGGTCCATCCCAGTGCTCCAAGTTTCAAGGTAATTCAAGACCCTTTCACCACTAAGAAGTTCCAAACAGCAGAGGTCTCTGACACTTCTGAAGAAATCCAGATACCCAAAGATCCTTCTGCCGTGAAACGATTTAGAATGTTTAAGTCCCATCTCACCGATTACAAGACACCGGTATCACAAGCCCTTTATGTTGATGAGGGGACCCTTCCTGCTACTCTCATTAAGCCTGTAACGCCACTACCTTCTCTTATTACTACTCAACTACTCAAAATACGGCAGAGCTCACCTTCTGAATGGGACCAGAAATCCCAACTTCCCCCTATCAATAAGCCCTGGGTACTGACTTCAGTTTCAGATACCAAGCAACCCAAGATGATGGTGCCCACTTCCTATCCCCAAGAGCTCAAAGAACAGAACTATTTTGTTGATGTGGAGGCTCAGCGGAAGAACCTGATACTCTTAAATCAGGCCACAAAATCTTCTATACTCCCTTCACAGCTACACACAGAAGCTAGGAATCTCATAATTGAGACATTTCATACGGACAAAGTTCGGCTGGGGTACCTGTTCCGCAAGTACAATGCCTATAGGCTGATCCAGCGTGCAAGGTAGATGTAAATATTATGTGTCTAGTTGTCTGATTTAGTCCTGGTTTCAAATATCCTCCCTCATTACCTTACCAGTATATATGTATTTGTCAGGTTAGGTGTTCTAAAAGATTCTCTTATAGAAGGTTTGTAAGATGGAAGCCTATTTAAGATAGCAAAAGGAGGTATATTTTTTAGAAATAAGAAATGTCATATAACACCCATTTCACTCATATATATCTCTAGCAGAGATTCTAAAATATATTTTGAGGATCATGGTTGATCTCCAAAATATCAACTTCAAAAGTTTAGAAATGCTTGCAGTTATTCTGAATTACTTTAATCTTGCATTCACCAGAAGACCTATGATTCTTTTTTTTTTTTTATTTTACTTTTTATTGCAGTGAAGTTGGACAGAAGAGCTATTAAAGTGAGAGATGGCAGGCAGGTTTATGTACTTCGTGTTGCCATGGCAGCTTTGATGCTGGATTGACCTACAGGAAACATGTTCTAGTCTTGATTTTTTAAATTGAAATTAGCCTGCCATTCTTGGCCTTTGTGTTTGAGGTTGCCAACTTATTATCTGGGGGATTTAAAAAACATTTTTTTTAATTGTAGAAATTCTTTCCCCTTTATAAAATAGTTAATTTATAATACTGTGCTATGGGCTATCTTATTTGGAGAATTTTTCTAACCTAAAATTACAATATGTCAAACTAAGATCTATGATAGAAAAAGCTATCATTAATTATAGGAACAATTTATGTCATTTATTCAACAAATATTTATTGAATTCGTACTATTTGGCAAGCACTGTTCTAGATGCTATGGATACAGCAGTGAATAAGACAAAGTACCCTGTTCTCATGATATTTACACTTTTGAGAACTGAATTCATTTGAAAACTAAGCACTGGAATAACAAGGTGTAAGAGAAAGACATTCAGTGTATAGACAGAAATTTTCATTTCAAAACTGAAGTTACCTTAGAATTGTTGAAATATTTTCTACTCTATAGTGTGTTTTTCTCTTCCCAGAATGAATGTTCCTAGTCTTTTAAATCTGTTTTCACACGTAAACACTTTCATCCACTTGAGAATTTGAAATAACATGTTTCTGGTCATTCTCCAGTTCATGTCTTTTTCCCTTTGTTATATTAAATTAAAATATTGCATTCACCTGGTGTAGTATTTTAAAAAATACAAATAGAGTGAAAAGCCTCCTTAATAGTCTTATTCTTGGCTATTAGGCCCCTCCTTCAGGGCTACCCAGGTATTCCACCCAGAGATACTTTCTACATATGTAGCAAAGTACATAAGCTCTTTTATCCCACTGTTTATATATTTAAAAATACAATGTTTGATTTTTTCATAACAAGCTAGAATTTAGATATTAATATACAAAGAGTCTACTCATTCATTTTACAGTTTTATAGTACTCCAAAGTCTAGATTCGGAGAAGGCAATGGCACCGCACTCCAGTACTTTTGCCTGGAAAATCCCATGGATGGAGGAGCCTGGTAGGCTGCAGTCCATGGGGTCGCTAAGAGTCGGACACGACTGAGCGACTTCCCTTTCACTTTTCACTTTCATGCATTGGAGAAGGAAATGGTAACCCACTCCAGTGTTCTTGCCTGGAGAATCCCAGGGACGGGGGAGCCTGGTGGCTGCCGTCTGTGGGATCACACAGAGTCAGACATGGCTGAAGTGACTTAGCAGCAGTAGCAGCAAAGTCTAGATTTACCAGAATTTACTTAACCTTTGATGAGGTTAACATAACATTTATGCTGTTTTAAAAAATGTACTTCAATGAACAATCTTATATATACATATGTATACATGTATGTATGTTCCTAAAAGTAGAACTTCTAAATCAAGGTTAAGCATTTTGTAATTGTGATAAATTTTTGTCAAATTGTTCTCCAAAGAGGTTGGAACAATTTATGTATCGGTCAGTATTATTAAAGAGTATTTCCCCACAAATATTATCAACTTTTTTGTTCATTGTCAATGTAATAGGTGAAATATGGCACTTTCATGCTTTCATTTGCATTACTTTTATTATAGGTTGAAGTTAAGCATCTTTTCATAGAGTTAAGAACCATCTGTATTTTATTTTCTGTGAAGATCTTATTCAAATACTTCGCCCATTTTTCAACTGGGTTATCAAGTTGCTTTTAAAAATAATTAATTAATTAATTTTAATTGGAGGCTAATTGCTTTACAATATCAAGGTGGTTTTGCCATGTATCGACATGAATCAGCCATGGGTGCACATGCATCCCCCCATCCTGAAGCCCCTTCCCACCTCCCTCCCGAATCCTCCCCCTGGGTTGTCCCAGAACACCAGCTTTGAGCGTCCTGCTTCATGCTTTGAACTTGCACTGGTCATCTGTTTTACATAGGGTAACAGACATGTTTCAGTGTTATTCTTTCAAATCATCCCACCCTCGCCTTCTTCCACAAAGTCCAAAAGTCTGTTCTTTACATCTGTGTCTTTTTTGTTGTCTTACATATAGGGTTGTTGTTACTGTCTTTCTAAATTCCATATATACGTGTTAATATTCTGTATTGATGTTTCTCTTTCTGACTTACTTCACTCTGTATAATAGGCTCCAGTTTCATCCACCTCATTAGAACAGACTCAAATGTGCTCTTTTTTTTTTTTATAGCTGAGTAATACTCCATTGTGTATATGTACCACAGCTTTCTTATCCATTCATCTGCTGATGGACATCTAGGTTGCTTCCATGTCCTGGCTATTGTAAACAGTGCTGCAATAAACATTGGGGTACATGTGTCTCTTTCAATTCTGGTTTCCTCAGTATGTATGCCCAGAAGTGGGATTGCTGGGTCATATGGCAGTTCTATTTCCAGTTTTTTAAGAAATCTCCACACTGTTCTCCATAGTGGTTGTACTAGTTTGCATTCCCACCAACAGTGTAAGAGGGTTCCCTTTTCTCCACACCCTTTCCAGAATTTATTGTTTGTAGACTTTTTGATAGCAGCCATTCTGACTGGCCTGAGATGGTACCTCATTGTGGTTTTGATTTGCATTTTTATGATAATGAGTGATGTTGAGCATCTTTTCATGTGTTTGTTAGCCATCTGTATGTCTTCTTTGGAGAAATGTCTGTTTAGTTTTTTTGCTCAATTTTTGATTGGGTCATTCATTTTTCTGGTATTGAGCTACATATGCTGCTTCAATATTTTGGAGATTAATTGTCAGTTGCTTCATTTGCTATTATTTTCTCCCATTCTGAAGGCTGTCTTTTTACCTTGCTTACAATTTCCTTGGTTGTGCAAAAGCTTTTAAGTTTAATTAGGTCCCAATTGTTTATTTTTGTTTTTATTTCTGTTGCTTTTTTAATTGATTTCTGGGACCTGTTCAAATATTGAGAAAATTAGACCCTTGTCTGTGATATAAACTACAAAACTTTCCCCGCTTGTGTTTAGACTCTCCTTTTGGTGGGTTTTGCTTTCTAAATAATTTATATTTTTATATGTTTATATTCAGTTCAGTTCAGTTCAGTCGCTCAGTAGTGCCCAGCTCTTTGCGACTCCATGAACTGCAGCACACCAGGCCTCCCTGTCCATCACCAACTCCCGGAGTTTACTCAAACTCTTGTTGATTGAGTTGGTGATGCCATCCAACAATCTCATCCTCTGTCATCCCCTTCTCCTCCTGCCCTCAATCTTTCCCAGCATCAGGGTCTTTTCAAATGAGTCGGTTCTGCGCATCAGGTGGCAAAAGTATTGGAGTTTAAGCTTCAGCATCAGTCCTTCCAATGAATATTCAGGACTGATTTCCTTTAGAATGGACTGGTTGGATCTCCTTGCTGTCCAAGGGACTCTCAAGAGTCTTTTCCAATACCACAGTTCAAAAGCATCAATTCTTTAGCACTCAGCTTTGTTTATAGTCCAACTCTCACATCCATACGTAACTACTGTAAAAACCATAGCCTTGACTAGATGGACCTTTGTTGGCAAAGTAATGTCGCTGCTTTTTAATATGCTGTCTAGGTTGGTCATGACTTTCCTTCCAAGGAGTAAGTGTCTTTTAATTTCATGGCTTGAATCACCATCTGCAGTGATTTTGGAGCCCCCCAAAATAAATTCAGCCACTGATTCCACTGTTTCCCCATCTATTTGCCATGAAGTGATGGGACCAGATGCCATGATCTTCGTTTTCTGAATGTTGAACTTTAACACAACTTTTCACTCTCCTCTTTCACTTTCATCAAGAGGCTCTTTAGTTCTTCTTCACTTTCTGCCATAAGGGTGGTGTCATCTGCATATCTGAGGTTATTGATATTTCTCCCGGAAATCGTGATACCAGCTTGTGCTCCTTCCAGCCCAGCGTTTCTCATGATGTACTCTGCATAGAAGTTAAATAAGCAGGGTGACAATATACAGCCTTGACGTACTCCTTTTCCTATTTGGAACCAGTCTGTGTTCCATGTCCAGTTCTAACTGTTGCTTCCTGACCTGCATACAGGTTTCTCAAGAGGCAGGTCAGGTGGTCTGGTATTCCCATCTCTTTCAGAATTTTCCAGTTGATTGTGATCCACACAGTCAAAGGCTTTGGCATAGTCAATAAAGCAGAAATAGATGTTTTTCTGGAACTCTCTTGCTTTTTCAATGACCCAGCAGATGTTGGCAATTTGATCTCTGGTTCCTCTGCCTTTTCTAAATCCAGCTTGAACATATGGAAGTTCATGGTTCACATACTGTTGAAGCCTGGCTTGAAGAATTGTGAGCATTATTTTACTAGTGTGTGAGATGAGTACAATTGTGCAGTAGTTTGAACATTCTTTGGCATTGCCTTTCTTTGGGATTGGATTGAAAACTGACCTTTTCTAGTCCTGTGGCCACTGCTGAGTTTTGCAAATTTGCTGACATATTGAGTGCAACACTTTCACAGCATCATCTTTCAGGATTTGAAATAGCTCAACTGGAATTCCATCATCTCTGCTAGCTTTGTTCACAGTTATACTGCCCAAGGGCCCACTTGACTTCACATTCCAGGATGTCTGGCTCTAGGTGAGTGATCACACCATCATGATTATCCGGGTCATGAAGATCTTTTTTGTACAGTTCTTCTGTGTATTCTTGCCACCTCTTCTTAATATCTTCTGCTTCTGTCAGGTTCATATCATTTCTGTCCTTTATTGAGCCCATCTTTGCATAAAATGTTCCCTTGGTATCTCTAATTTTCTTGAAGAGATCTCTAGTCTTTCCCATTCTATTGTTTTCTTCTATTTCTTTGCATTGCTCACTGAGGAAGGCTTTCTTATCTCTCCTTGCAGTTCTTTGGAATTCTGCATTTAAATGAGTGTATCTTTCCTTTTCTCCTTTGCTTTTTGCTTCTCTTATTTTCACAGCTATTTGTAAGGCCTCCTCAGACAGCCATTTTGCTTTTTTTATTTTTTTTCTCTTGGGGATGGTCTTGCTCCCTGTTTCCTGTACAATGTCATGAACCTCTGTCCATAGTTCATCAGGCACTCTGTCTATCCAATCCAGTCCCTTAAATCTATTTCTCACTTCCACTGTATAATCATAAGGGATTTGATTTGGGTCATACCTGAATGGTCTAGTGGTTTTCCCCACTTTCTTCAATTTATGTCTGAATTTGGCAATAAAGAGTTAATATTTATATTAATATTTTCAATAATGCTTTGTGCCTTATTTTAAAAAGCCCTTTCCACTTTGAGAAATATATTTTTAAAAAATTATTTTGAGATTTCTTTTAGTACCTTAGTAGTTGATTATTAGTATTTTGGGGCTTCCCAGGTAATACGAGTACTTTCTTCAATTTACATCTAAATTTTGCAATAAGGAGTTCATGATCTGAGCCACACTCAGCTCCCAGTCTTGTTTTTGTTGACTATATAGAGCTTCTCCATCTTTGGCTGCAAAGAATATAATCAATCTGATTTCAGTATTGACCATCTGGTGATGTCCACATATAGAGTCTTCTCTTGTGTTGTTGGAAGAGGGTGTTTGCTATGACCAGTGCATTCTCTTGGCAAAACTCTGTTAGCCTTTGCCCTGCTTCATTCTGTAATCCAAGACCAAATTTTCATGTTACTCCAGGTATCTCTTGACTTCCTACTTTTGCATTCCAGTCCCCTCTGTTGAAAAGAACATTTTTTTGGGGGAGTGTTAGTTCTAGAAGGTCTTGTAGGTCTTCATAGAACCATTCAACTTCAGCTTCTTCAGCATTACTGGTTGGGGCATAGACTTGGATTACTGTTACTTGCTGTAGTTTTATTTTTATGATGCTGAGTCTTTGTGATAGTTATTATTACTGTTTCCTAGTACTTGTCCTTGAGATGTGAGCAGAATTAATGTGCGTCTTTTCTGTGCTAAGTTTGCCATTGTCAGTTTGAGACCCTCTAGAGTCTCCTTTTCCATTGGCATGATAAGCTATAGTGTTCGAGGTGATGGCTGTTCTGTTAGCCTGTGTTCCTGAGAGTCTAAAATGAAGTTCTTTTCTGCAAAGCTATGGTGGATTTGTACTATGAGCAACACATAAACTTTTGTTGTTTATAGTCATTGAGATTTGGGGATTATTTGCTAAAACAGCAAAACCTAGCTTATCTTTACTAACATAGTCTTCCTATTCAAGAAAATGATATACGTTTTTTTCTGTTCAGGGTGTGTGTGTAGTGTGTGTTTATGTGTTCTGTTGGAGTTTTTAAAGTTTTCATCTAGCTTTTGAATATTCTTTCGTAAGTGTATATCTTGGTAGTTTTTATTTTTGATGTTATAAATGGACTCTCTCCTTCTATGACATCTTCTAACTGGTTGTTATTGATATAAAGGAAGGCTAGATTTCTCTATATCAATTTCATATGCAGCCATCTTACTGTATTCAAAAGCATGTGATCATTTTTCAGTTGATATTCTTGAGTTTTCCAATTACATAAACATATCCCTTGTAAATAATAATGTTTTTACATCTAGATTTTTCCAATTTTTAAATATCTCATTTCTGTCTCTTGACTGCCTGAATTGATTAGGACCTTAAGAACTGTATTAAAAAATATTGGTGGTGTGGCCACCAGCACCAGGCCACCTTTGTTCATTTGACTTACCCAGAGTAACAGCTAGTAGTGCCCTTCCATGGCCTAATGTTATTTTTTTCTAGGAAAAATTCACCTTCAAGAATGTTTAAAAGGATTGTTTATATTTATATTTTCCTTTCTAAAAAAGCTGCAAAACATCTTTAACCTTAATCAATTTCATTTTGAGGGGAGTTATTTTATCCATTCCTTTGTAACTCAGAATGCCAAAATGTAAGTCATTCTTTCACTGCTAATTACTAAAATGTAAATATGAATTGATTAAAAATATAATGATGATAGAGGACATCATTCTAGTATCTGTCACTAAAAAATGCTGGCTTTTGGGTTGAAATACATTGTATCATATTAAAGAAGTATCCTTCAGCTCCTGTTTTATTATTTCTTTAAAATCAAGAGTGGATGTTTAATTTTGTTAAGTTTATTAAATTACATTTTGTTAAATATTATTTCAGCACTTCATTTTCATGGTTATCAGAGAAAATATTTTCTCCTAAGATTTATTAATATGACTAATGTTTTAAACTATCATTGCATCCTTAGAATAAATCCTATTTGTATTGGGTTGGCAAAAAATTTGATTGGGTTTTTCTGCAGCATCTTATAGAAAAACCTGAATGAATATTTTTGCCAACCCAGTATCCTTCTTTGAGTGTGTTACATTTGCTAATATTTTATTTAGGACTTTATTTTGTACTGATATCCATTCATAAGTTTGACTGGTGGTTTATTTATTTATTTTTGGTGCTTTCTTTGTCAAATTTTGGTATAATTTTAAGTTTTGGTATAATTTTAAGTTTGGCATCATTTTTAAAATGTGAAAACTTTCTTTTCTATGCTGTAAAACAATTTAATGATAAAATTAGCTGTTCTTTTTAAGTTTGACAGATTTTACCTATGATACTATATGAACTTAGTGCTTTTGTGGGAAGTTCTTTGACAATTTAATTTTTATATGGTAATTAAGTTTGTTTATAATTATTGAAGATTTTGAAGACCTAAGTGACATGATGTGACCTGTTTTGGTAAAATCATTTAAAAACTGAAATAGATAGATCAACATATCACAACAATATTTAATTTATACACATAACTTTAATCCCATCAAGGATCAATTCATTCATTTTTCAGTAACTCTTCTTTAATATTTAATATTATAATGATCAAATCACCAACAAGTCTAACAAGGAATTACATACTGACAGATGAACAATTCCATAATAAAAATGGCTGAGTCAAGAAGACTGTAACATTGTATTGGAAAGAAAATGTAAACTATAATAATATAAATTATTTTTGAATAAAGAAATTTTTGTAGAGCCTCTTTAAGTAAATATTTCATATTTAAATACTAAAATACTGTTTTAGAGTTATATTACCACATGATGAGTATTAATATACCTGAGAAGCAATGATGGAGAGGATATAAAATTATACCATGTGCTAATAATGAAGCATTTCATTTCCATATGTATTGAAGAAAGTTCTTAAAGATACTAAATGTGGTAGTGATAGATAGGATTTAACTTATCATTTAGTTCATCATCAACATTTTAAAAATATGACAGGGACTGAGTTAGGCCCAGGGGGTGGAGGGTGGAAGGATACAAAAGTTGTATCCTTCCATATCTCTGCTTCGAGGGCACACAAAGTCTCCTCAGAAACAATCACACAAACAGATGACTATATAGTATGAGGTGGAAAGAACAATGATGGTATATCACCAGGTCTATACAGAAGACTGAGCAGACACGAGAGTTAGGTGAAGCTTCTAGGCGTTCAGGCTTTTGAATTATGTCTCAAAGAACTAGTGAGAGTCATTAAGGCAGCAAAGGCAATGAGTCTAGCAGAACAAAGAAAGGAAGCAAGACGCAAAGTGTGTGTATGTGTGTGTGTGAAAAGAGTAATTGTTTCAAGGAATGGTGCACTATATCCACATAAGATGGCAGCAAATTTAAATGATAAATGTTTTGTGTGTTCTGATTGCTTCACCAACTGGCCATTCCTCCATCTCTCTCCCTCTGCTTGGGCCTCTCTATCCCCTGAGATACCCAATAATAATGAAGTTAGGCCAATTAATAACCCTACAAAGTCTCTAAGTTTTAAAGTGGAAGGACGAGTCTCAAGTCTCTCACTTTAAGTCAAAAGCTAGATTATGAAGGAACTTAGCAATCAAACCAAGTTGAAAGCCAAGAAAGGCTGAAAGCTAGGCCTTTTGCATCAATTAGCTAAGTTGTGAATGCAAAGGAAAGTTCATGAAGGAAATCAAGAGTGCTACTCTAGTGAATCTTACAAATGATAAGAAAGACAGTCTTATTGCTGATGTGAAGAAAATTTTAGTAGTATGGATAGAAGATCAAACCAGCCACAACATTCCCTTAATGGAAAGCCTTATCTAGACGAAGGCCCTAATTCTCTTTAATTCTATGACAGCTGAAAGAAGTGAGGAAGCTGCAGAAGAACATTTAAAGCTAGCAGAGGTTGATTTATGATGTTTAAGGAAAGAAGCCTCTTCGTTACATCAAATGCAAAGTGAAGCAGCAAGTGCTGATACAGAAGCTGTAGCAAGTTATCCAGATATAGCTAAAATGATGAAGGTAGCTACATTAAAAAAAAGCAACAGTTAGAACTGGACATGGAACAACAGACTGGTTCCAAATAGGAAAAGGAGTACGTTAAGGCTGTATATTGTCACCCTGCTTATCTAACTTCTATGCAGAGTACATCATGAGAAACTCTGGGCTGGAAGAAGCACAAGCTGGAATCAAGATTGCCGGGAGAAATATCAATAACCTCAGATATGCAGATGACACCACCCTTATGGCAGAAAGTGAAAAGGAACTAAAGAGCCTCTTGATGAAAGTGAAAGAGGAGAGTGAAAAAGTTGGCTTAAAGTTCAACATTCAGAAAACGAAGATCATGGCATCTGGTCCCATCACTTCATGGCAAATAGATGGGGAAACAGTGTCAGACTTTATTTTGGGGGGCTCAAAAATCACTGCAGATGGTGATTGCCGCCATGAAATTAAGAGACGCTTACTCCTTAGAAGGAAAGTTATGACCAACCTAGATAGCATATTGAAAAGCAGAGATATTACTTTGCCAACAAAGGTCCATCTAGTCAAGGCTATGGTTTTTCCAGTGGTCATGTATGGATGCGAGAGTTGGACTGTGAAGAAAGCTGAGCGCCAAAGAATTGATGCTTTTGAACTGTGGTGTTGGAGAAGACTCTTGAGAGTCCCTTGGACAGCAAGGAGATCCAACCAGTCCATCCTAAAGGAAATCAGTCCTGGGTGGTCATTGGAAGGACTGATGCTGAAGCTGAAACTCCAGTACTTTGGCCACCTCATTCGAAGAGTTGACTCATTGGAAAAGACTCTGATGCTGGGAGGGATTGGGGGCAGGAGGAGAAGGGGACAACAGAGGATGAGATGGCTGGATGGCATCACCGACTCAATGGACATGAGTTTGAGTGAACTCCAGGAATTGGTGATGGACAGGGAGGCCTGGCGTGCTGCAGTTCATGGAGTCGCAAAGAGTCGGACACGACTGAGCGACTGAACTGAACTGAACTGACACTAAAAAAAACATTTTCAATGTATATAAAACAGTCTATATGGGAAGAATATGCCATCTAGGATTTTCATAGCTACAGAGGATTAGTCAATGCCTGGTTTCAAGGATTCAGAGCTTCAGACAGGCTGACTTCCTTGGTAGAGACTAATGCAGCTGGTGACTTTTATTTGAAGCCAATGCTCATTAACCACTTCAAAAATCCTTTGGCTCTTCAAAATTATGCTAATTCCACTCTCCCTATGTTCTATCAATGAAACAACAAAGCTTAGATGACAGCAGAACTGTTGACAACATGGTCTACTAAATATTTTAGGCCTGCTGTTGAGACATTCTGCTCAGAAAAAAAGATTATTTTAAAAAAGATTATTAAAATATTACTGCTCATTGACAATGCACCTGGTCACCCAAGAGCTCTAATGAAGATGCAGAATGATTTTATGATGTTTTCATGCCTGCCAACACAGTATTCACTCTGCAGCGGACGGATCAAGGAGTAATTCTGCCTTTCAAGACATTTAATTCTTATTATACATTTCATAAGGTTATACAGTAGCTGCCATAGATAATGATTTCTTTGATGGATCTGGGCAAAGTCAATTGAAAACCTTCTGGAAAGCATTCACCTTTCTAGATGCCATTAAGGTCACTCATAGGATTTGCCTGGCAGTCCAGTGGTTAAGAATCCACCTTGCAATGCAGGGGACGCAGCTTTGATCCCTGGTCAGGGAACTAGGATCCCACTGCAGAGCAACTGAGCCTGCGTATCGCCACTATTGAGCCCACGTGTCACAGCTAGAGAGTCCATACACTGCAACAAAGATCCTGCCTGCTGCAACTAAGATTCAATGCAGCCAAAATAAATATTTTGTTTAAAAGATCATTCATGATTCATAGAAAGAAGGCAAAATATCAACAAGAACAGGAGTTGAGAAGATGATTCCAGCCTTCATGGATGACTTTGAGGTGTTCAAGACTTCAGAGGAAGAAGTAACTACAGATGTGGTGGAAATAGCAGGAGAACTAGAATTAAAAGTGGAGCCTAATGATGTGACTGGATTGCTGGAATCTCATGATGAAACTTGAACAGATGAGGAGCTGCATTATGGATGAGCAAAGAAAGTGGTTTCCTGAGATGGAATCTATTTCTGATGAAGATGCTGACAAGATTGCTGAAATAACAACAAAGGATGTAGAATATTGCATAAACTTCATTGATAAAGTAGTAGCAGGGTTTGAGAGGACTGACTCCAATTTTTAAAAAAATGCTACTGTGGGTAAAATGCTACCAAATAGCATTGCACACTACAGAGAAATCATCCATAAAAGGACAAGTCGATGATATGGCAAACTTCATTTTTGTCTTAAGAAATCGCCAGGGCTTCCCTGATAGTTCGGTGGTAAATAATCCACCTGCCAATGCAAGAAACATGGGTTTGATTCTTGATCCAGTAAGTCCCACATTCCTTGCAGCAACTAAGCCCGTGCACCACAACTATTGAGCCTGTGCTCTAGAGTCTGGGAGCCGCAACTATTGAGCACACATGCTGCAGCTGCTGAAGGCTGCAAGCTCCAGAGCCCATGCTCAGGGACAAGGGAAGCCGCTGCAGCGAGAAACCCACGCACTCCAGCTAGAGAGCAGCCCCCTCTTGCTGCAACTAGAGAAAAGCCCACGCAGCAACGGAGACTCAACACGCCATAAATAAATAAATAAAATAAAATAAAAAAGAAATCACCAAAGTCACCCAAATCTTCAGCAGCTACTACCTAATCATTCAGCAGTCATCAGCTCTGAGGCAAAACTCTACCAGCTCAGATGGTGGTTAGCACTCTTTAGCAATAAACTTTTTATTTATTAAAAACGGAAATATAGTTAATTCAAAATGTTGCATTAATTGTAAAGTGATTCAGTTATACATATATATATGTATGTATAAATATATATATTCTTTTTCAGATTCTTTTCCATTATAGGTTATTACAAGAAATTGAGTAAAGTTTCCTGTGCTGTACAGGTCCTTGTTGTTTACCTGTTTCATAAATAGTAATGTGTGTAGTTCAGTTCAGTCGCTCAGTCATGTCCGAGTCTTTGTGACCCCATGAACTGCAGCACTCCAGGCTCCCCTGTCCATCACCAACTCCCAGAGCTTACTCAGACTCATGTCCATTGAGTTGGTTATGCCATCCAACCATCTTATCTTCTGTCATCTCCTTCTCCTCCTGCCTTCAATCTTTCCCAGCATCAGGGTCTTTACAAATGAGTCAGTTCTTTGCATTAGGTGGCCAAAGTATTGGAGTTTCAGCTTCAGCATCAGTCCTTCCAATGAATATTCAGGACTGATTTCCTTTAGGATGGACTGGTTGGATCTCCTTGCTGTCCAAGGGACTCTCAAGAGTCTTCCCCAACACCACAGTTCAAAAGCATCAGTTCTTCGGTGCTCAGCTTTCTTTTAAGTTCAACCCTCATATTCATACATGACCACTGGAAAAACCATAGCTCTGACTAGATGGACCTTTGTTGGCAAATGTGTATATGTGTATATATGTGTAAATGTGTATATGTTAATCCCAAACTCCTAATTTAACTCCCCAGCTCCCTGGTTACCCTTTTAGTAGCCATAAGTTTATTTTCTATGTCTGTGAGTTTATTTCTGTTTTGTAAATAAGTTTATTTGTATCTGTTTTCTTTTTTTGGCCTTCTCTGACTAGGAGTCAAATCCATGCCCTTTGTAGTAGAAGCACAGAGTCCTAATCACTGGACTACCAGGAAATTCCCTGTATTATTTTTTTAGATTCCAAATATAAATGATATCATATGATATTTATCTCTCTGTGTCTGACTTATTTCACTTAATATGATAATATCTATCTAGGTCCATCCAAATGCTGCAAATGGCATTTCATTTTTTATGGCTGGGTAATATTCATATATATATATGTGTATATATATATATATATATATATATATATATATATATATACACACACACACCACATCTTTATCCATTCATCTGTTAATGAACATTTAGGTTGCTTTCATGTCTTGGTTACTGCAAACAGTGCTGCTATAAACACTGGGTGCATGTATCTTTTCAAATTAGAGTTTTCTCTGGATATATGCCCAGGAGTGGGATTGTAGGATCATGTGGTAACTCTTTCTAGTTTTTTAAGAAAACTCCATATTGTTCTTCATAGTGCCTATAGCGTCTATACCAATTTCCATCCCCATTGACAGTGTAGGAGGATAGTAATAGTTTTATATCCAAATCTTAGTCATATTTTCTCTTTAATGTCAGGAAGAGCTTGGTTCAAATTTCTAGTTCTGAACGTCTCTAAGATTTTAATGTGCTGACTCAAATTTGTAAAACTGATGATGTAATGATATATACTTCAAAGAATGATTGTGATGGTTAAATGAAATAATATATTTTAAATTATTAAAATGTTTTATTTAACATAAATTTTAAAATAGAAACAACATCTCCAGCACAATGATTGATGCATAGTAGATGCTCAGTAAATGTTAAAGCACCTTCCTTTGAATCATAATTCTATATCCAATACTATAAAATATTTATTAGAATGAGGGCAGTATTTTATCAATATAAGTACAATTTGCTAAAAGAGTGGGAACAAGCTGTAGAAAGAAATGAACAAAAGTGTTTCTAGATAGAAAATTTTAAATAATGAGATACCTCAGTGGTTGCTATTGGAGTGGGTGATTAGATATTGAATTATATTTTAAAACACATAAACAATAAAATTTTTAAGTTTGAAATGAAACTGCAAACTTTTCCAAGTAGGGACATATAATTTCAATAAGGAAAAACTATGGGAAAAGTCTAAAAGACTGTGTGAATAGAGAGAAAAATGGCAGGAAAGATTTGATGTGGAAAATAAGACTTATTGGGAAGATCTAATACATAGCATAGTGATTATAGTCAACAACACTGTATTTATAGGGACTTTCCTGGTGGTTCAGTGTTTAAGAATCCACCTTCCAATGCAGGGAACACAGGTTCAATCCCTGGTCCAGGAACTAAGATTCCACTTGCAGAGGGGAAACCAAGCCAGTGCTCCGCAACTAGAGAATCTCATGCTCTGCAACCAAGAGCCCATGTACTGCAATGAAGACCCAGTGCAGCAAAAAAACAAAAACAAAACAAAACTATGTTTGTAGACTTCAAAGTTGCTAAGAGACCAGATCTTAATTTTTCTTATCACAGGAAAGAAATGATAATTATGTGATATGATAGAGGGATTAACTAACACTACAGTGGTAATCATATTGCAGTATATAAATGTATCATCAAATCAACACATTATACACCTTAAACTTAGTTTAAATTTATATCTCAATTTTATATAAATATAAAATACCTCAATTATAAATATACACAGTCACTTATATCTCAAATACATATGAAATATGGTTATTAGAATCCTACCCAACTGGTTAATTGAGAACACCTTTATTTATAGGAATGGATGTGATAGGAATTTGGTAACGCATGGAGAAATGATGCAGGAGATGCATGTGTATGATTCCATGTGATTAAAAACACATGTAATCACAGGGAACTATGCTTATATCTTGCAATAACCTATAATGGAAAAGAATCTGAAAGAGACTGTACATACATTTATACTATTTATACACATGTATATATATAAATAACTGAATCACTTTGCTGTGACACAACATTGTAGATCAACTATACTTTTCAATAAAAAAACTGGAAAAAAACACATGTAATAAATATGATCATAGAAGTAGAAAAATAAAAATCACCTATGGGATATGAAAAAAAACGCTAAGGCTATTGGAAAATTAATTTTAAATGAAATAACTTAGAAAACTAATATATTTATTAAATGACCCATATATACAGTACATTCTATGCTATTAATTATAACCCATAAAGGAGACCTAAACGTTATTCCTTTCCCCCCACAATCTCTCTATATATGTATATGTGTTGCACTAAGTCGCTTCAGTCATTTCTGGCCTGACTCTTTCCGACCCTCCAGGCCCCTCTGTCCATGGGATTCTCTAGGCAAGAACACTGGAGTGGGTTGCCACGCCCTGCTCCAGAGGCTCTTCCCCTCCCAGGGACTGAGCATGCGTCTCCTGCAGCTCCTGCTTGCAAGCAGATTCTTTACCACTGAGCCACTGGGGAAGCCCCTCTATATATGAAAAACACATTTATTCAGAAAAACATCTTCAGTGTGTTCCCAGTGCCTACCTCCCCCTAAATCCAAACTCCACAACATACCTTTTTTTTTAAAGCCTTTCATAATCCTGCTGTTTCAGTCTTATCCCCCAATATGTATCCTTTCACGTATCTGCGGTTTAAAAAGTTCCATACTATTCACCACTCCCAAAATATAACTTTCATTGTTTTGCCTGTATTTATAGTATTCCCTCAATCTGGAATTCTTCATCCCCTTTTTTTCAGACTTTAGTGGCTGTAAGGTTTACCTGAGATTTTGTTTAAATACAGATCCTGAAGCCTACCACCAAGCTTTTTTATTCAAAAGGTCTGGGGAGGTACCCTGGAATCTGCATATTCAACAAGTACCACCCTCCCTCCTCCCCACAAGATGAATCAGTCCAGGTGATTAGTGTCCACACTTGGAGAAATATTGTTATTGTGGGAAGAAAGATCTGGGTTTGCTTCCCAAATCTGTTATTAATTAATTATGTGACTTTTGAAAACTTGTTCAGATTCCTTTTCCTCTCCTGTAGAATGCAGATGGCAAAAAAACTATCTAGGCCAAATGTTGTGGCACAAAAAACAGAGAGTACTACATCCTCCAGATCGTATTTAGCATTTTCCTATGGAGCCTTCTTTATTCCTCGTGTTAGAATTAATTATGTTTTCCTTTTTGCTCAAACAGATCAACTGCTATTTAGCATTTATTTCATTCTCTCTCTGACACAGCTAATTTTTATGAGTCTTCTAACCTGGCTTGTAAGTGCTTTGAAGGCAAGGACAGTCTTTTTCAAGGTATTAAATACCTTCTATATGTCTTATATATATCACTACTAAAATATTACTGTATTTTAAGAGAAGGCAATGCCAACCCACTCCAGTACTCTTGCCTGGAAAATCCCATGGGCGGATTTTCCATCCTGGTAGGCTACAGTCCATGGGGTCACAAAGAGTTGAACATGACTGAGCAACTTCACTTTCTTTAAAAAATAATAAGCAATACTACTGTAACACTAAAAACTCTGTATGGAGTTAAATAAAAGTTTGACAGTCATATAGAGTTTTGAAAGTTTAGTCATATAGGGAACTAGATGATGGTCACATTAAGCAAGCCTGCCACCCCTCGACCATCTCTACTTACTAAGGATGAGATGAGAATGGAAAGTAACTGAGGTCAGGTTTGCTGAGTTAGTGTCAGTAATTTTATCAACCTAATTCTTGTTAATTTTTCCAAGAAACAACATAATTAAACGATTACAAGCCATCCAGATTACTGGAAGAAGTTATGAGACCAAGAACCTCTACATAATGCTGAAGAGGATTGATGATTATCAAAAAAAGATGATGCAGATCTGGACAGAGAAGCAGAATTCTCTAGAGCAGAAACGGAATCAGTGCCTAAGGAAAATGATGTACTTATTCAGCCAGGTAATCTGTTTTCTATTTCCTCTCCCCAGTCTGTTGTAAGAAAAGTGAAAGGGGCAGGTTTTGAAAATATTAATAACAATTCCCTAGAGATACCATGTATATTAGTTCCCTGTGCTGCTGTTAACATATTACAAATTTCATGGCTTAAAAACAACAGAAATGTATTCTCTTATGGTTTGGTCCCTTCCAGATGCTCTGAGGGAGAAATTTGTTCCAAGCTTCTCTTCTAGACTCTGGTGGCTATAGACAATCCTTGGCATTCCTTGGCTTGTCGTTGCATAACTCCAGTCTCTGCCTCTGTCTTTTCTGTGGCCTTCTGCCCAGTGTGTTTTTTGTTCTTTCCTATTATAAAGCCAATGTATCATTGGATTTAGGACCCATCTGATTAAACCAGGATGATCTCATCTTGAGATCCTTAACTTAATTATATCTATTGATGGTGGTGTTTAGTTGCTCAGTCGTGTCAACTCTTTTGCAACCCTATGGACTATAGCTTGCCAGGCTCCTCTGTCCATGGGATTTCCCAGGCAAGCGTACTGAAGTGGGTGGCCATTTCTTACTCCAAGGGATCTACCCGACCCAGGGACTGAACTCACATCTCTTGCATCTCCTGCACTGGCAGGCAGATTCTTTACCACTGCGCCACCTGGAAGCCTGTAAGAATGGGAGAGACTTCCAGAAATGCTCAACTCCTTCCTAGTCAACCCACATTTACCAGCCTCTAGATATGAAAACTCTTGAAGTCATTGCTCTCCAAATGATTCTTGGTGTTTACTTCTTTCCTCAAAACTATTAGAAAGCAAGTTTTAATATCAAGCATTTACAAAAAGGGAGATAAGAGTTAATTAACTTGCTTACAGAGTACCAGGCCCAGAAGATCCTGTTAAACTCTGACATTCACCAATGTGAATGAGCGCGTTCATTCTGATAACCATCAGTATTGCTTTTGGAAGTGATAGTGACCTTCCAAAGTTACAGAGCTGAGATTAGAGTTCTTTGCTCTGGAATTACATGCTGCCCTTACTTTCTCCAACATGCAGCTCTGGAATGTTTTTGGAGTTCTAGGAATATTTTCTATTTATACATCATTCTATTTCACTAAAGTAATTAATTAATAAGATTAGCTTACTTGCTACTCTAGAAGGTACAGAGAAACTTCTCATTATAGACATGCATGTTGCGAATTTTTTAGAAGTTACTTTTTTTTTCGGTCGTGCCACACAGCCTGCAGGACACGTTTCTCAACCAGGGATTGAATCCAGGCCAGGAATGAAAGCCTAGAATTCTAACCACTAGGCAATCAGGGAACTCTCCAGAAATTACATTATAAGTTACAATATATAAATACTAAAACTCTCTCACCTTAAAAATGAATATTTTTGACAGTTGTGGGTTTGGAAAATATGACCAATGTAGATGGAGTAAGGCAAAGTGAATCGGCAACGTCATGAGCTGTCTAACAGGAATGACTATGTCTAGGGCATTTCAAAAGATGAATAAAGGTCTGGGGTCAGAAAAGCTAGAATCTAGATAATGAAGTAGGTATGAAGGTATTAAGAAAGGAGAGGGAAAAACAAAAGGAATAAAGGGGTAGAAATGCATAAATACCTTACACTGAATCAGAATGGTGGTCAAGAAGTTGGTTCTGCTACCAGATTGGCTTTACTACATACTAGCTAAGAGACCTTGGGCAAGCCACTTGAATTTTCTGAGGTTCATATTCCCATATGTAAGGCAAGGATAATAATAGCACCTATCTCATAAGACTGTAAATATTAAATGAAAGTGAAGTTGCTCAGTCGTGTCCGACTCTTTGCGACCCTGTGGACTGTAGCCCCACAGGCTCCTCCGTCCATGGGATTTTCCAGGTAAGAATACTGGAGTGGGTTGTCACTTCCTTCTCCAGGGGATCTTCCTGACCCAGGGATCGAACTCAGGTCTCCCATACTGCAGGCAAGTTAACATATAGAAAGCATCTGTCAGTCAATGTTAGCTATCATTACATTTGCACAGTGCTTCTTCACAATTTGTGAAGTTTTCCAAACATATTATACAACTCTCACAACAACCCTGTATTATTATTCTTGTTTTAGAAATGAGAAGAAAGAAGTGTTGATAAAATTGGCAACTAACCCAAAGTCACAAAGCTAGGAAATGAGAGAACTAAAACTAGAACTTAAAGCAGGACCATGGTCTTTATATATTAATAGCTGCAAACTCTGAAACTGTGTATTGGAGGTGGGTACAGATTGAGGAGTGGTTGGAGGAAGGGAGAAAAGGCATGGAGAAAGAGAATTTGGAAGAGGAAATATGTCATAGTTTAGCTAGGGCCAGATCAGAAGATCATCCTAAAGACTTCAGCCCTTTCTTTTCATGATTTCCTTTTTCTGACTTATTTATTTTAGCTTCAAGAGACATATAAATTGAATCTTGATCAACCTATCCCTTTGGTCATTGAAAAAAAGCAAAAACCTGCCTCTACCAAATCTGTTCAACAGCCATGCCCAAAGCTACTGAAAGAAGACAACAGGAAGTATAACATTCTCAATAAATTTAGGTGTGTGGTAGGAAAGACTTATGTTAAACTTTCTTTGGATAATAAATGGAACCTAATACTTTTTTTTTCTGCCCAAGAGATTCCTCTTCTCCACAATTATGATATGGTGCAGTGGATAATGGTGGTGCAAGTATTAATCTTCTTAGCTAGTCTGCAAAAGGCTTATTTCTACTTAAAAATTTAACATCTAGTTTTGAGTTCCTTTTAAAAATGAAGTTGATTCTTCATTAGTAAGAAAGAAATTATTTCAATATACACAATAAGGAATCTTAGAAACATTTTCTTAAAAAAAAAAAAAGGTAGAAACTTTGGGAAAGAAAGGGAAAAGATTGTTGTGGAGGTGGGGCAATAGCCTGAATATGGAATGTATACTCCATGAAGCTAAGAAAGTTGTTTAAAATGTATTAGTAGATAAAGTCATGGAAAGGCAACTTTCAAGAAAAAAAAAAGCTATTTCTGCAAATTCTACTATTTTAATCCATCTCTCAGTTGAAGTGATCGTAAGTAAAGTTCCTCAGTGCCAGGGGGAGCTCTATAGGACAGGATGGTGGTGAAGAGAAGGAAGGATAATAGGAATTACATCTTGAATGACTTTGGAGCTCAGGAGAGTTTGACACTTAAGGAGTGCTCTCTGATTCTCTAGAAAAGACGACC
This sequence comes from Bubalus kerabau, assembly GCF_029407905.1. Taxonomy (NCBI): domain Eukaryota; kingdom Metazoa; phylum Chordata; class Mammalia; order Artiodactyla; family Bovidae; genus Bubalus; species Bubalus kerabau. The sequence continues at coordinate 92,905,438 of NC_073624.1, read as the reverse complement.
AACTGCAATCCATCTGGAATGCAGATCTATCCACTTCAAGTTACCCAATAACAGAGAAGACATCAATGCATTCACTCTGGGCCCAGCTGGGTGGGTACCCAGATATTCCTATGCTGCTTCAGTTAGATGTTCAATCAGCCTTCAAAAGATCTCTTACATGTATTCAATCAAGGTAAGTTAAGGACTGGGAGAACTCTGATAGTTGGGCCTTTGGTCATGTACCTTTTGTTTCCTTAACTTGACTTACAGCACCAGGGAGTTACCAAAAGTAGGTTCTTGGTGTGACGTCAAACTCACACCAGTTATAAAAAAGTACCCATAAATTCAGCATTAGTCTTTTGGTGGTTCTTTTCATGGGCCTATTGGAATAATATAAACAAACAAACAGGCAAAGAACAGTTATAATATGGCAAAACTTAATCTAACACTAGAAAGGTCCTCTTTTGAATTCCACTTAGGGATTTATTATTGAAAATACCAGAAAGACCATTATAAAATGCTTTTGCTCACTTCATGCTTCAGCAACATGACCTTAAATTCAATTGTCATATCTAGGCCCAATCTGAAGTAAATCCAGGGCTTATATCCCAGGATACACTGAAGACACTTGGAAACAATAGGTAAGGTGGTCATGTGGTTCCATGTTTACAAATTCTGTTAAACCAGATTTTAACCTAACATTGGAAATCATCCCTTGGAACAAAAGAGTTTTAGAGTCTGCATTACCTCTTTCAGGAAAGATAATTATTTAATGTTCTAAACTAAGAATTTAGAAAACTGAACTTTGTAACCTGAAAGAATTTGTGGCAGCAGTCTCATTTATTCTGGTGAAATCCAAGTCCTGGGGTAAGAAGAAACAGCATTAACTCATAAATTTGTTTAGGTGCTAGATACCATGAAATAAGACACTTAAAATTCTACTATAATAAAGTAAAATAATAGCAAAAATATTATGTAATCTTGTTGCTGCTGTTCAGTCACTAAGTTGTGTCTGACTCTTTGCAACCTCACAGACTGTAGCACACCAGTCTCCTCTGTCCTCCTATCTCCTGGAGTTTGCTCAAATTCATGTCCACTGAGTTGGTGATGCTCTCTAAAAATCTCATCCTCTGCTGCCTCCTCTGCCTTTTGCCTTCAATCTTTCCCAGAATCAGGGTCTTTTCCAATGAGTTGGCTCTTTGCATCAGGTGGTCAAAGTATTGGAGCTTCAACTTCAGCATCAGTCCTTCCAATGAATATTCAGGGTTGATCTCCTTTAAGATCTGGTTTGATCCTTTAAGATCCTTTAAGACTGGTTTGATTTCCTTGAAGTCCGAGGGACCCTCAAGAGTCTTCTCCAGCACTACAATTTGAAAGCATCAGTTCTTCGGTGCTCAGCCTTCTTTATGGTCCAACTCGCACATCTATATATGATTACTGGAAAAATAATAGCTTTGACTATATACATCTTTGTTGGCAGTGATGTGTCTGCTTTTTTTAATACACTGCACCTAGATTTGTCATAGTTTTCCTTCCAAGGAGCAAGTGTCTTTTAACTTCATGTCTGCAGTCACCATCCACAATGATTTTGGGGCCCAAGTAAATAAAATCTGCCACTGTTTCCACTTTTTCTCCTTCTATTTACCATGAAGGGACGGAACCAGATGCCATGATCTTAGTTTTTTGAAAGTTGAATTTCAAATCATCTTTTTCACTCCCTTCTTTCACCCACATCAAGAAGCTCTTTAGTTTTTCTTCACTTTCTGCCAGTAGAGGGGTATCATCTACGTATCTGAGGTTGTTGATACTTCTCCTGGCAATCTTGATTCCAGTCTGTGAGTCATCCACCCCAGCATTTCATATGATCTACTCTGCATAACTCTGTATGTAAGTTAAATAAGCAAGGTGACAATATACAGCCTTGTCATACTCTTTTCCCAATTTTGAACCAGCCCATTGCTACATGTCTGGGTTTGTTATTTCTTGACCCACATACAGGTTTCTGAGGAGACAAGTAAGGTGGGCTGTTATTCCCATCTCTTTGGAAATTTTCCAGTTTGTTGTGATCCACACAGTCAAAGACTTTCATGTAGTCAATGAAGCAGAAGCAGATGTTTTTCTGGAATTCTTTTGCTTCTCTATGATCCAATGAATGTTAGTAATTTGATCTCTGGTTCCTCTGCTTTTTCTAATCTCAGCTTGTACATCTGGAAGTTCTGGGTTCACGCCCTGCTGAAGCCTAGCTTGAAGTATTTTGAGCATAGTCTTACTAGTATCTTGTAATTAACACTATCCTTGCACCTACCATGTATTTTAATTACCTTATTACTTACCTTCCCTGATTTTAGACAATATATTTTAGGGAGGTTAGCTGCCTATTGTGTTCAACTGCTTCTGTTTTTGCTCTGCCTGCTTTACTTTCCAAAATATTTACTACTTACTATGTGCCAGGTACTGGGAGAAGGCAATGGCATCCCACTCCAGTACTCTTGCCTGGAAAATCCCATGGACGGAGTACCCTGGTGGGCTGCAGTCCATGGGGTCGCTAGGAGTTGGGCACGACTGAGCAACTTCACTTTGACTTTTCACTTTCATGCATTGGAGAAGGAAATGGCAACCCACTCCAGTGTTCTTGCCTGGGGAATCCCAGGGACGGGGGAGCCTGGTGGGCTGCCGTCGATGGGGTTGCACAGAGTGGGACACGACTGACGCGACTTAGCAGCAGAAGCAGCAGCATGTGCCAGGTGCTATAAATGAGGCACTGAGATACAATATGCGAGACAGTTTCAAGAGACCATGGATGCCAGGCAGAAGGAACAATATGTGAAAAAATTCAGGACCATAACATATTGCCTCTTTTACTTTATCTCATAAATTTTTTAAATTAAAAATATATACAAACAGAAACCTCCCTATTCCCCCAGTACTCTTTCTTCCTGTTTCCAACAGGGGTGACTGGGATTAAAATTTCTCTTCCTGCCTTGATGTGTTATGTGATGCTTAGAGCTAATGTCATCTTTGGCAACCCTGAGGTGATAACCAGGGACCAGAAAGACAATACACCAAGAATTACAGAGGAGGAAGATAAGTAAAACCCTATCTTTGATGACATTAAGGTACTAGAACGGCCCTGAGTACACCTGCCTCTGGCCTTTTTGTTAGGTGAGCAATGAATAACTCTTTCGTTTCAACCATCCTTAGTCAGGGATTCTGTTACTTACAGCTCAAAAACATTACTGACTTAATTAGTTTATATTTTTTCCCCCTGAGGAAAGCTTTTCCCAATCTTCCCTATTGCCATTATGCGTCATTTCCCCAAATTCCATAATATCCTAAGCTTATTACTCTATCATTGTGTTTACCACATGTATTATAATGATCTGTTTATGCATCTGTCTCTTTGTATCCCCAGAGGTCTGACATTTTGACCCATTAGAAATATTCAAAAAAGTTCAATGTAGAATGAATGAATACATATATGTTTCTGTCTCCAAAGAGGTAACAGTCAAAGTAGAGGATGATAAGATACTGACAAATTACAAAAGATAACAACTATCAAAAGAACAATTTTTTTTTTATTTTAAGAAGTTTTCATTTATTTATTTATTGGCCATGCTGCATGGCTTGTGGGATCTCAGTTCCCCCACCAGGAATTGAACCCAGGCCCCTAGCAGTGAAAGTGCCAAGTCCTAACCACTGTTCCTCCAGGGAATTCCCAAAGGAACAGTTTCAACAATATATAATTTGAAATATTTTCATTTAAAAATTTCAAAAATATATAAAGCATAAGAAAGTATAACAAAGAAGATACCTCTACCATTCAGGGATAATACTGCTGCTAACATTTTGCTATATAAACTTCTTTTTGAAAAGGAAAGCTGTATTATTCTATTAAGGTATAATTTTTTTTTTTTTTTTAACAAATGGGGTTAGGAGCTGTTCGAAAATCACAATCTTTAGTTAGCAGCACACAGACTCTAGGGAAAATGAAGCAAAAGAGTAAGCTAAGAAGAAAATATAAGTAACAATGGCATTTTTATTTGATTCATTTAAACGCAAGTGGTATCAGTGCATATTTACCATACATTACAGTAATACCTACTATAGTCCCAAATTTGAATGCAACTTTAAGAATTTTATCACATTTGCCTAAGAATGGTTTATACAGTCTGATGAACACTTACTATGAGCTAATCCTAAAAACAAAAGTGAGACCTAGTTTAACCCAAACTTTGTTATATGAATGACTGAAGAGAATTTTATTCCAGGTAATGATTTCTGTTTTGGGTTTCTTTGTTTATTTGTTTCCAGGAAATAATTTCTAACCACACTATGGGATGGTAAGATTTTATGATTTCAACTAAATACTGAGTAGAAAACAGGGTTCACATTAAAAATAAAATTATAGCTTGCCTCAAGAACATTAAATAAGCCAGACTATCATTAATTAACTAAATAATTTCTATAAAAATATTTATTGAGGGCCTATTATTGCTAAGTACTAAGCAGAGGCCAGGGATGTTAGAATAAGTGAGACATAAGTTTCTATACTTTGGGGGTTTATATTCTAATGGGAGCTATAGAGAAGTAAATCAATAGTTCCAATACTGTATGATTAAGTGGTAAGTGATGGTGAAAGTGCTAAATGTTTTGGAAGTACAAAGAAGTATGCATCCCAGACAAAGATAAAATGCCAGAGATGTTCTCCTAAAGATACGGACAATTAAGCAAAGATTTAATATCAAGAGAAAGATGGGTGATAAAGGGAGGAGGACTGGCTGTGCTGGAGAAAAGGAATGAGGTCTTTTGAGGAAAATTGGTCAGCCTGGTGAGACTGTTGTGTACAAACTGAAAGTGGTAAGATTAGGGAGGTAAGTAGGGTCAGAGAAACCCTGAAGGTGTTTGTAATCCATATTAGGCTCCCCAGACTTTATCTAGAGGGCTATTGAAGTTTTTTCAGTATTTATTATCAATATTTCAGATTGCAAGAAACATAGCAATATTAAAAATCTGCATATGCAGAAATAAAATATGCTCTTTACAAAAGAAAGGAAAAACCCAAAAAGCAAAACTTAAAAATATAATACAAACACACATAAAAATGAATTTCTCCATTGTACCCCTAACCAATGACCTTTTTTTCCTTCATGTGCCAGAGAAACCATGATCCTGAATATGGTGTTAATATGTCTACACATTTGGCTTTGTACTTAAAAACATAAACACATAATTGACCAAGGTACCCAATTAAATCTGCTGCTTTTCTCTCCTAATTTCTATTATTATTTTCTCTCCTAATTTTTATTATTTCTTTTCTTCTGATTATTTTGGATTTTCTTTGCTCCTCATTTTTTAGTTTCCTAAGGTGGAAGCTTCTTTCCTAACATGTGCACTCAATGCTATAAATTTCTCTCTAAGCATACTGTTTTGCTGCAGCTCAAAATATTTGATAAGTTTCTATTTTCATTTTAATTTAGTTCAAAATATTTTAAGATTTCTCTTGAAAAGTCTTCTTTAAAGAAAATTCATGTTATCCAGTATTCCTGTGTGCTATCTACTTTTTCATCAATGTCCTTAGCATATTAATCATAGTTAATTATGATTGTAATTATCTTAATTACAACATCACTACTGTACCTTACTCTGGTTCTGATGCTTGTTCAGCTTCTTCAAACTGTACTTTTCTTTTAGTGTGCTTTGTAAGTTTTAAATTAAAATCCAGACATATATATTAGGTGAAAGGAACTCTGGCAAATAGGCATCTAGTGGTATGGTAGTGAAGTATGGGAAAAGGGGAAACATTTTACAGCTCTGTGATTGGGTCTCATCTTTTGGAGAACCTATACCTCTGGACTGTGAACTTTACCAATGCTTGCCAGTACCCCTGACCCCTACCTCACCTTAGATGGGACAGGATGGCTAGAGCTGACTGGAGTTGGGTATTTCCTTCAAGCAGGTTAGGCCCTAATAAAACTCCAGCATGTTAGACTTTGGTAAATAGTTTCTCTTGAGGGTAGATTTGTTAAGAACAGAATGCTCTGCTCTACTTCAGAATGGTTACCTTCCCCAGTCCCCTGGGGTAAACGGGATTTTTCTCCAATCTTCACTGTGAGGACCTAGTAGAGTTTCTGGAGGTCCCTTTGACTAGGTCCCCTGGATTTTTTAGCTCTCAGACTTGTTTATACTGAGCCTCCAACCATTCATCAATTACAGTTTTAGGTTTTCTACCAGGCACTGGTTCCTGCAGAAGCTTCTGCTCATGAGCTTCTGATTTAACTAAGCTGTAATTCGCTATCATCCGTCTCTCCAATTTGGGGGCAGTGGTTTGCCCTGTGACCTCACTTCTCTGAAGAATCAAAGAAGAGTTGCTGATTTTTCACTTTGTTCAACTTATTTGTTAAGACTGACAAAGTAACTTCTTGCATATATTTTTCAAAAAATTTCCATGCACTTACTTTTGGTTGCAAAAATGGACTCATATCGGACACATCTTTTAACCTACTTTGTGTTTCACTTAACAGTAAATCTTTGAAATTTTTCTACATTAATATAGACTTACAGCATCATTTTTATTGTTTACATAATATTTATTATATAGATCTATCATAATTTATTGAATGGTTCTTCCACTGATAGAAATTTGGATCTTTTTCAACACTGCAAACAATGCTGCATCAAATATCCTTGTAGAGGTTTGTATATTTATATGATGATTTCCCTACGAAAATTCTATGAAATAATTTTTTTCCAATTACAAAGGTAATGAATGTTCATCATAAAAAATCTGGAAAACACAGACAAGTCCATGCCTAGGAATAACAACCATTGTCAATATTCAGGCAATGTTCTAACTTTAGATGTAAGAATACTGTCTAATATAAACTACTGCCAAGTCCTGCTCTTCCTGATTTTATCCTGGGAGACATTCTGCCTTGTTAAGGTGACTTTTATATATATGGCTTACATATTAATTTTACTAGTTTAACTTTGTGAGTTCTGGAGGCACTCAATTTCCCTATGAATCATCTGTATTCCCACAAATGTGTTCAAGAGCAACTTGTAATAAGATTTTTTTGTCTTGTTTCCAGGTTTAAGAAGATTCCCAGGTGACTGGAAAATTAAATACAAGTATGTTGAAAGTAAATTTCAACATTTCAGTAAAATGCCTATTTTGCTGTCTTTCATGTATATACATTGCTTTGCCTATCCTATACTTTTATTTCTGCCTGTAGTTCTTCAGGCTAAACATCTTCATTTCCAGACTACTACCACTCAAGAAAGAGTATCTTCTGCTCTACATTGCTGGAAACACAAAGGTTCAAGATAGGCTTCAAGCTTTAAGGTAGGCTGTTACAAAATGATCCCTGATGTAATGACAAAGTGGCACAGTATACCTCCCATGCCACCCTAAGCCTAAATATACCTCAGAAATAAGAAATGAATGGGTAAAAAAAAAAAAGAAAACGAAACCAGCAGATTTCCCTGGAGGGTCAAGAGATACTTATGATTTGATAAAGAGGGAAATAGAAGCCCTGGACAGAGGAGGGCCGGGCTTCCAACATGGAGAGTAGATTTGGGGAGAAATCTTGAGTTGGACTCTTTTCTATCCACCACTGCCCAGAGTAGATCACTACCTTTCCCATCAGCTCTCCTACAATACCAGAAAGTAGGTTCACAGGGGAACACTACAGGAAAGTTGGATTGAAAAAATAACAGTAACTTCTGATTCAAGAGACAAGCATCTAAGGGTTTCCTCCTACCTTTCCTCATAGGCTTTCTCTTTATCCAGAGGGCTAGACAAATACATCCTTAGAAAAGAACAAAGCCTTGGGTATAGATAAATTCACCAAGGGGCAAAGCCCTCTGATGAGAGCAATACACATAAGGATATTCAAAGTTGGACTGTCTCACTCACCAGGAGTGGTATACAAGCTAAAGCCTAGGTTTTGACACTTCCCACCTCATTCTCCTTCCATTACCCACTGAGATAATGGATACTCATGAAAGAAAATGACCTCACAGGGAAAAATAACTAGACAATTGAGAAGAAAATAAATTAAATAACCTACTCTAGATGAAAGAATTACTAGAATACAAGTCAAAGACCATAAAGAAGGTTGAGTTCTGAAGAATTGATGCTTTCGAACTGTGGTGCCGGAAAAGACTCTTGAGAGTCCCCTGATCAGCAAGATCAAACCAGTTAACCCCAAAGGAAGTTAACCCTGAATATTCATTGGAAGTTCTGATGCTGAAGCTGAAGCTCCAATACTTTGGCCACCTGATGTGAAGAGCCGACTCATTGGTAAAGACCCTGATGCTGGGAAAGATTGAGGGCAAGAGGAGAAGTGGGCAACAGAGGATGAGATGGTTGGATGCCATCACTGACTCAATGGACATGAGTTTGAGCAAACTCAGGGAGACAGTGAAGGACAGGGAAGCCTGGCATGCTGCAGGTCATGGGGTCACAAACAGTCGGACACAACTTAGCAACTGAACATCAACAATAAGCCAAAGAAATGTTCCCAAGAGGATATTGATAATGAAGCAGGAATAAACATTAATGAAGAACCAAGTAGGATTACTGACTATTCAATGCATAATTGAAATAAACTCACGAGATGATGTAAACAGCAAAATGGACATAACCCAAGATCAGTCAAGAAACTTTTCTAGAAGACATTGAGAAGGAGTAACAGATTAAAAAAAAATACAAAAATTAGTAAATATGAGGCTAGAGAAACTTCCCTGGTGGTCTAATGGTTAAGAATCTGCCTTCCAATGAGGGGAATGAGGGTTCAATCCCCCGTCAGGGAACTAAGATCCCACATGCTACGTTGCAGCTAAGCCTGTGTGCTGCAACTAAGATCCTATGCAGCCAAGTAAATAAATAAAAATAAATTTAAAAAATTAATTTAGATGTAGAAAAGACAGCATTTATATAATAGGAATCCTAACATCTCAAGAGAAAAAAATTATTGTAGGGAAGATATATTTTTTTTTTTAAAAGTGAGAACCTTCAAAGAAAGATTGATATTGGAAGGGTATATAGGGAGGATAAATCAGGCTGATATAGGAAAATTGAATACTTATTGATATTTTAATGAAATTTAAGAACTCCAAAGCAAAGAGAAATTCTAAGCAAAGCAGCTTACCCACAAAGAAAATGAATCAAAATGATGTCAGACTTCTTAGGAGCAACAGTAAGGACAGGAAAATAATAAATATTTTTAAAATATTAAAACCAGAAACTTTGAAGCTAAGTTATGTTCAACTAAGCTATAGCTTACACATGCTGCTGCTGCTGCTAAATCACTTCAGTTGTGTCCGACTCTGTGCGACCCCATAGATGGCAGCCCACCAGGCTCCCCCATCCATGGGATTTTCCAGGCAAGAGTACTGGAGTGGGGTGCCATTGCCTTCTCCAGCTTACACATGAGGGTATAACAAATATATTCTCAGACCTTCAAGTTCTCATCAGATTGTCATTAAGACCCCTTTTAAAGTATTCTTGAAGGAAGTAATCTATTGAATGAAAATTTTAGGAAATGCTATAAAATATAAGATAGTAAAAATGAGAAAATAATTTTGTAAAGCTTGTTGGTTCTAAAAAACATTGTATATACATATGTACATAAGCATTATACACACACACACATACCAGATATAACAAGGTAGGGGGAGAGTGCAATATCCAGAGGTAGGTAAGAGTGTATATTAAGGTATTTGTCCTAGGACTTCCCTGGTGATCCAGTGGCTAAGATTCTGTGCTCCCAATGCAGGGGACCAGGATTTGATCCCTAGTCAGGGAACTAGATCCCACATGCCACAACTAAGAATCATGCATGGCACAATAAAGACCAAAGACCCTGCATGCCACAACTAAGAACTAGCACAGCCAAATAAATAAATGGATATTTTTTAAAAAGTATCTGTACCATTAAGGGTGAAGGCACAGATAGGTGTTGATAAGTTCAGTAAATTGGAAAAGATAAATACAAGTAAGAGTCTTAACAAATTAAAGATAACCAATGGAAGAACAAATATAAAATGTGTACTTTTCAAACCCATAGAAAAAAACTGATTAATATAAGGAAATAAGCACGAAAAAATGAAAGAAAATTTAAACTAGGATGAAATAAAAATTCAACATAAAAATAATTTATTAGTTTAATTTACCAAGAAAAGATAGAATTTTCAGATTTAATCTAAAAATAAGATCTAGCAATATAATGTCTACAAGAGATACATTTAAAAGAAGGACAGGACAAAAGGAATCAAAAAAAGAGCAGATATTTGTATAACTGACTCACTTTGCTGTACAGCAAAAAACAGCACCACTCTGTAGATCAACTAAATGCCATTAAAAATTTTAAAAAGGAGGACAGGACAAAGTTAAAACAAAGAAATAGAAAAAGACAAATATGTACACCCCACCCAACACCCGCCAAGGCAAAGCAGACATGTAATAACAGGCTAAAATTCAAGGCAAGAAGCATCACTGGGGCAAAGGGAGATAGTAGATAAAGAATATAGAGATAATATCATGCACCTATGTTCTTAATAAAGATGATTATAACACTATAACCTCAAAATATGCAAAGCAATAACTGACCCCTTGCTCTTCCCTGATAATATTTCCTCACTTGCAACCCACTCAGATGATGTCTATTTTATTTATTTACTTAATTAATTAAGTATTTTATATTTTTGGCTGCACTTGGTCATCGTTGTTGCCCAGGCTTTCTCTAGTTTCCGTGAGCAGTGGCTCCTCTAGTTGTAGTATTCCAGCTTCTCATTAAGGTGGCTTTTCTTGTTGTGGAGCACAGGCTCTAGGCGCTCTGGCTTCAGTAGTTGTGGCTCGGGGGGCTCAGTAATTGTGGCACATGAGCTCAATTGACCCAAGCATGTGGAATCTTCCCAGACCAGGGATTGAACCCACGTCTCCTGCACCAGCAGGCGGATTCTTAATTGAACCACCAGGGAAGTCCGTCAAATGTTGTCTCTTTTAACTCTCATCCCCCTTATTCACTTGGCCTGGTCCTAGTTTCTAATAAGATTCAACTTTAAATCTCCTGTCATTAGACTGAATACTGTCCATTGCTCTCTCTTTTAAAATCTTTTACCTCTTCCTTACTCACTGTAACTTTATCCAGTACTTCTGTCATATGTGTGTATGTGTGTGTGTGTGTTAGTTGCCCAATTGTGTCCGACTCTTTGCGATCCCATGGACTGTAGCCCATCAGGTTCCTCTGTCCATGGAAATGTCCAAGCAAGAATACTGGGTTACCATTCTCTTCTCCAGGGGATCTTCCCAACCCAGGGATCGAACTCAGGTTTCCTGCATTGCAGATAGACTCTTTACCGAATGAGCCAGCAGTCATCACCAGCAATTTCAATATTCATATAGCTCTTTCCAACACCTGGCCTCACAATTCTTTGATCTATTCTTCTTCAGAGATATAACCCTTGATCCATTAATCATAACCTTGGCTTTGTCATCACAAAAAAAGCAGGGGTGGGCGTAGGGGGAGGAAAACTGCAATCCTTCCATAGTCTCAGTTTCAAATAATTCATTCTCCAAATATTATCTCTTTCCAACTTGCTCCTTCTAGTACCCCAACTCCAACAATCCTTTTGAACTCCACAGGGTCCTTTCCTTTATTGATTTAAGTACCTGCTTACTGTCTCTCATCCCTTCATGTCCTCACTTCCTTTGTAACCCAGCTAGAATTCCACAGTTGATCATTATAACCAGTTTCTGACATACGCTCTAAGCTTGAAGTCACTTGTTTCTTTCTTGCTCTGAAATACTCCCTGGCTGATCACAGCTCAGCTTAAATTCAATTTTCTCTGTCTATCTCATAACTGCACTCTGGAAGCTGAATGTGGCTTCAGGAAAACATTCAAACTTGCTGACTGATCTTACTTCAAATAATCATTAACCTCAAGTGGCCCATAATACTGCCTGGCAAATATACTGTATTTCTCTAATCCATTACTCTCACTGTCCTGGAAAAAATTCTGTATTTTCTCCTGTCCCTTCAGATCTCTGAGGCCTTCTCTTCCATCTTCCTTCTTGGCTAGTCATGTAGCTCCCTACTGCACTGAGAAAATGGAAACAATCATGATTAACTCAGATTATTAGCCACCTGTATGTACTTGCTCGGAGAAGGCAATGGCAACCCACTCCAGTACTCTTGCCTGGAAAATCCCATGGATGGAGGAGCGTGGTAGGCTGCAGTCCATGGGGTCGCTAGGAGTCAGACACGACCGAGCGATTTCACTTTCACTTTTCACTTTCATGCACTGGAGAAGGAAATGGCAACCCACTCCAGTGTTCTTGCCTGAAGAATCCCAGGGAAGGGGAAGCCTGGTGGGCTGCCATCTACGGGGTCGCATAGAGTCGGACACAACTGAAGCGACTTAGCAGCAGCAGCAGCAGCAGCTCCTGCATCTCCTGCCTTGGCAGGCAGATTCTCTACCACTGAGTCGCCTGGGAAGCCCCATTATTAGCCACCATGTCTCCCTAATTATCTAAGTTTGTACTTGTATAGTCTTCTTTCTCTCTTGTTATCTGTGGATGAACTTAACTGTATGCTGCCTATTTACTGCCAGCTTCTCTGCTTGCACACTAGACCTCTTCTATTCAAGGACATCAGTTCAATAATTCTCCCATTTCTCTCAGTACCACTGACTTTTTCCTCTCTAACATGATGTTAATTTTCTTAACATTTAACTTAAAAACAAACAACTCTCTTAGATCCACCTCCTCTGCCAATTATTGCTCCATTTCTCTCACCCTTTTCACAGAAAAATTCCTTTTAAAAACTGTGTAAACTCACTGTCTCAAATTTCTTTCCTCTCTTGAACCCACTCTAATCAGGTCTTTGCCCCAGTTCCATCTTCCAGCTTACTCCTAGCAAGGTCACCAACAACCTCCAGATTGTTAAGTTTAAAGGTCATTTTACTTGGCCTGTCAGCTACATTTGAAAGTGCCAATCACTCTTTTTCTTTGTAATTATCTTTTCCATGTGGCTCCAGGACATCATGCTCTCCTGGTTTACCTCCTATCTTTCTGGCTATTTCTACATCATTTTGCTGGTTCCTCTTCATCTCTCTGATGGCAAAACATTGGGATAGTTCAAAGGTTACTCTTTGGACCTTTTTTCCTGCATACACTTCCTTGATAGTTTCAGTCAGTCTTATGGCTTTAAATACCATGTATATGCTGATGACTCCAAACTTATATCTCAGCTTTTATTTTGCTTCTGAACTTTGCCCCTGCATTCTAGTCCTGTATATCCAACTATCAACTTGATATTTTCACGTGGTTGAGCTCCTGATAGTCTGCCTACTCCTTAGACTTCGTCCCTGATACTTTTCACCTTGAATTTGCACCTTGAATATATCTATTTTGTTTCTGCATTTATATGTTTGATGTTTCTGTTCATATTTGCCTGAATCATCTACTTATATCTCCACTTTCAATTTGTCCATATTTTTTAAAGTGTATTTTATAAATAATATATTGCTAGACCTTAATTTATGTTCAGTCTAAGCTCCAATCTGAGTTTTTGTCTTATTTAACTGGTTAACATTTATTGTAACTTCAGTTATATTAGAACTTATTTTTGCTGTTTTATTTACAAAAATGAGTAAGATGGACAACTCCCTAATGAGTTAATCAGCAAAAAAATATGTGAATATTCAAATCACATAATAAAATCAAGGGAACCAGCTACAAATACAGCAGAGATTGAAAAGAGTATTATGGTGAATTATAGACTAATACACTAAAAAACTTACCTGCAGTATATGATTTTGTAAAATTATAAAATGCCAAATTGGCAAAAGAAATTAAAATATAAACAAACCAAATACCATAAATAAATTGAAAAGTAAGACCTTACTTACATGTTTATAGAGTGCGTTTCCAAGAATTCAAGGAACCAGCAATTCTTTTGCAATTAAATTGCTCCAGAAAATAGGAATAGAGGGAAAAAATTTGTTCCAAAATCAGACAGACAGTACAAGAAAAGAGAATCATACTCTATGTCACTAATGAAAATAGATTTTAAAATATATATACAAATAAATATTATACAACTGAATTCAACAGTCAAGATGTTCTTCCAGGAAGGTAGCAGGTTAGTGGAACCAACTCATGTATATTAACCAGGGGAACAGGTACATAAAATAGGGTGGATGCAGATGAGAAGAAATGTATCAACAAAAGCAACAACCTAGTGTACATACAGTGCACAGATTTTAAACCATGAGAAGTGAAAAAAATGGAAGGATATTTGAAGCACAATATTATTTGTGCATATTATTAATAAAAACAAATACATATTCTGGCATTCTGTGACTCTTCCCATGTGCTGTGCTGTGCTTAGCAGCTCAGTCATGTCTGACCAACTCTTTTTGGACTGTAGCCCGCCAGTCTCCTCTGTCCACGGAGATTCTCCAGGCAAGAATACTGAGTGGGTTGCTATGCCCTCATCCAGGGGATCTTCCTAACCTAGGGATTGAACCCATGTCTCCCTCATTGCAGGTGGATTCTTTACCATCTGAGTGACCAGGGAAACCCAAAAATACTGGTGGGGAGGGGGTTAGCCTATCCCTTCTCCAGAGGGATCTTCCCAACCCAGGAATCAAACCATGGTCACTTGCATTGCAGGTGGGTTTTTTACCAGCTGAGCTACCAAGGAAACCCACAACTCCTCCCATCCCTCTTCCAAAAAACTGTAGGGAGCAAAAAGAAAAACAAATAAAAATTCCTACTACCGGGGCTTGCCTGGTGGCTCAGTGGTAAAGTATCCGCCTGCAGTGCAAGAGACATAGTTTCAACCCCGGATCTGGGAAGATCCCACATGCCTCAGAGCAACTAAGCCTGTGTGCCACAACTATTGAGTCTGGGAACTCTAGAGCCCAGGAACCTCAACTACGGAGCCCACGTGCTGCAACTACTGAAGCCCGTGTGCCCTGGAGTCCATGCTCCTCAATAAGAGAAACCACTGCAATCAGAAGCCCAAGCGCCACAACTAGAGATTATCCCTCACTCTCCACAACTGGAGAAAAGCCCACATAGAAATGAAGACCCAGCACAGCCAAAAATAAATAAAACTTCCTACAACTGATACTAAATACAGGAAAAAAAAATCCTACAATCTCCAATGTATATGCAGGTTGAGGAAAATACAGAAGAGACCATCTGGAACCCCTACAAGTTTATCTGTGGTCACAGAATCTGTTTGAAAGAGTAAGGGAATATGGAGGGTCTTGGTGATGGTATAACCCTGTAACATCAACAAGGATTCATGTCCAAGGAGGAAATAACCCAAACTTTATTGGGAACAGCTGAGATCTGGTCTGAAAAATGGCAGATCAGCACTAGCAAGAGAAGTCAAAACATAGGAATCAGTTCACATGCCACAACTAAATAAAGATCCTGCACTTCACAGCAAAGATCAAAGATCCCACATTTGGGCAACCCAGAGCAGTCAAATAAATAAAAATAAATGTGAAAATATATATGGCTCAGAAAATTCACAGGAACAAAGACGGTAGTCTTGAGAAGGGCCCTTGGAAGAGGCACTTTGGAAAGTGCCCTTTGGAAGAGAAGTACCTACCCTTTTTCCAAAATGCCCTTTGGAAGAGAAGTACCTACCCTTTTTCCAAAGTGCCCTTTGGAAGAGAAGTGCCCTTTGGAGAAGGCACTTTGGAAAGTAGTCATTGTTCCTTGGAGACAGTAGCCAATAGTAACTGGAAGAAAGAAAAATGGTTACTGTAATAAGTAAAGCACTGAAAAAAAGAACAAGAGAATCAGAAGTCTGACTACAAAAAACAAACAAAAACAACACCACCACATACACATTACAATTAAGAAAACTGCTCTTCACTATAGCAACAGAAGAGGGAGTGGTTGAGCTGAAAAACCAGAAAAGGCCCACAAAAGCCTCTCCATTCTCTCCAAAAGTGAGAGCTGACCCAGAAAAATCCAACATATTTGAACATGAATGAAAATAACCAAAAAATCAGTATCTATACAAAATTACTATAAGGAAAAAAAAAAAAAACAGAAACAAGAGTCACAAGTTTTGACAAATTAAAAGTATACCAGATACCAGAAAAAAATGCTGTCCCAAAGCAGAATTAAGACTAAACTACAAGATACTTAATTGTAGTGGATTCTGTGATATACTCCCCAGACACTCAATTTGAGACTGAAACCCTCATACCCCAAGTTGCTGGAATGTTGGAGGATGAGTCCTTCTCTGAATATTTCCTTTAGCCAAAGAAAACTCCTTCATCCAAGGTTTAACCCTCTCCCCAGGGTCTACCTGCATTCGGTGACAAGGCCCTTGCCTCAAGGAGGAGCAGTGCTGAAGGGCCATCCCAACTTCAGAACTCTTCATGGTATGAGCTGAAATCTTTGTTGTGACTGGTCATGGTCAGTAATGCACTGGAGCCAATTAACATTTTTAGGAATTTTGCAAGCAGGTTGTTAGCCATAACCCATTAATAAAATTTAAATTATATAAAAGTTAAAATTAAATTATATTCAAAACCAAGGTAATAAATATCCAATATTCATTACTTCCTAATCATTTTATTAATTTACTATTATCTATGCTCTTGAGGTTATATCTATTGCATCTGTATGGGTATTACTATGCAGATCTATGCTCAGTGACATCATGTTGGTAGCTTAGAATTTGCCAAGATGGAAGTATTTATATCCTGGAAAGGGCTTCCCCAGTGGCTCAGCAGTAGAGAATCGGCCTACAATGCAGGAGCTGCAGGAGACGTGAGTTTGATCCCTGGGTTGGGAAGATCCCCTGGAGGAAGGCATGGCAACCCACTCCAGTCTTTTTGCCTGGAAAATCCCATGGACAGAGGAGCCTGGTGCCCTACAGTCCATGAAGTCGCAGAGTTGGACGCGACTGAAGTGACTTAGTACACACGCACACACATGCTGGAAAATGCAACAGATCAGGGCTCCCCCTGCTCCAGAGAACTGGTTCTTAAACATTCATCAGCATACCACTAATTACAGCTCAGCTCCTCCTTCTGTCCAATTCTCCTTCCTTAACATCAACACAAGTATTGATCCCAAAGGAACTCTCCAGTATACTTCATGCATTCAATCTCTGTCTCAGAGTCTATGTCCCAGGGAATGCAACCTAAAACAACAGAAAAGAGTAAATAGGACCAAATATAACATTTAGGACACAGGATGGAAATAAGAATGGTGAAGCAAAGAGATTAAAAGGATCAAAGAGAAACTGATATAGAAATCAGACGAACAATACCCAACACATAATTCTGAATGTCTTGATGAAGAAAATAAAAATAATGTAACAGAACTGTAATTCAATACACTTTTTTTGGTGGGGTAGAGTGTGTAGGGGAAGAAGATCCAAATCCACGCATTAAAAGGGCATACCATATACCAAGTTAAATAGACCCAAAATCAACTCTTAGATTTAGCATAGAAAATTATTACACTTTAATACAAAGGGAAGAAAAAAAAAACTTCCTGTGCTTCCTGGCAGGAAAACCAAGTCACTTTCTAAGGACAGAAAACCAGTTAGTCATCAGAGTTCTCAGCAACATTCAAAGCCAGAAAATAATAAAGCAACATCTACAATATAATCAAGGGGAAAAAATGTGTACCAAGGATTTTAAATGCAAACAAACTGTCTATAAATAGCAAGGCTTTAGGGGAAAAAAAATTTCAGCATGCTAAACCTCGGGACTATTATACTTAGGAGTCCTTCCTGAGGACAAAGTGCTCCCAATTAAGAGAGGACTGAGAAAACTTCAGCAAAGAGATTGGTAGTGTTCAATGGATATATTTGGCTATATATCCAAGGCTAAAACAAAGGTGAGAATAAGAATAGTCAATAAACATTACATGCTCTGACAATATAGTCAGAACTAAAAAAAAATGAGAGATGGGGGAATGAGGAAAAAGTAGAATAACCTCACTGATTGTCTAAAAGGTTAAAAGTGGGAATTAAAGAATGTCATTTAGGGGCTTCCCTTGTGGCTCAGTGGTAAAGAATCTGCCTGCCAGTGCAGGAGACACAGGTTGGATCCCTGGTCCAAGAAGATCCCACATGCCTTGGAGCTACTAAGCTCATGTGCCACGACTATCGAGCCTATGCTCTAGAACCCGGGGGCTTCAACTACTGAAGCCTGTCCTCTGTAGCAAGAGAAGCCACTGCAATTAGAAGCTCATGCATCGCAACTAGGGAGTAGCCCGGCTCACTGCAACTAGAGAAAAGTGTGCAGCCAAAAATTAATAAATAAATAAAAATTCTTTTTTAAAAAAAGGAATGTCATCTAAGGCCAAAACTGAATCATATGAACCAAAACATATTTAGAAACACAAGAATAAACATTAAGAAAAATAACGCTAACAACTAAAATTGGATGGTGGAGGGCGCAGAGGAAAGAGAAGGTGCTTTCAAGTTCTTTCATTAGTGCTCCAAGCTGGAAACAAACAGGCAATGTATAAAGAAAAAAGTGCCAAGGTATAATACGAGTACTGGTATAAAGGGAATCGTTAGAACAAAAAATAAATATCAAGAGAAAAACAAAGAGCAAAGAAAACTGAACACAGTTTTTTGGAAGACCATGGACTTTTTGTATTTATAAAGATGACATAACTGAGATCAAACACAGCACTCATGTGTGTGTGTGTGTGTGTGTGTGTGTGTGTGTGTGTGTGTAGGGTTAAAGCACTTAAAAGAAGAAAAAGATTTTCAGACTGACTCACAAAATAGAACCTAATTCTTGGCTCTGTGTAAGACAGCCTAAAAGCATGAACAAAGAGGTACTGGGTAAATGCAAATTTTAAAATCAATGGTTATAATCATATCAGACAAGGTAATATTCAAGCAAAAAAAAAGAGCATTAAATAACACTTCATAGTGCTAAAAGCTATAATTCACTATGAAGATATAATAGTCATGAATATCTATGCAACAAATAATACAGCAACAATTTTTGTAAAGTAGCAACTACAGGAGAAGTTTGGAGAAATAGAAAAATGTTAACGATGGTATTATGGTAATGACTTTAATGAATATCTCTCAGTCCAAGATAGTCCAAAGAAATAATGACAAAATTAAGATTTTAGGAGAACTAAAAACAATGTTGGTTGGCTTATCTATAAGACATAAAAGGTTTATCAAAATTTTACTACAAAATATTACATGACGGTATGTCAGTGTAACAAATTACCTCCAAAATTTAGTGGCTTAAAACAACACACACATATTACCTCATAATTTCTGTGGGTCAGGAGTTCACTAGCATCTAGCTAGCTGGTCCTGGCTCAAGGTCTCTCAGGAGGTTGTGGTCAAGATGTTGCCTGAGGATCTGCTTTCAAATTAGCTCACTCACATGATTGTTGGCTGAAGTCATGTAGATCTCTCCATAGAGTCTCTTGAGTATCGTTATGACATGGTATATGGCTTCTCCCAGAACCAATGATTCAAGAGAGACAGAAAGGATGAAGCCACAAGGCCATTTTATGACCTAGTCTCAAAAATGCCACACTGTCATTTCTGCCACATTCTATTCATTAGAAGCAAGCCCCTCACTACTATCCATGTTCAAAGGGAGGGGCCCTACCTTTTGAAGGAAGGAATATCAAAGAATTTGTGAATGTTTTAAAACTGCTGCAGACAGTGCACCAAAAGTAAAAATTTGGATTATCTACTAAAATAAAAAACTGTTCTTTGACCATATAGTCTGCTGTCAATGCCTAGATCACAGAAATGTCTTAAATCATGAAAGTGCTCTATACAAGAGCTTGTTAACTTTTGAGTTTTGCATCCACAGTAGTCATTCAATAGGAAAGAAAGAGATTAAAAGTTTATGGCAAGAAAAACACAGAAACTATGTTTGGCCATCATGACTCACTAATGGAAAGCTCCAACATTATCTGACTTGTTTGGAAGACAAAAGACCTTTTAAGGATAGTGCAATTTAAGATTTTGGACTTGGTCCTGCTTGAGTTTAAAGGGCTTTGCCTGGATGAAGAGCCTCAAGCAAAGGACAAAATGAGAGGATAAGTATAAAGTCTTTCTTGTAAGTAAGTGGTGATTATCTCCACCTAGAATAAAAGCTACTTATGAAGGACTATATCTTTTCTTCCTTTCTTTTCTATCTAGTTTATCTATTCAACAAATGAACAATTTAATAGAAATCAAGATAAGAAATATGGTCAGTCTTCAATTCAAGTATTAAGTTTTAATTATAAGAGTGCTGAAACTAAAGCACTGTCTTCCAGTTCTCTTAGGTAAATGAATTGGAGTTCATAGCTCTAATTCATCTTCTATTTGAAAACTCTGGTTTACCAAAGATCCTGGCATTGCCTAACACTTAAAATCAATCAAGCAACCCTAAAACACAATTCTATACTTCTCTAATAAATCTAATAAAGAATCTGCATGCAATGTGGGAGACCAGAGTTTGATCCCTGGGTTGGGAAAATCCCCTGGAGAAGGTTATGGCTACCCACTCCAGTATTCTGGCCTGGAGAATTCCATGGACTGTAGAGTCCATGGGATCACAAAGAGTTGGACACAACTGAGTGACTTTCACTTCACTAATAAAATCTAATGAAAAAAACATTTCCCAATGAAAGAAAGATCTGGGACTTCTTTTAGGGTAAAGATTCTGTAGATCACTATTTAGAACCAACTGCCAGAATTCAATTATCACAAACTTCCATCACTTCTAAATGATTGGAATAAATAGTTTGCTTTCTGGATGAGGTCAGTTTGCATAAGGCTATGGCCTGGATGACATTGCTGACCTTTTCTCACTCCTTGGGAAGGCATCATGACATATTTATTGCAACATGCTTTCAGTTCAGTTCAGTTGCACAGTCGTGTCTGACTCTTTGTGACCCCACAGACTGCAGCACACTAGGCTTCCTTGTCCCTCACAAACTCCTGGAGCTTGCTCAAACTCATGTCCATTGAGTGGGTGATGCCATGTAACCATTTCATCCTCTGTCGTCCCCTTCTCCTCCCACCTTCAATCTTTCCCAGCATCAGGGTCTTTTGCAATGAATCAGTTCTTCGCATCAGGTGGCCAAAGTATTGGAGCTTCAGCTTCAGCTTCATCATCAGTCTTTCTATCAATGCAACATGCTTTAATCATACAATATTTGACACAATCTTCTTATCCAATGGACCTAGTTCTGGGCTGTTCCTTCAATGTTAGGATCTAAAAAATGTTAATAATGTTTCTGACCATTAGAATAACTGAAACTCTTAGTTCCTTTTATTCCACTTCTACCAGTTTATTTACAAAGGTATAATATTTTAGGACTGATTTAAGACACATATGATACATGAGAACAACATGTCTGAGCTCTACTACACAGAAAGTATGATCTGAGGTAAGTCATCTAATCCTTCTTTGCTTCAGTTTTCAGTTTCTGAAGTGGCAATAGTAATATTCAATCTAAATCATCAAGTTACAAAAGCAATGAATGACTTAATTGGCTGAGTTAATTTTAACAAAATCTATAGCACTCAAATTGTGTTTTAGTGCAGAGATTGGCAACCTATAACATGTGAGCCAAATCTGACCCATGACCTATTTTGTATACTAAATAGTTTTTACATGTTTAAAGAATTTTAACAGCAAAAGAAGAAGAGGAAGGAGAAGTAGAAACAGCAGCAATGGATGCTGTGGTCCACAGAGTCTAACATATCTACTAACTGATCCTTTATAGAAATAGTTTGCTGACCCATGTGCTAGTGGATTTAGCTATCATGAAACCATTACTAGAAGTAAAAAAAAAAAAAAATTTTTTTTTGGCTGCCCTGCATGCAGCATGTAGGATATTAATTCCCCAACCAGGGATGGAATCTGTATCCCCTTCAGTGGAAGCATGGAGTCCTAACCACTGGACTTCTAGGGAATTCCCTAGAAACATTTTTTTTAATAAATAAAATAATAAAAATGTATATACTTCAAAGTCATATTATGGATAGGTAGGCAGGAAAGAAAAAGAATAAGGAAATTATATTTGAGATAATTTAATAAGTATTTGAATGCCTATACAACAATGTGCTAAGCCTTTGTGATGTAATAGTGGTCAGTTAGATAAACAACCCCTGCTTTCATGAACTGGAAGAAATCAGTAAGGGAACAAACAAGCATTTATCATACGATTTGATAGACGTGATAATAATAGGTAAACTTAGAGGTTAATACTGGAGATTTTAGAAAGGATGCTTAATCTAGTTTAGAATATCAGAGGAAGTTTACCAGAGAAATGACCCCTAGGATGGGACTGAATGAGGAAGAAGATTTAATCAAGTGAAACACGGGTAAGAAAAAGTATTCCAGTTCAAGAGCCTGTCATGAAAGATCCAGAGGCCAGACAGTATTGTACTTCAAGATCTAAAGTTGAAAAGAGCTGGAATCTACCCTGCAGGGAAGGAAGGAAGAGTGAGGGTAGTGAACTAAGAGATGAGGCCAGAGATGTAAGCATGCAGCAGGCCACAGTGAGGGTTTTAAATTTTATACTGAGGATAATGAGAAGCCATGAATGGATTTTAAGCTGGGGAGTAACAATAAAATTTCCATTTTAGAGCATATATTCTACTGGTATAGAGAATGGACTGGGGAGGACAAGATGAAAGATAAGACATAGTGAAACTGGCTGGTTCAGACAGTAAAGAATCTGCCTGCAATGCGGGAGACCTGGGTTCGATCCTTGGATTAGGAAGATACCCTGAAGGAGGGCATGGTAACCCACTCCAGTATTCTTGCCTGGAGAATCCCCATGGACAGAGGAGTCCATGGGGTTGCAAAGAGTTGGACACGACTGAGTGACTAACCACACACATACATGATCTAGAAGAAAGATAGAATGTACTGGTACCAGTTGGTACCAGGTGGAATGTACTGCCCCAGTTATTGAATTATTGTCGCTCAGCTCCAAATCCTCCTATTCTCTGCTTTGTAGAGATATTTATATTAGGGCTTTATGGAACCTGAAATTTATTTTGATGTGAAAAGGATACTATTTCCTATCTTTCCATATGAATAGCCAATTATCCCAACACTTTTTACTAACTACCTCATCAGCCAGTGACCTGAAATGTAATGTTTAATCATATATCAAATTAATCCTTTTAGGGAGGAATCTGTTATTAAGCCCTATATTCTATTTCATTGATATGCCAATACTAGTACCAACAATACCATATTATATATTAATTATTATAACTTTTAGAATCAACTTGTCAAGTTTCTAGAAAAATACTGTTGGGGTTTTTATTAGACTGCATTGAATTTATAGGTACATTTGGAATAATTAGTATCTTTTTGACACTGAGTCCTCCTATATGTAAACATGGTATATTTTTCTATTCATTTATAGCTTCTTTAATGTTTTCAATAAATCTTAAAATTACTCCTTGTATCTACCACATATTTTGTTAGATTTATTCCTATCTCTTATTTCTTTTTCTTGACTTACTCCCCTGTCTAGGACTTTTATCTATAAAATACTGCTTCAGTTCAGTTCAGTTCAGTCACTCAGTCCTGTCCGACTCTTTGCAACCCCATGGACTGCAGCACACCAGGCCTCCCTGTCCATCACCAACTCCTGGAGTTTGCTCAAACTCATGTCCATCGAATCAGTGATACCATCCAACCATCTCATCCTCTGTCATCCCCTTCTCCTCCTGCCTTCAATCTTTCCCAGCATCAGGATTTTTTGCAATGAGTCAGTTCTTTGTATCTGGTGGCCGAAGTAGTGGAGCTTCAGCTTCAGTTCTTCCAATATTCATCCTGATTTCCTTTAGGACTGATTTCCTTTAGGATTGACTGGTTTGATCTCCTTGCTGTCCGAGGGACTCTCAAGAGTCTCTCCACCACCACAGTTCAAAAGTATCAATTCTGTTTAGAAGTGACAAAATAGTAGATATCCTTCCCTTGTTCCTGGTTTTAGAGAGAATTCTTACAATTTTTTAATGTTGAAAATGATTTTCACTTTACATTTTTTGTAGATTTAACAGATTAGGAAAGTTTTCTTTTTCGTTTGCTAAGAGCTTAAATTGAAGAAAGTAGGGAAAACCACTAGGCCATTAAGGTATGACCTAAATCAAATCCCTTATGATTTTACAGTGGAAGTACAAATAGATTCAAGGGATTAGATCTGATAGAGTGCCTGAAGAACTGTGGTTAAAGGTTCATAACACTGTACAGTAGGCGGTGATCAAAACCATACCCAAGAAAAAGAAATGCAAAAGGGCAAAATGGTTGTCTGAGGAGCCCTTACAAATAGCTGAGAAAAGAGAAGGTAAAGGCAAAGGAGAAAAGGAAAGATATACCCATCTGAATGCAGAGTTCCAAAGAATACCAAGGAGAGATAAGAAAGCTTTCCTCAGTGAACAATGCGAAGAAATAGAGGAAAACAATAGAACGGGAAAGACTAGAGATCTCTTCAAGAAAATTAGGGATGCCAAGGGAATATTTCATGCAAAAACGGGCACAATAAACAACAGAAACTGTATGGACGTAACAGAAGCAGAAGATATTAAGAATAGGTTGCAAGAATACACAAAAGAACTATACAAAATAGATCTTTATGACCCAGATAACCCTGATGGTGTGATCACTCACCTAGAGCCATACATCTTGGAGTGCAAAGTCAAGTGGGCCTTAGGAAGTGTCACGATGCACAAAGCTAGCAGAGGTGATGGAATTCCAGGTGAACTATTTCAAATCCTAAAAGATGATGCTGTGAAAGTGCTGCACTCAATATGTTACAGGAAAGGGGAGGCCCCCCTTCAGGGCCCCAAGAGCGGGCTCTTGTCTAACACTCGTAAATGAACTGTCCAAGGAGACACATGTGCTGACAAAGCAAGAGATTTTATTGAGAAAGAGCACCCGGGTGGAGAGCAGTAGGGTAAGGGAACCCAGAGGAACAGCTCTGCCACGTGGCTTGCAGTCTCGGGTTTTATGGTGATGGGATTAGTTTCCGGGTGGTCTCTGGCCAATCATTCTAATTCAGAGTCTTTCCTGGTGGTGCACGCATCGCTCAGCCAAGATGGATGCTAGAGGGAGGGATTCTGGGAAGTGGATGGACACACGATGTCTCCTTTTGACCTTTCCCAAACTCTTCCGGTTGGTGGTGGCTTATTAGTTCTGTATTCCTTACCAGGATCTCCTGTCATAAAACAACTCATGCGAATGGTTACTAAAGGACCTGGCCAGGGTGGGTGGTTTCAGTCAGTGTGCTTCCCCTAACAAATATGCCAGCAAATCTGAAAAACTCAGCAGTGGCCACAGGACTGGAAAAGGTCAGTTTTCATTCCAATCCCAAAGAAAGGAAATGCCATAGAATGTTCAAACTACCACACAATTGCACTCATCTCACATGCTAGTAAAGTAATGCTTGAAATTCTCCAAGCCAGGCTTCAACAGTATGTGAACTGAGAACTCCCAGATGTTCAAACTGGATTTAGAAAAGGCAGAGGAACCAGAGATCAAATTGCCAACATCCACTGGATCATTGAAAAAGCCGGAGAGTTTCAGAAAAACATCTACTCCTACTTCATTGACTATGCCAAAGCCTTTGACTGTGTGGACCACAACAAACTGTGGAAAATTCTTAAAGAGATGAGAATACCAGACCACCTTACCTGCCTCCTGTGAAACCTGTATGCAGGTCAAGAAGCAACAGTTAGAACTGGACATGGAACAATTGACTGGTTCCAAATTGGGAAAGGAGTACATCAAGGCTGTATACTGTCATCTTGCTTATTTAACTTATATGCAGAGTACATTATATAAAATGTTAGGCTGGACGACTCACAAGCTGGAATCAAGATTGCCAAGAGAAATATCAATAACCTAGATATGCAGATGCCACCACCTTTACAGAAAAAAGTGAAGAGGAACTAAAAAGCCTCTTGATGAAGGTGAAAGAGGAGAGTGAAAAAGCTGACTTAAACTCAACATTTAAATAACTAAGATCATGGCATCTGGTCCCATCACTTCATGACAAATAGATGGGGAAACAATGGAAACAGTGACAGACTTTATTTTCTTGGACTCCAAATTCTGCAGATGGTGACTGCAGCCATGAAATTAAAAGACTTGCTCCTTGGAAGAAAAGCTATGACAAACCTAGATGGCATATCAAAAAGCAGAGACATTACTTTGCTAACAAAGGTCTGTATAGTGTATGGTTTTTCCAGCAGTCATGTATGGATGGATACTGGAGTTGGACCATAAAGAAGGCTGAATGCCGAAGAACTGATGCTTTTGAACTGTGGTGTTGGAGAAGACTCTAGAGAGACTCCTTGGACTGCAAGGAGATCAAATCATTCAATCCTAAAGGAAATCAATCCTGAATATTCATTAGAAGGAATGACGGTGAAGTTGAAGCTTCAATACTTTGGTCACCTGATGCAAAGAGCCAATTCACTGCAAAAGACCCTGATGCTGGGAAAGATTGGAGGCAGGAGGAGAAGGGGAAGACAGAAGATGGGACGGTTTGATGGCATCACTGACTCAATGGATATGAGTTTGAGCAGGCTCCGGGAAATGGTGAAGGATAGGGAAGCCTGGTGTGCTGCAGTCCAGGGGGTCACAAAGAGTCTGAGCAACTGAACAACAACAGTAAAGAGCTTTTATCATGAATGGTACTGAATTCAAGTGCTTGTTCTTCCTCTTCCCAGATGACCACAGTTTTTCCTCCTCTGATCTGTTACTATGGTAATTTACAGTGACAGTGTGTTTTGTCTTGAGTGTTAAACCTCCTTGCATTCCTGGAATAAACCTAATTAGACCTATCATATTCCCTTTTCAATCCACTGCTAGGTTCAGTCTACTAATAATTTACTTAGAATTTTTATGAGGTTGGCCTTTTTCTTTCTCTCCCTGTCTTGTTGTAGTATCATGGCTATCATGGTCTTATGGAAAGAGCTTGAGAATATTTCTACTTTTTCTATTTTTTTGAAATATTTACAGAAGATGTAAATAATTTAGTCTTTGAAAATCTGGAAGAATACCTAAATAAAGCCATCTAGGTCAGAAGCTTTAACTATAGACTGAATTTCTTTGTTTGTGCTTTGAGTAGCATGAACCAGAATATCCATGTAGCAATGGCTTAAACATTAAGACTCTTAATTATTTCTTCTAACTAGAACTCTACAGAAAAGAGTGTTAATGGCAGTGTTTTTCTTACTATTAATGGTGCTACATCTGAGTGATACTGTAACAGAAAGTGAAAAAAAAGTTGGTATATATATATATATGTATATATCTGAGCAGGTTCAAATTCATGCATCAAAAAAAGGAGCAGATAAAAGAATGAGCTTGGACTTCCCTGCTGATCCAGTGGTTAAAAATCTGTCTGCCAAGGCAGGGAACATGGGTTTGATCTGTGGTCCAGGAAGATTCCACATGCCACAAGGAAACTAAGCCCATGTGCCACAACTACTGAAGGCCATGTGCTCTAGAACTGCACGCCACAACAAGAGAAGCCACCTCAATGAGATGATCGTGCACTGCAACTAGAGAAAGCCTGCACATAGAAACAGACCCACACAGTCAAAATAAATACTTTAAAAATCTATAAAAAATAATGAACTTTGGAAATCAATCAATGAAATATAACTTGATAGGTGTTATAGTCTAAGTTAAATATATGTATATATATGAATATATTTTATATACAGAATAAGAGAAGTCTGTGCATTTTCATGCTTGAGATAGACCCAACGTGTTATACAACAGAATTCTTGTACATGCCAGAAAAATAGAATTAAGGACTTTGAAATCTAATCTTAAATGCCTTCCTGATCACTTAAGTATGAGGTATAAATCTTGTACTATTTATATTCACAAGGTCTAATACAGTGTGTAAACAATATAGAAAGTCTAATCTTCATTTTGTTCTTCATTAGAATTGGAATAGTGATACAGACATCATAAAATTGGAGTAGTCAGTCAGTCAGTCAGTTCAGTCACTCAGTCATGTCCTACTCTTTGTGACCCCATGAACCACAGCACGCCAGGCCTCCCTGTCCATCACCAACTCCTGGAGTCCACCCAAACCCATGTCCATTGAGTTGGTAATGCCATCCAACCATCTCATCCTCTGTTGTCCCCTTCTCCTCCTGCCCTCCATCTTTCCTAGCATCAGGGTCTTTTCCAATGAGTCAGCTCTTCACATCATTTGGCCAAAGTATTGGAGTTTCAGCTTTAGCATCAGTCCTTTCGATGAACACCCAGGACTGATCTCCTTTAGGATTGACTGGTTGGATCTCCTTGCAGTCCAAGGGACTCTCAAGAGTCTTCTCCAACACCACAGTTCAAAAGCATCAATTCTTCTGTACTCAGCTTTCTTTATAGTCCAACTCTCACATCCATACATGACCACTGGAAAAACCATACCCTTGACTAGATGAACCTTTGTTGGCAAAGTAATGTCTCTGCCTTTTAATATGCTTTCTAGGTTGGTCATAAATTTCCTTCCAAGGAGTGAGCATCTTTTAATTTCATGGCTTCAATCACCATCTGCAGTGATTTTGGAGCTCAGAAAAATTGTCAACCACTGTTTCCTCTGTTTCCCTATCTATTTGCCATGAAATGATGGGACCAGATGCCATGATCTTAGTTTTCTGAATGTTGAGCTTTAAGCCAACTTTTTCACTCTCCTCTTTCACTTTCAGCGGCTCTTTAGTTCTTCTTCAATTTCTGCCATAACGGTGGTGTCATATGCATATCTGAAGTTATGATATTTCTCCCGGCAGTCTTGATTCCAGCTTGTACTTCCTCCAGCCCAGTGTTTCTCATGATGTACTCTGCATATAAGTTAAATAAGTAGGGTGACAATATACAGCTTTGACGTACTCCATTCCCAATTTGGAACCAGTCTGTTGTTCCATGTCCAGTTCTAAAGGCTGCTTCCTGACCTGCATACAGATTTCTCAAGAGGCAGGTCAGGTGGTCTGGTATTCCCATCTCTTTAAGAATTTTCCACAGTTTATTGTGATCCATACTGTCAAAGGCTTTGGCATAGTCAATAAAGCAGAAATACATGTTTTTCTGGAACTCCCTTGCTTTGAGAACCCCATGAACAGTATGAAAAGGCAAAAAGATAGGACACTGAAAGATGAGCTCCCCAGGTCGGTAGATGCCCAATATGCTACTGGAGATCAGTGGAGAAATAACTCCAGAAAGAATAAAGGGATGGAGCCAAAGCAAAAACAACACCCAGTTGTGGATGGGGCTGGTGACAGAAGCAAGGTCCGATGCTGTAAAGAGCAATATTGTATAGGAACCTGGAATGTTAGGTCCATGAATCAAGGCAACTTGGAAGTGGTCAAAGAGGAGATGGCAAGAGTGAACATCGGCATTCTAGGAATGGATTGGAATGGGTGAATTTAACTCAGATGCCCATTATATCTACTACTGTGGGCAGGAACCCCTTTGAAGAAATGGAGTAGCCATCATAGTCAACAAAAGAGTCTGAAATGCAGTACTTGGATGCAATCTCAAAAACGACAGAATGAACTCTGTTTCCAAGGCAAACCAGTCAATATCACGGTAATCCAAGACTATGCCCTGACCAGTAATTCTGAAGAAGCTGAAGTTGAACATTTCTATGAAGACCTACAAGACCTTCTAGAACTAACACCCAAAAAAGATGTCCTTTTCATTATAGAGGACGGGAATGCAAAAATAGGAAGTCAAGAAACACCTGGAGTAATGGGCAAATTTGGCTTTGGAGTACAGAATGAAGCAGGGCAAAGGCTAATATTGCTCTGCCAAGAGAACACACTGGTCATAGCAAACACCCTCTTCCAACAACACAAGAGAAGACTCTACACATGGACATCACCAGATGGTCAACACCGAAATCAGATTGATTATATTCTTTGCAGCCAAAGATGGAGAAGCTCTATACAGAGTCAGCAAAAACAAGACCAGGGGCTGACTGTGGCTCAGATCATGAACTCCTTATTATCAAATTCAGACTGAAATTGAAGAAAGGAAAAAACCACTAGACCATTCAGTATGACCTAAATCAAATCCCTTATGACTATACAGTGGAAGTGAGAAATAGATTTAAGGGACTAGATCTGATAGACTGTGCCTGATGAACTATGGATGGAGGTTCATGACATTGTACAGGAGACAGGAATCAAGACCATCCTCAAGAAAAAGAAATGCAAAAAAGCAAAATGGCTATCTGAGGAGGCCTTATAAATAGCTGTGAGAAGAAGGGAAGCAAAAGGGAAAAAGAAAGATATACCCATTTGAATGCAGAGTTCCAAAGAATAGCAAGGAGAGATGAGAAAATCTTCCTCAGTGATCAGTGCAAAGAAATAGAGGAAAACAATAGAATGGGAAAGACTAGAGATCTCTTCAAGAATATTAGAGATACCAAGGGAACATTTTATGCAAAGATGGGCTCAATAAAGGACAGAAATGGTAGGGAACTGACAGAAGCAGAAGATATTAAGAAGAGGTGCAAGAATACACAGAAGAACTGTACAAAAAAAGATCTTCATGACCCAGATAATCACAATGATGTGATCACTCACCTAGAGCCAGACACCCTGGAATGTGAAGTCAAGTAGGCCTTGCTGCTGCTGCTGCTGCTGCTGCTGCTGCTGCTAAGTCGCTTCAGTCATGTCCGACTCTGTGTGACCCCATAGACGGCAGCCCACCAGGCTCCCCCGTCCCTGGGATTCTCCAGGCAAGAACACTGGAGTGGGTTGCCATTTCCTTCTCCAATGCATGAAAGTGAAGAGTGAAAGTGAAGTTGCTCAGTCGTGTCCGACTCTTCGCAACCCCATGGACTGCAGCCTACCAGGCTCCTGCATCCATGGGATTTTCCAGGCAAGAGTACTGGAGTGGGTTGCCATTGCCTTCTCTGAAGCATCAATACGAACAAAGCTAGTGGAGGTGATGGAATTTCAGTGGAGCTATTTCAAATCCTGAAAGATGATGCTGTGAAAGTGCTGCACTCAATATGCCAGCAAATTTGGAAAACTCAGCAGTGGCCACAGGACTGGAAAAGGTCAGTTTTCATTCCAATCCCAAAGAAAGGCAATGCCAAAGAATGCTCAAACTACTGCACAATTGCACTTATCTCACACGCTAGTAAAGTAATGCTTAAAATATTCCAAGCCAGGCTTTAGCAATACATGAACCGTGAACTTCCAGATGTTCAAGCTGGTTTTAGAAAAGGCAGAGGAACCAGAGATCAAATTGCCAACATCCACTGGATCATCGAAAAAGCAAAATTGGAGTAGTGGTACAGACTAACAGTCAGTTAGTCTAATCAGACTAATTAACTGGGAGTGTTTTCAGTTTTGGCCTATGTTCTCAAAATAAAAATTGAGAATTTTTATGTAATATCCCCAATGTACATTAAGATATTTGCACTCATAAGGATGTGTTGTTTGCTAACAGCTGGGGCATTTTGAAAAGATTTTTCCTGCTTTAGCAATGAAATTAAAGTGAAAGGGCAGGCATGTGGGGAAGCAGGGAGGAAGAATAAGAAACAGCTTAAATTAGGTAATGCCACTGTCTCTTTCATAGGCTAAAGGTGGGAGGCAATGAAGAGAGCCAGAATCTGGTAATTTAAGGTGACAAACACTAATAATAAGTGTGTTTGAATTTAAAAGTTGAAGCAAGAGAGGACACAACTAAATTACACGAGGACAAAGAGGGATAGAAAAAGTCTAAAAGGTGCTCTCAGGTCAGCCTTCCACTACAGCTGGGCACTGTTCTCACAGAATTCCCTAGAGAGTCTTCTACCATCAAGTGACATTTGAGGTATTAAACATGTGAGATGGGATTGGACACCTTGAGCATATGATCCTTAAGGGGCTGACAGCACACACTTCCTGCTGAACTAGTTTCTTATCCTAGAGTCTGATCCCTAAGCTCATCTGTTCTCCTGTTCCCCAGTGTTTTTCAAACTTCTATCCATCTTTTACCTCCCCTCAAAATGAGGAAGAACCAACAAATTAGCTTCTGCTGTGAGGTATGTAATTGACTTCCAGAAAACTTCTCAGTCTAAATGTAGAAGGACTGAGAAAAAGGGGAAAGGGATATGATATTTACTGAATGTGGAGCATATACTAAGCAAAATACTAGGTCATTTAATTTCATCATCATGGCAACACTGTCAGCCAAGTATTATTATTGCCAAAGAAGAAGCTGAGACTTAAAGAAGTTAAGAAACATGAGCAAACCACTCCCTACCCCACACCATGTTAAGAAGTCAAAGAGATGAAATTCAAATGTATTCTGATTCCAAATCCTATGCTTATTTCACCAGAGCAAGGGTTCTCTCAAAGTCAATTGTTAATGTTTGGGCATTCTATTCCCTTTCGGTAACGCATCATCTCCCTGACTCTGGCACATTTCCACAACAGAGTGACTTTTTACTGAAACACTCTGCAAACTGGGAATCTGACAAAAATCCCAAAGGTTTATGAAGTTCAGTAACATTAGTGTAGATGTATTTTAAATCCTAAAAGAGTGCAAGTACACTAATCCTGCCAACAATAAGTTTTTAAAAAAGGAAAATAACTTCCTCCTTCATTTATTGAAATTGCTCGGAAGCAGAAGTCAGGAAATCCCCTTCCTTGATTTGTAGTATTTGACTGGACATGGAGCAACAGACTGGTTCCAAATCAGGAAAGGAGTACGTCAAGGCTATATATTGTCACCCTGCTTATATGACTTATATACAGAGTACATCATGTGAAATGCTGGGTTGGATGAAGCACATGCTGGAATCAAGATTGCTGGGAGAAATATCAATATAACCTCAGATACAAAGATGACATCACTGTTTGGCAGAAAGAGAAGAACTAATGAGCTTCTTGAGGAAAGTTAAAGAGGAGAGTGAAAAAGTTGGCTTAAAACTCAACATTCAGAAAACTAAGATTGTGGCATCTGGTCCCATCACTTGATGGCAAATTGATGGGCAAACAATGGAAACAGTGACAGACTTTATTTTTATGGGCTCCAAAATCACTGCAGATGATGATTGCAGCCATGAAATTCAAAGACGCCTGCTTCTTGGAAGAAAAGCTATGACCAACCTAGACAGCATATTCAAAAGCAGAGACGTTACTTTGCCAACAAAGGTCCGTCTAGTCAAAGCTATGGTTTTTCCAGTAGTTATGTATGAATGTAAGAGTTGGATTATAAAGAAAGCTGAGTGTTGAAGAATTGATGCTTTTGAACTGTGATATTGGAGAAGACTCTTGAGAGTCCCTTGGACTGCAAGGAGATCCAACCAGTCAATCCTAAAGGAAATCAGTCCTGAATATTCATTGGAAGGACTGATGCTGAAGCTGAAACTCCAATACTTTGGCCACCTGATGATAAGAACTGACTCACTGAAAAAGACCCTGATGCTGGGAAAGACTGAAGGTGGAAGAAGGGGACGACAGAGGATAAGATGGGTGGATGGCATCACCGACACAACGGACATGAGTTTGAGTAGGCTCCGGGAGTTGGTGATGGACAGAGAAACCTGGCATGCTGCAGTCGCAAAGAGTCGGACACAACTGAGCGACTGAAGTGAACTGGACTGATGCTGCTGTTATTCCCAAAGAGCAGATTTATTCTGCTTTATTCTTTGAACTTTTCTATATTTTTTCATTTTTCCTTAATATAATATAGTTTTGGTTATTATAAAGATTTCCACATGACAAGAATTTATTTTACTCTCTATTTTTTATACTATGGGAGAAGTAAGCTCTAAGCAAACAAAAAAATGCCTAATTACTTCTTTTACATAAAAAATGTATATTCATTTATGGAAAAATATGTTAAGTATATATATACGTTTTTCACTTAGAGTACTAGGTGTCTGGGAAGAATGCAAATTTTTCACATGTATAGAATTCAACCCTGTCTCATAATATCCAAGAATAACTTCACAATGGTTTCCACCAGCAATTATTTTCATTACTAAAAGATTATCATAGACATATAGTTAAATAGAATAGAATGTCCAAAAGTAGACCAACATAAATATATTCATTTAAATTTCAAAAAAAAGACCAGTGTAATTCAATGGGGAAAAGGATAACCTTTTCAACAAATGATGCTGGAATATCTAGATATCTACATGGAAAAACCTTTACCTTACTTCACACTGTATACCAAAAAATTAACCTGAAATGAATCATAAAACAATAGGTAAGAGATGAAACTATAAAAGTTCTAGAACTGCAAAACATAGACAAAAATCTTTGAAACCTTGGGTTAAACAAACATTTCTTAGACAGAATTCAAAAAACCGCAAAGCTGTAAAATAAAAAAATTGATAAACTGCACTTCATCAAAACTTAAAACTTCTGCTTTCTGTAATAAAGTCTGAAGCCGGGTAATGTGATACCTCTAGCTCTGTACTTATTTGTCAAGACTGTTTTGACTATTATGAGTCTTTTTTGCCTCCAAACAATCTCTTTAACAAGTGGTGCTGGGAAATCTGGTCAACCACTTGTAAAAGAATGAAACTAGACCACTTTCTAACACCATACACAAAAATAAACTCAAAATGGATTAAAGATCTCAATGTAAGACCAGAAACTATAAAACTCCTAGAGGAGAACATAGGCAAAACACTCTCTGACATACATCACAGCAGGATCCTCTATGACCCACCTCACAGAATATTGGAAATAAAAGCAAAAATAAACAAATGGGACCTAATTAAACTTAAAAGCTTCTGCACAACAAAGGAAACTATTAGCAAGGTGAAAAGACAGCCCTCAGAATGGGAGAAAATAATAGCAAATGAAGCAACTGACAAACAACTAATCTCGAGAATATACAAGCAACTCCTACACCTCAATTTCAGGAAAATAA
Organism: Bubalus kerabau; assembly: GCF_029407905.1. NCBI lineage: Eukaryota > Metazoa > Chordata > Mammalia > Artiodactyla > Bovidae > Bubalus > Bubalus kerabau. The sequence continues at coordinate 92,870,548 of NC_073624.1, read as the reverse complement.
ATGACCCAATCAAAAATGGGCCAAAGAACTAAATAGACATTTCTCCAAAGAAGACATACAGATGGCTAACAAACACATGAAAAGATGCTCAACATCACTCATTATCAGAGAAATGCAAATCAAAACCACTATGAGGTACCATTTCACGCCAGTCAGAATGGCTGCAATCCAAAAATCTACAAGCAATAAATTCTGGAGAGGGTGTGGAGAAAAGGGAACCCTCTTACACTGTTGGTGGGAATGCAAACTAGTACAGCCACTATGGAGAACAGTGTGGAGATTCATAAAAAACTGGAAACAGAACTGCCTTATGATCCAGCAATCCCACTGCTGGGCATACACACTGAGGAAACCAGAAGGGAAAGAGACACGTGTACCCCAATGTTCATCGCAGCACTGTTTATAATAGCCAGGACATGGAAGCAACCTAGATGTCCATCAGCAGATGAATGGATAAGAAAGCAGTGGTACATATACACAATGGAGTATTACTCAGCCATTAAAAAGAATACATTTGAATCAGTTCTAATGAAGTGGATGGAACTGGAGCCTATTATACAGAGTGAAGTAAGCCAGAAAGAAAAACACCAATACAGTATACTAACGCATATATATGGAATTTAGAAAGATGGTAACAATAACCCTGTATACAAGATAGCAAAAGAGACACTGATGTATAGAACAGTCTTTTGGACTCTGTGGGAGAGGGAGAGGGTGGGATGATTTGGGAGAATGGCATTGAAACATGTATAATATCATATATGAAACGAGTTGCCAGTCCAGGTTCGATGCACGATACTGGATGCTTGGGGCTGGTGCACTGGGACGACCCAGAGGGATGGTATGGGGAGGGAGGAGGAAGGAGGGTTCAGGATGGGGAATACATGTATACCTGTGGTGGATTCATTTCAATATTTGGCAAAACCAATACAATATTGTAAAAAAAAAAAAAAAAAAAAAAAGCTCAACATTCAGAAAACCAAGATCATGGCAACTGGTCCTATCACTTCATGGGAAATAGATGGGGAAACAGTGGAAACAGTGGCTAACTTTATTTTTCTGGGCTCCAAAATCACTACAGATGGTGATTGCAGCCATGAAATTAAAAGAGGCTTACTCCTTGGAAAAAAAGTTATGGCCAACCTAGACAGCATATTAAAAAGCAGAGACATTACTTTGCCAACAAAGGTCCGTCTAGTCAAAGCTATGGTTTTTCCAGTCGTCATGTATGGACGTGAGATCTGGACTATAAAGAAAGCTGAGTGCTGAAGAATTGATGCTTTTGAACTGTGGTGTTGGTGAAGACTCTTGAGTGTCCCTTGGACTGCAAGGAGATCCAACCAGTCAGTTCTAAAGGAAATCAGTCCTGAATATTCATTGGAAGGACTGATGCTGAAGCTGAAACTCCAATACTTTGGGCACCTGATGCGAAGAGATGACTCACTGGAAAAGACCCTCATTCTGGGAAAGATTGAAGGCAGGAGGAGAAGGGGACGACAGAGGATGAGATGTTTGGATGGCATCACCAATGCAACGGACATGAGTTTGGGTAGGCTCTGGGAGTTGGCGATGGACAGGGAAGCCTGGTGAGCTCCAGCTCATGGGGTCGCAAAGAGTCGGACACGACTGAGTGACTGAACTGAACAAAGTGTAGTTGGGCTATGCTTTCTTTAAAAATGGGGAAATTTTCAAGAGAGCTTAATCCTAGAGGATAGGAGGTAGTAGTCATTGATAAAACCAGAAAGATAAGCAGGGGCCAGTTTTTACCAGGTATTGAAAAACATATTAAGGAATTTGAAGTCTACTGTAGGAGAACTGGGGAGCCAATAAACGTTGTGCCTTAAAGCATGGATTATCTACATCAGAATCACTTAAAAATCTTACTGAAAATGCCTACTCCTATATTCTGCTCCAAACCTATTGAATCAAAATCACTGGGGTAAAGTCCTCAAATCTATGTTCTTTTAAACAACGATGGCAAGTAATTTCTTACACATATTGAAGTTTGTACAGTATAGTGTTTAAGGCCAGGGAATGATATGATCAGGTGAATATCAGGAAAGATAACCGGTGCAACATGAAGAACAGTTTAGAAGGTGGCAAAACTGGAGGCTAGGAGACACACTAGGTGGCTGTTGGACTAGTCTAGGTAAGAGAAGTTGATGATCTTAACTAGGTTAGGGCTGGAGTTTGAGAAAAGATGAATTGGAGAATTTGTGAATGTCAAATTATTTGGAAGATGAATTGTCAAGGCTTGACGATTTGCTGGAGTATGGAGATAACCTGTGAAACTGGATGAATGTCGGTGCTATTTCCTGATTTAGAGAATCCAGGAAAACTAGCAAGTCCTGATGGTGATGGTGGAAGAGTAGAAAGCAAAAACCAAGTTCAACTGTGCACATGGAGACTTAAAAGGAGAGAGATCTAGTAGGCAGCTGGAAGATAGCTCCATAGTTGCTAAGGGAAATCTATTCATAAGATATAGCTATAGCAGAGGCAGATTTGCTGTGAAGCTGATGAAGTTAATCTTCAGGTCTCTTGCAAAGGCTCCTTTCATGGCTCTGAGACAAACCCTTAGAATTCTATATTTGAAGAGCTATATCAATTTTCTTAAATTGTGTGAACTTATTTTTCTTAATTTCTTAATTTTCCAACTATGTAAAAAGCCTCAGAAAACCTTGAATCTTATTTCTGAGCTATATAAGTAAAAAATCATCAGCATATAGATGGTAACAAAGGATCCTGAAAAGGATGAGATTACCTTAGAAGAATATATAGAGTAAGACACCTCAGAGGTCTTAATATGTCACATGTTATTTTCCAGGAGTAAATATTATTTTAAATTAGATATAGAGAAAAATCAGGGAAAATTTTTAAATAAACAATGTAAAAAGTTTGTAGTCATATGATACACTATGATTTAATTGAAACTAAAAGCTTTGTATATTTATATTAAAATATTACTTAAATTTGCCTTATTGGGTAGGCCCATAAGGAATCATTCTGATAACCATATATGGAAAAAATTAAACTCTTGGAGTGTTTTTTTCTAACTTTTAAAAGAAGGATGAAAACTTAAGAAATATTGTGGTTCTTATCTAAATACTTTTAGAATCAGATAAGTATTTGCTAGTAATAGATAATATATATGTCATATATAATATATAGATAAGTGTATCATTTACTCTTTGCCTTAAAAAAATCTATTCTAGCTCAATCATTGGCCTTTTCTTCTTCATTCTTAAAAACTGTCTAGGAAAAGAAATCTTTAATAATGTTCCATAATCAGAAATCTCTTATGTCTAACCTAAATCTATGATTCTTATGAAGGAAGAGGACCATTTTTTAAAAATCAGCCTTATTGAGGTTATGTTTTACATACATTAAAATTCATCAGTTTTAAGTATACATTTCAATGTGGTTTTGACAAATGTGTACAGCAGGGTAACTATCATCACCATCCAGATATTTCTATTACCCTTTGTATTCAGTCTCCCCCACAGTCTCTTACCCCTGCCCCAGGCAACCACTGATCTGTTTTCTGTCTTTGCAATTTAAAAAAAAAATTTATTTATTTGGCTGTGCCAGGTCTTAGTTGGGGCACGCAGAATCTTCGTTGCAGCATGGGAACACTTAGTTGTGGTATGTGGCATCTAGTTCCCTGACCAGGAATTGAACTCAGTCCTCCTGCATTGGGAATGCAAAGTCTTAGCCACTGGACCACCAGGAAAATGCATGTCATTGCAATTTGACTTTACTAGAATTTTATGTTAAAGTTCATGGTCTTTTGTGTCTGTCTCTGGCTTCTTTCACTTAACATAATGCTTTTGATATTATCCATGTTCTCTCAGTAGTTCATTCCTTTTTAAAACTAAGTAGTATACTGCATTGTATGGATATATCACAATTTATTGATTCACTAGTTATTGGACATTTGTTATTTCTAGTTGGGGCCTATTATGAATAAAATTGCTATGAATGTTTACATATAAGTTAAATACCAGTCCATATTGACTTTGGTTTTTATTTCTCTAGGGTAAATACTTAGAAGTGGGATTGCTTAGGAGTGAGTTGCATTCTGCATTGGTCCTTCCAATGAATATGCAGGACTGATTTCTTTTAGGATTGACTGGTTGGATCTCCTTGCAGTCCAAGGGACTCTCAAGAGTCTTCTCCAACACCACAATTCAAAAGCCATCAATTCTTCAGCGCTCAGCTTTCTTTATAGTCCAACTCTCACATCCATACATGACCACTGGAAAAACCATACCCTTGACTAGACGAACCTTTGTTGGCAAAGTAATGTCTCTGCTTTTTAATATGCTTTCTAGGTTGGTCATAACTTTTCTTCCAAGGAGCAAGGGTCTTTAATTTCATGGCTACAGTCACCATCTGCAGTGATTTTGGATTTCCCAAGAAAATAAAGTCTCTCACTGTTTCCCCATCTATTTCCCATGAAGTGAGGGCCCAGATGCCATGATCTTAGTTTTCTGAATGTTGAGCTTTAAGGCAACTTTTTCACTCTCCTCTTTCACTTTCATCAGGAGGCTCTTTTGTTCTTCTTTACTTTCTGCCATAAGGGTGGTGTCACCTGCATATCTGAGGTTACTGATATTTCTCCTGGCAATCTTGGTTCCAGCTTGTGCTTCTTCCAGCCCAGCGTTTCTCATGATGTACTCTGCATAGAAGTTAAATAAGCAGGGTGACAATATACAGCCTTGAGGTACTCCTTTTCCTATTTGGAACCAGTCTGTTATTCCATGTCCAGTTCTAACTGTTGCTTCTTGACCTGCATACAGATTTCTCAGGAGGCAGGTAAGATGGTCTGGTATTCCCATCTCTTTAGGAATTTCCCAGTTTGTGGTGATCCACACAAAGGCTTTGGCGTAGTCAATAAAGCAGAAGTAGATGTTTTTCTGAAACTCTTTTGGTTTTTTGATGATCCAGTGGATGTTGGCATTTTGATCTCTGGTTCCTCTGCCTTTTCTAAATCCAACTTGAACATCTGGAAGTTCATGGTTCTTGTACTGTTGAAGCCTGGCTTGGAGAATTGTGAGCATTACTTTACCAGCGTGTGAGATGAGTGCAATTGTGTGGTAGTTTGAGCATTCTTTGGCATTGCCTTTCTTTGGGACTGGAATGAAAACTGACCTTTTCCAGTCCTGTGGCCACTGCTGAGTTTTCCGAATTTGCTGGCATATTGAGTGCAGCACTTTCACAGCAGCATCTTTTAGGATTTGAAATAGGTGAACTGAAATTCCATCACCTCCACTAGCTTTGTTCATAGTAATGCTTCCTAAGGCCCACTTGACTTTGCATTCCAGAATATCTGGCTCTAGGTTGGTGATCACACCATCATGATTATCTGGGTCGTGAAGATCTTTTTTGTATAGTTCTTCTCCTGTCTATCTATCCTTTCAGTGAACCAACCAAACACATACCCCCCTGTCTTTCTTTATATGTATATATATTTATATTTACTTGGCTGTGCAAGGTCTTAGCTGCAGCATGCAGGATTTTTCATCTTTGTTGCAACATACAGGATCTTTAGTTGCAACATGCAAACTCCTAGCTGGGACATGTTGGACTCAGCTCTCTAATCAGGGATTGAACTTGGGCCCCCTGCACTGAACCACCAAGGAAGTCCCCCTCCAATCAATTTTCTTTTTAATATAATGTTGATAAATAGAATACATTTAATCCAGAGTATTTTTAAATGATTGACTTATTTTATTTCAGATACTGAATTAAGTGATGACAGTGCCAAATAATGACTTCAGGAAAATTTTCTAACAAATCTGCGACTACTCAAGATTTCCTTCCCACTATTGTACAAGCACCATTAGAATAAAATGCAATTAAGTTTGTTTTTGAATATTATCAAAGCCACAATCATCTAAAGTTATGATAATAATGTGTTAGAAATACACTCTGTTGTGGCTGACGTAAATTCTTTTAAAGCAACACATATCATTACCAGTACAGCAACTGATTCAGCTGTGCACTGGAGATAAATCACAAGGTGTTTTCTACAAAAGTGTAGATGTCTCATCAATTATAGCACTTATTTGGCATTCCCTTCTATAATATTTTTAAATATCTTCATATAATTTCTTTTGCAATATGGAATAAAGGATGGGCACAATGAAGGACAGAAATGGTAAAGACCTAATATAAACAGAAGAAATTAAGAAGAGGTGGAAAGAATACACAGAAGAACTATACAAAAACGGTCTTAATGATCTGGATAACCATGGTGGTGTGGTCACTCACCTAGAGCCAGACATCCTGGAGTGTGAAGTCAAGTGGGCCTTAGGAAGCTTTACTACGAACAAAGCTAATGGAAGCAAATTTGGAAAACTCAGCAGTGGCCACAGGGCTGGAAAAGGTCAGTTTTCATACCAATCCCAAAGAAGGCAATGCCAAAAAATGTTCAAATTACCCTACGATTTTCCTCATTTCACATACTAGTATTAGTTGTTTCATTGTGTCCAGCTCTTTGCAACCCCATGGACTATATATAGCCTGCCAGGCTCCTCTGTCCATGGGATTCTCCAGGCAAGAATACTGGCATTTCTTTCTCCAGGGTATCTTCCCAACCCAGGGATTGAACCCTGGTCTCGTGTACTGGAGGCATATTCTTTTTTTTTTTTTTTTTTTTTTTATTTTATTTTTTAAACTTTACATAATTGTATTAGTTTTGCCAAATATCAAAATGAATCCGGCACAGGTATACATGTGTTCCCCATCCTGGAGGCATATTCTTTACCATCCGAGCCAAGTAAGGTTATGCTCAAAAACTTCCAGATGTTCAAGCTGGGTTTAGAAAAGGCAGAGGAATCAGAGATCAAATTGCCAACATTGGTTGGATTATAGAAAAAGCAAAGGAATTCCAGAAAAACATCTACTTTTGCTTCATTGATTATGCGAAAGCCTTTGACTGTGTGGACCACAACAAACTATGGAAAATTCTTAAGGAGATGGGAATACCAGGCTACCTTATCTGTCTCCCAAGAAATCTGAACACAAGTCAAGAAGCAACAGAACCCGATATCGAACAACTTATCAGTTCAAAATTGGGAAAGAGTACTACAACAAGGCTGTATATTGTCACCCTGCTTATTTAACTTATTTTGCATATAAGTTACATCATGGGAAATGCCGGGCTGGATGAATCACAAGCTGCAATCAAGATTGCCAGAAGAAATATCAACAACCTCCAATATGCAGATGTTATCACTCTAACGGCAGAAAGTGAAAAGGAACTAAAGAGCCTCTTGATGAAAGTGAAAGAGGAGAGTGAAAAAGCTAGTTTGAAACTCAACATTCAAAAAAATAAGATCATGGCATCTGGTCCCATCACTTCATGGTAAACAGACGGGCAAAAAAGTGGAAGGAGTGACAGACTTTATTTTCTTGGGCTCCAAAATCACTGAAGATGGTGACAGCAGCCACAAAATTAAAAGATGCTTGCTTCTTAGAAGGAAAGGTATGACAAACCTAGACACTATATTAAAGAGCAGAGACATCTCTTTGCTGACAAAGGTCTGTCTAGTCAAAGCTATGGTTCTTCTAGTAGTCATGTTCAGATGTGAGAGTTGGACCATAGGAAACGCTGAGCATGGAAGAATTGATGCTTTTGAACTGTGGTGTTGGGTAAGACTCTTGAATTTTCTCTGACTGCAAGGAGATCAAACCAGTCAATCCTAAAGGAACTTAACCCTGAATATTCATTGGAAGGACTGATGAAGCTGAAACTTCAGTACTCTGGCCATCTGATGTGAAGAGCCAACTCACTGGAAAAGACACTGATGCTGGGAAAGATTGAAGGCAAAAGGAGAAGAGGGTGGCAGAGGATGAGATGGTTAGATAGCATCACTGACTCGATGGACATGAATTTGAGCAAACTCCAGGAGATAGTGGAAGACAGAGGAGACTGGTGTGCTGTAGTCCAGGGGGTTGCAAAGAGTCAGACAGGACTTAGTGACTGAGCAACAACTACTACTCTTGTGTTTTCATTTTCTTTAGATAAATACCCCAAAGTGGAATTGTTGTATCATAAAATAGGTCTATTTTTAACTTTTTGAGAAATCTCCATACTATTTTCCACAGTGGTTGCATCAACTTCAGTTCAGTTCAGTTGCTCAGTTGTGTCCAACTCTTTGTGACCCCATGGACTGCAGCACAAGGCTTCCCCATCCATCACCAACTCCCAGAGCTTGCTCAAACTCGTGTCCATTGAGTCAGTGATGCCATCCAACCATCTCATCCTCTGTCATCCCCTTCTCCTCCTGCCTTCAATCTTTCCCAGCATCAGGGTCTTTTCCAATGAGTCAGTTCTTCACATCAGGTAGCCAAAGAACTGGACGTTCAACTTCAGCATCAGTCCTTCCAATGAATATTCAGGACTGATCTCCTTTAGGACTGACTGGTTGGATCTCCTTGTAGTCCAAGTGACTCTCAACATTTCCACTAACAGTTCACAAGTGTTCCCTTTCTCCATATCTCACCAGCACTTATTTCTTGTCTTTTTGATATAGACATTCTACCACGTGTAAGGTGATATCTCATGTGGTTTCAGTTTGGACTTCCCGGAGATAGGTCCTGGGTGTTCTTTGGAAGGAATGATGCTAAAGCTGAAACTCCAGTACTTTGGCCACCTCATGCGAAGAGTTGACTCATTGGAAAAGACTCTGATGCTGGGAGGGATTGGGGGCAGGAGGAGAAGGGGACGACAGAGGATGAGATGGCTGGATGGCATCACCGACTCGATGGACATGAGTTTGAGTGAACTCCGGGAGTTGGTGATGGACAGGGAGTTCTGGCATGCTGCAGTTCATGGGGTTGCAAAGAGTCGGACACACCTGAGCGACTGAACTGAACTAAACTGAACTGAATGATTAATGCTGTGCATCTTTTTATGAACCTGTTTACCTTCTGTATGTCTTATATTGAAAAGTGTGTATTCAAAGCTTAAACCTATTTTTAACTGACCTTTATTTGCTATTGAGTTGTATGAGTTTTTTTTATACATTTCGGGTATTACTTCATTATTAGATATATATTATCTCCCATTCAGTAAGTTGCTGTTTCGTTTTGTTGATGGTCTCCTTAGCTGTGTAGAAGCTTTTTAGTATGATGTAGTCCTATTTATTTTTGATTTTGTGGCTTTTGCTTTTGGTGTCAGATTAAAAAAATCATCAACAGACCTATGTCAAGGAGCTTACTGTCTTTGTTTTTTCTTCTGGGAGTTTTATGGCTTCAGGTTTTACATTCAAGTCTTTAATGTCTTTGTATTAATTTTTGTTTATGGTGTAAGACAGTTTCCTCAACACCATTTACTAAAGAGATAATCCTTTCCCCATTACGTATTACTGGTACCTTTGTCATAAGTTGAAAGTTGAAAGTTAAGTCGCTCAGTCGTGTCTAACTCTTTGCAACCCCGTGGACTGTAGCCCACCAGGCTCCTCCGTCTGTGGGATTCTCCAGGCAAGAATACTGGAGTGGGTTGCCATTTCCTTCTCCAGAGGATCTTCCTGACCCAGGGATCAAACCCAGGTCGCCCACATTAGAGGCAGACGCTTTAACCTCTGAACCACCAGGGAAGCCGTTGTCATAAGTTAATTGATCATATATGCATGGGTTTATTTCTGGGTTCTTTATTCTGTTCCATTGATCTACATGTCTATTTTTAGGCCAATGCCATATTGTTTTAATTATAAAAGATTTATAATATAAAGTCAGGGAGTGTGATGTCTTCAGCTTTGTTCTTGTTTCTCAAGATTACTTTGGCTATTCAGTTGTGGGTTTTTCTTTTGTTTGTTTGTTTTGGTTTTGGTGTGGTTCCATTCAAACTTAAGGAGTACTTCCATTCCTTTGAAAAATGTCATTGGGAATTTGATAAGGATAGCACTGAGTCTCTAGATTGCTTTGGATTGTATGGACATTTTAAGAATATTGATTTTTCCAATCCACGAGCCCAGAATATGTTTCCATTTATCTGTGTCTTCTTCCATTTCTTTCATTAATGTTTTATAGTTTTCAATATATAGGTTTTCCACCTCCTTGATTAAATTTATTCCTAAGTATTTTATTCTTTTTGATGCAGTTGTAAATGGGATTATTTTCATTTCTCTTTCTGATATTCCGTTGCCAGTATACAGAACTGCAATAGATTTTGTGTGTTGATTTTGTAGCCTGTAACTTTACTGAACATATTTATTAGTTCTAGTACTTTTTTAATGGAGTCTTTGGCATGAATTTTAAACTAAAATACTAACTGTGTCTATACCTGTACTTTCAGTGTGACTTGCTATTTCTTGACTATCTACTATCAGCTTTCATTCTTTTTCCAATAATATCTCACAATAATCAGACTATGAATAAATGCTTAATTATAATTCGATTCAGCAAACAAGATGCTCACGTCACTGCCAAAGAAGTGTAGTTCAGACATGGATGCTGACTGATATTTTTGGTTTCAGTTCAGTTCAGTCACTCAGTCGTGTCCGACTCTTTGCAACCCCATGGATTACAGCACGCCAGACCTCTCTGTCCATCATCAACTCCCGGCGTTTACTCAAACTCACGTCCACTGAATTGTTGATGCCATCCAACCACCTCATTCTCTGTCATCCCCTTCTCCTCCTGCCTTCAATCTTTCCCAGCATCAGGCTCTTTTCAAATGAGTCAGTTTTTCACATCAGGTGGCCAAAGTATTGGAGTTCCAGCTTCAACATCAGTCTTTCCAATGAATATTCAGGACTGATTTCCTTTAGGATTGACTAATTGGATCTCCTTGCTGTCCAAGGGACTCTCAAGAGTATTCTCCAACACCACAGCTCAAAAGCATCAATTCTTCAGTGCTTAACTTTCTTTAAAGTCCAACTCTCACATCCATACATGACTACTGGAAAAACCATAGCTTTGACTAGACGGACCTTTGTTGGCAAAGTAATGTCTCTGCTTTTTAATATGCTGTCTAGGCGTGCTGCGATTCATGGGGTCACAAAGAATCAGACACGACTGAGCAACTGAACTGAACTGAACTAGGTTGGTCATAACTTTTCTTCCAAGGAGCAAGCATCTTTTAATTTCATGGCTGCAGTCATCTTCTGCAGTGATTTTGGAACCCAAGAAAATAAAGTCTCTCACTGCTTCCCCATCTATTTGCCATGAAGTGATGGGACCAGATGCCATGATCTTAGTTTTCTGAATGTTGAGTTTTAAGCCAATTTTTTCACTCTCCTCTTTCATTTTCATCAAGAGGCTCTTTAGTACTTCTTCGCTTTCTGTCATAAGGGGGGTGTCTTCTGCATGTCTGAGGTTATTGATATTTCTCCTGGAAATCTTGATTTCAGCTTGTGCTTCCTCCAGCCCAGCATTTCTCATGATGTACTCTGCACAGAAGTTAAATAAGCAGGGTAACAATATACAGCCTTGACGTACTCCTTTCCCAATTTGGAACCAGTCTGCTGTTCCATGTCCAGTTCTAATTGTTGCTTCTTGACCTGCATACAGATTTCTCAGGAGGCAGATCAGGTGGTCTGGTATTCCCATCTTTTTAGGAATTTTCCACAGTTTGTTGTGATCCACACAGTCAAAGGCTTTGGCGTAGTCAATAAAGCAGAAGTAGATGTTTTCCTGGAACTCTCTTGCTTTTTTGATGATCCAGCGGATGTTGGCAATTTGATCTCTGGTTCCTCTGCCTTTTCTAAATCCAGCTTGAACATGTGGAAGTTCACAGTTCCTGTACTATTGAAACCTGGCTTGGAGAATTTTGAGCATCACTTTGCCAGGGTGTGAGATGAGTGCAATTGTGCGGTAGTTTGAGCATTCTTTGGCATTGCCTTTCTTCGGGATTGGAATGAAAACTGACCTTTTTTGTTTTACTCAGTAGTAAGACAAAAGAAAAACAGTGAACTGTTGGGAGCTTCATTCATATATCAATGACATGAGCAACTTCTTTATGGAACTGGATAATAACTTTTGAATACTGGAAAAATACTTAAAACTTTTTGTGCTACTCAAAATGTCAAGGCCACAGATTTGATACACTGTTAAGTATTAATATTTTCTCCATTAGCCTACTGCTTGTTTTGTAAATAAAGCACTATCAGAACATAATTATGCCCACTTTTAGTGTAAAAGTTGAGTAGTTGTGACAAAGTTGTGTACTGGAAGGCCTTAATATTTACTAATAAGCTGTTTACAGAAAAAATTGCCTACAGTTGGTCTAGAAAATGAATACAAGAAGAAACCAAGCCCTTGTTTGTAGTATTTGCCAATTTCCATGTGCAAATACTCCTATTGCAGCCAATTTCATGCTACAAATGTGACAAACACACAAACATGAATAGTTGGGAAGAAACACATACAATGTTATATATTTCCATCCTACAGATACAGTAGACAATGTTTAGAGTTATTAGTAAAGTGAATTAAAGAAAAGTGACATTTTCAGCATTTATTACCTCTTAACATACTTGTTAGTTTATATAATTTGACTTTTAATAGTGGTTATGCTTAACAACTGACTCATAAAAATCCCTCCAAATACAGAGATCAGGCTTAGGTGCTTGTCCATGGGATTATCCCAGAAAGAATACTGGAGTGGGTTGCCATTTCCTCCCCCAAGGGATCTAGCCTATCCAAGGATCAAATCCACATCTCCTGCAGCTCTTGCATTGGTGGATTCTTTTAACCACTGAGCCACGTGGAATCCCCAGTAATCAGTCTTGCAAACTGGTAAAAGCCAACTGTGGCATACAACTAGCTCTATTACCAAGAGGGTACTAAAAGGTGCAGGAGAACAAGTAGTTATTTGCCTAATTGGTAAGTGGCTGAGTCAAGACTGAAATCTAGGTCCAAAATTCTGACCTCAGTTAGTCTTCCTAATTTCTTTAGCAGAGAATAAGGGCCTTTATTGGCCTGTCCAAAAAAAAAAAAAAAATGGAGACAGGGAATTTATTAAAGGAATGCCACACTTAATGGGATGCATTTTCTGAAGTACCATCCTATATATTTGCTAGGACTTTTAACAAAACTGGCAGGTAGCATGGGAATATGAGTCTTGAAGCTTGATATCTATCCAGTTAGTCTAGGCTGGGTATTTGAAAGAACAAAAGAAGTGACTGGTCTATAGAAATTGTCCTTAACTAGCTGCTTTGCATGCATGGGGCTAAGTCGCTTCAGTCAGGTTGGACTCTTTAATACCTATGGACAGTAGCCCGGCCAGGCTCCTCGCCATGGGATTCTCCAGGCAAGTATACTGGAGTGGGTTGCCATTTCCTCTTCCAGGGGACCTTCCCAACTCAGGGATCGAACCGCTGTCTCTTAAATCCCCTGCATTGGCAGGCGGGTTCTTTACCACTAGTGCCACCTGGGAAGCCTCTTAACTGCTTTGCTGCTGCTGCTGCTAAGTCACTTCAGTCATGTCTGACTCTGTGAGACCCCACAGACGGCAGCCCACCAGGCTCCCCCGTCCCTGGGATTCTCCAGGCAAGAACAAAGGAGTGGGTTGCCATTTCCTTCTCCAATGCATGAAAGTGAAAAGTGAAAGTGAAGTCTCTCAGTCGTGTCTGACTCTTCACGACCCCATGGACTGCAGCCTACCAGGCTCCTCCGTCCATGGGATTTCAGTTCAGTTCAGTTCAGCTGCTCAGTCGTGTCCGACTCTTTGCGACCCCATGAATCGCAGCATGCCAGGCCTCCCTGTCCATCATCAACTCCCAGAGTTAACTCGAACTCACGTCCATCGAGTCGGTGATGCCATCCAGCCATCTCATCCTCTGTCGTCCCCTTCTCCTCCTGCCTCCAATCCCTCCCAACATCAGAGTCTCTTCCAATGAGTCAACTCTTCGCATGAGGTGGCCAAAGTACTGGAGTTTCAACTTTAGCATTATTCCTTCCAAAGAACGCCCAGGACTGATCTCCTTTAGAATGGACTGGTTGGATCTCCTTGCAGTCCAAGGGACTCTCAAGGGTCTTCTCCAACACCACAGTTCAAAAGCACCAATTCTTTGGCACTCAGCTTTCTTCCCAGTCCAACTCTCACATCCATACATGACCACTGGAAAAACCATAGCCTTGACTAGACAGACCTTTGTTGGCAAAGTAATGTCTCTGCTTTTCAATATGCTATCTAGGTTGGTCATAACTTGCCTTCCAAGGAGTAAGCGTCTTTGAATTTCATGGCTGCAGTCACCATCTGCAGTGATTTTGGAGCCCAAAAAACTAAAGTCTGACACTGTTTCCACTGTTTCCCCATCTATTTGCCATTAGGAAGTGTAAATACAGGTGTTTACGACCACGAGCCACTTCTAGTACTTACCAAGCTACTTGAATTCCAAAAACTGCAGAAAACTTGTAGTTTGAACTTCACTACACCTGGGGTGCAAGAAAAGGAAAAGATATTCTGGAATGGCACTCATGCAGCCCACATGTACCTGGGGCAAAATCTGGGGCCAGGCAGGCTAAGCACTAAGCCTCCTAACAAACTCTTAACGTTTAGAGCAGAGCTCTAAATGAAGGAATATTAACGGCTAGAGCTGCAGGAGAACTTGGGAGGCCTGCCTTTGTCCAACCCCTTCATTTACATGAAGAAACTGTGCTCTAGTCAGGTGAAACGATTTGGCGTTATGCGGTTGAGCCAGGATTAATTTATAGCTCTTTCCACTACACCCTAAGGCCTCCTTTAAAACACCCTCCCTGCACAGAACTTACCCCAAAAGCACCAAGAACCTGGTTGGTGACTGGCCTACACTTGAACCAGGACAAAACTTCTAGTCGCTATTGAGTCAATGTGGTAGCTGGGAGTCAAAGGGTTAAAGCCAAAGTACAGAAGCACTGAGCCCTAAGCCGTGCAGGTGCGTGCTCTCCTCAGAAAGCAGAGTTTAGAAGCAGTCCCACGAAAATGCAGCCCCGCCCTTCACGGCTCCTACGCCGCAAAGCGGAGCACGGAAAACAGCCTCAAGGAGCGAACACGCAACCAGCGGCGCGCACGCCCACCCCGTGGCCGCGCAGGAGGCGGGCCGACGTGCGCGCCTCCGCGGCTGTGGGCGGGGCCCGGGGCGGGGCTTTGAGCCGGACTGGGGCGGGGCCGCGGAGAGCTGTAGGTGTTGCAGCTAGGTCGAGACAGGTGCGCGAGGCAGAACGCCAGGGACCCGTGGCGGGGCTGATAGCAGCGCAGAAGAAAGACCGCTTTTAGCCAGGTAAGGGTCTTTCTCTCTCCACATCCTCCGCAGCCGGAGAGTCCACGGAGACCCCGGATTCCCTCCACACCCTTTTTCTCCCGCTACTGCTTCGGGTGAGGGGAATACAAGGAGCGTGAACCCCTCCCCCTCGAGAAAGGGAGTGGAGGAACTGCTGATCCTTTGCTCCTTCCTCACTTCTGGGTACTGTGCTGGCTGCTGCTGCTGCTGCTGCTAAGTCGCTTCAGTCGTGTCCGACTCTGTGTGACCCCATAGACTGCAGCCCACCAGGCTCCCCCGTCCCTGGGATTCTCCAGGCAAGAATGGGGTTGGGAGTAATTATGTAGAGCGGAGCCTTTGCTGACTGAGGGCGGGAACTGATCGGACCCCCTCCTCTTCCCTCAGGAACACTCCTATCTCACTATATACGTGTGGTGGAGGAAAACGGCAGTTCAAAATTCAAAACAGTCTCCCAGAAAAATATTCTGATAATCTAACTGTTGTTTTTCATTCTTCATTTTCAGCCATTCTCTTCCTCTTCGATATTTCTCCCCTTCCATTCTGCCAGCTGAACCCTTTAAGATTCTTACACCTTTTTGAGATACGTTGATACTATAGCAGGCCTTACAGCTGGATATGTCACCCCAGAATCGCTATTGTGTACAAGTCGCTGGCACCTGTCAATACGTGGGTGTTAATATAAGGTAATTGTACACCCCGGGCTACACCTACTAAGCCTGAAGCTGTAGGCGCTAGGAGCTAACCATCTGGCACCCTTACTGGTGCTTACAATCCTGGTGAGAGATATTTGAGCTAATATTATCTTTCACTTAATTCCAGCTTTCAAAACTCTGCCTAATCCAGGTGGTTCTATTGACTTGACTTTTCAAGTTAGTCAAAGATACTTAGGGAGTTATTAGCCATTAAGACAGTGACCCTTTAAAGGAGAGAGGTCTTCTTTTGCATTGGATATTCTTTCGTTTGCTCTTGCTTTAGATGATTAAATGGAATACTTTTCATCTGCATAATTACTATTAACAAATGATAAGTATTTTAGAAGCCATGAAATAATGCTTTGTTCTGAGGTCTGATGTAGACACAAAAGAAGATGAGCCTCAACGAGCACTTCTTAAGTTCCTGTGGAGTTACAACCTGGATGAAGGATGATCATGTTCTAGGTCGACCTTCAAAAAAGGGAGTGTGTGTGTGTATTTGTTTTGCATTGATAGAACAACACGTAGCATGGTACTCAGTAATCACTTTAAGAACTTATTTTTTGGACAGAACATTTATTGAGTGCCGCTTGTATCGTCGATTCTGTTAATTCAAAGTTCTAAATGTTCCTATTCTAAAAGAATAAAATCAAATGGGTTAGACAGGTCAGTAGATACAACTTAGAGTATTAGTGAGATCAGTGCTATACTAGAGATCAACCCAGAGTGCTGCAGGAGCACAGAACATACAAATCCCTCCTCTACTTTTCCTTGAACACAAAACAGAATCAACAACAAGAAGCTCTGAGCAATACTGAGTGATTCTCTTCAGTCCATGTATTTGTGTCACTCATATTGTGTTCTGTCAACATTATAGCATTTTGATAATGGAATTATGACTTGTCATTAATTCTGTGCAGTTTGGTGAATAGCTGATGGGGCTATTTTCACCGTTCAGTATTGGGCCCGGAAGTGTTGTTATCTTGTAGTCCCTGAACTCTAGAGCAGCCTCTGGGAAGAGAACAGTGTATTAGCAACATTAGCAAAACAGTGTCATTTGTAAAAATTGGCCCATTGTGTAACTTTGTTTAACTTGGTACATTCAAATTTGTTCCAGATTCTGGTTAAAGGTGGGCCAAATTTTAATCTCGTAATTCTAAGGAAAGAAAGCTTCAGAAGTGAAAATAGTTCTGTTAACAGCACACCTTAATGACAGAGGATACTTTTTCTTGCTAAGGTACCCTCAAAATGTCTTTTTCTTTTTTTTTTTTTTTGGAGCAGGGGATGGGGTGGGGGAGGAAGAGGTCAGAAATGTTTGAAGATTCTTTGCAGAGTGTTAATGATCTGAAGTTTATGGTATTCTTGAGTATTCTTCATATACAGTAACTATATGAAGCATTTACTAACTGCCTGCTGTGTGCCAGTGTTCTAATATTTACAAGATGAACATGCCACAGCCTCTTCTATATGATTATGTTTTTCATTTTTAAAATAGAGATTTTGAGTTAATAATACAGGTGATGGTTGTTTCCTCTGACAATTTGAGCCATGGTACTTGATGAACTGGCTTTCCAGGTGGTGCAGTGATAGAGAATCCATCCGCCTGCCAATTCAGGAGACACAAGAGATGCAGGTTCGACCTCCAGGTCGGGAAGATCCCCTGAAGAGGAAATGGCAACCCAGTCCAGTATTCTTACCTGGGAATCCCATGAACAGAGGAGACTGGTGGGCTACAGTCCATGGGGTTGCAAAAAGACTCCAATATGGCTGAGCACACATGCATGGTCTATTCACTGCATGTTTTTTGATAGGAAGTTTAGGTACTTTATTTTGGATTGTGTACAGTAATCTCCAGGTGATGTTAAGTTACTTAACACAGACTCTCAAGGTTCTTTAGTAACAAAATGAGTGGTTGTAAATTGAGTAGTTTCTGCTTGAGGGTTGTGGGATTGAGATTCTATGGTAAATGGTACTCCTGGTAGGCTCATTCTGGTGTGTTTATTCTGTGGCTGGATAGAGAGTCCTTGAGACTCAGTCAAGTTATTCTGCTAATGCAGACATCTTTTCATAAAAAAGATGAGGGTTTTTTTTTTGTTTGTTTTGTTTCTTAAGCCAACATTTATTTATTATCTCTCAGTTCTGTAGGTTGGAAGTCCATATCCATGACCACCCCCATTATCAACATCCCCTCTCCAGACTAGGACATTTGTTTATCATTGACAAATTGTATATTTAATTAATGGCCTATGAGAAGGTTAATTTCATCTGATTATTACGAAAAGACAAGGTTTGACTCAACAAACAATCCATTATTTAGCATGTCAAATGATTTGTTTATATTTGAAAATGTTTCTAGAAACATCACATGTCCAGTCTCAAGAAGTTAACATGATACTGTGATATTTTACATTATTTTTACTTTTAAATAATATTTTAATACTGCTCTGAAACTGAGAACCTGCATCTTTAGGGAAAAAAGGTAACAGTTTTTTTGTCCTTCTGATAACAAGCGTGGAGCTGTTTTTTCCCTTAATTATTCTATAACAGAGCTTACTATATGGAAACTTTACAATCCCTCAAACATGTTTTTTCTTGTACACCAAAGTATTGCCAATTTTTGTTTCATTACCAATAGATTAGTCATCCTAATATGCTTTTACTTGGTTTTAGAGTTCCACAATCTTTTTTCCCCCCATAAACTGAAGTTTAAGCAGATAATTTAGGCACAGGACTTCTTTTCTTCACAGTCAATTTTATTGAATAGGTACCATTTGCTCAGATTTGGCTTCCACCACCAGAATTAGAAGTTTCCCTGATGGCTCAAATGGTAAGAATCCGCCTATAATGCTGGAGACCCAGGTTCGATCCCTGGGTCAGGAGGATCCCCTGGAGAAGGGAATGGCAACCCACTCCAATATTCTTGCCTGGAGCATTCCATGGACAGAGGAGCCTGGTGGATGACAGTCTATGGGGTCATAAGGAGTTGGACACGACTGAGTGACTAACACTTTCACTTTCTTTCACCAGAACTAGAGGAAACCAGTCTGTTCATGTGTAGTACCCAGCGATTTCCCTCTAATGGCCCTGTCACTATCCTCCTCCTTACTGCTGGCAACATTTGACCATATGGACAACTTTTCTGGTTCTTCGTATTATGTGGCTTTCTTTTTTGTGGCCACACCATGTGGCATGCAGAATATTAGTTTCCCAACCAGAGATCAAATCTGCACCCCCTGCAGTGGAAATACAGATTTCTTAACCACTGGACCACCAGAGAAGTCCCTCATGTGGCTTTCTTGATGTGACAATGCCTGGTTCTCCATCTAGCTACTTCCTTCTATGCTCCTTCACTAATTCAGTCTTTTTGCCCCTTAAATGTGTGTGTTTGCTGTGACCCTCTCCAGCATCCTGTTCTCCTTATACTCTCTCCCTGAACAATCTGATCTATTTCCGTGACTTCAACCAACACCTCTATGTGAGTGCTTTACAAATTAATCATTTTTAAAATCTTTTTTCATGTTATATATAATTCTTGTTCTATATTCATATATACAAACATACATATTTTGAAAATAAGAATTATATAGCTAATTATAGAAAATCAGGGAAAAAATAAATTATGAACAAGATAGACTAGCCCATTTGTTCTGGCGAGAAGTCCTATTTGCTTCCCTGATAGCTCAGTTGGTAAAGAATCTGCCCACAATGTGGGAGACCTGAGTTCGATCCCTGGATTGGAAAGATCCCCTGAAGAAGGGAAAGGCTACCCACTCCAGTATTCTGGCCTGGAGAATTCCATGGACTATACAGTCCGTGGTATTGCAGAGAGTCAGACATGCCTGAGCATCTTTCACTTCACTTCCTTTAAGTCTTTTTTTTGTCTTTGATACACACAGACACACTCACATAAACATACAGGTAGTTGGGTTCATTTTACTACAGTAGAATTTTGTATCTGCTTTTCCATTCTACATCATGTCATGGTTTTCCTCAACATCAAAATAATTTGAAAACAATTTAAATAGATGTTTAATACCCTATTCTATCTATGGTGCAAAATTTAACTGTGTGTTTGGATGTTTTGATTTTTTACACCATTATTAAAAAGTGAAAAAAATTGAGAACAAATTTATGCATAAATTTTTGTACAAATCACTCATTATTTTCTTAGGTTAGATTCTCAGAAGTCTAATTAGTGGGTCAAAGAGCATGAAAATTTAAAAAATACTGCTGTCAAATTGCGTTTTCAAAAAAAAAAATTGCGTTTTCATAAAGACTAGATTAATATTCTCACTTGCAGTGATTGTGAGGGCCTATCTTTGTGTATCTTTGTAACTTTGAATCTTATTTTCTTAATCTTTACTAATTTGATAAGTAAAAGAGATTAAATATATATTTATCTAATTACTAGTAAAAGTGAATATTTTTCATACCTTCATTTTCATTTCTGTGAATTGTCTTTTGGTTAATCTGTTCCCATTTTTAAATGTCTGAACATTTTAATTTTGTTTTTTGTTTGTTTTTTGGAGTTCTCTCATTTATTTGGGGCTTTGGGGGAGGGAGTACAGGTTTTTATTAGACCAAACTGAATGAGTAGAGTGATAAAGTAGAAAGCATATAGAAGTTGCAAGTGTGATGTTTTAAATATCATTTGTTTTGAGAATCCACAGCTCGTGATGGATGGAGCAGCACTACAAAATGGAAGGGATGCCATTTGAGAGTCAGGATTCCTGACTCCGGGTTGGGAATCAGCCACTTAGGTGATCTTGGCAAGTCTTTCATCCTCTCTGAGCCTCATCTGTAAGATGAGAGGGTTGAGCTATTGATTCTATGTGCTAAAAGGATGATTTATGAGCCACTGCTAACTTGACATTGTGAAATGATTTCCTGTCCTTCCTAACCCTGCACACAATTTAAATATATGGAGCCTCAGGAAAGACTGGATGTCGTAAAGGTAGTTTCCTTAGAGGTAGCAAGGCTTAGTGGAGCTTGGGGGCAATTTAATTTATTTGTGCCCTCAAGACAATGTAAGTTACAACAATTAGTATATTTAGACACTCTCTTAGATTGACACTTGACAGTCTTGTAAAGTACATCAAAAGAGCCCTGCCAGTCTATGCCACAAAGCCCAATCATCTTTACTGCGTATAAAGCAAGTCTCTTTATGACAAGATGTTTAAGCTGCCAAGTTATCTAATAACTTCCACTATTCCATGCAGAAACTATTCTTAGTGGGGTTTTTTAGGAGGGGATAACTTTGCTGCTTCGGAGAAGGTGATGGCACCCCACTCCAGTACTCTTGCCTGGAGAATCCCATGGATGGAGGAGCCTGGTAGGCTGCAGTCCATGGGGTCGCGAAGAGTCAGACACGACTGAGCGACTTCACTATCACTTTTCACTTTCATGCATTGGAGAAGGAAATGGCAACCCACTCCAGTGTTCTTGCCTGGAGAATCCCAGGGACGGGTGAGCCTGGTGAGCTGACGTCAATGGGGTCACACAGAGTCAGACATGACTGAAGTGACTTAGCAGCAGCAGCAGCAACTTTGCTGCTTGCAGGATCGTCTTAGTTCCCGCACCAAGGATCGAATCTGGACCCTAGCAGTGAAAGCTCCAAGTCCTAACCACTGGACTTTCAGGGATTCCAGTAAGCTCTTTAAGAATATTAATTTCTTGTTTGATGGTCAAATGTTAGTTATTTTAATTTTGTATGTGATATATTATTATTTATCTACAGATCTTTTTCTTTGGGATTTCTTTTGTTACTTTTATGTTTAAAAGTCTTTTTGCCACCCAGAGATGGGTTTAAGTACCCACTTCAATTCCCTTCTGAATTTTATGGTTTTACTTTTTATATTGTTTAATTTGTGTTGAATTTACTTTGGAGTACCTAAGCAGCATGTTTAGTGCCTCTGCATATCTCCGGAGGCCCCAGATCCACATTTCCAACACCTCATAGACCTTGCAGATGGTCTCTCTCCACCAGGCACCTGTGTCCACCTAATTTCCCTAAGGACAAGGTTTGAAGTTGTCTTGAACACTTCTGTTCTTCTCTCTGCCCACATCTAATCACCAACTTTGGTTGATTCTATCCCAACAGTGATAATGGCTCTTTTTTTAAAAAAAGAGTTTTTTAAAATTTTATTTTATTAACTGTACCTCACCATGTGGGATCCTAGTTCCCAGACTAGGGATTGAACTCACACCCCCTGTGGAGTCTTAACCACTGGACATCCAGGAAAGTCCCAATAAAGGCTCTGTTATCAGTCTTCTGAGTCAGGTTCCCCCTTTTTGTTAGAGTCCTTGAGCAATCCTTAGAGTTGGCTTCAGTTTTTTCCTTTCAGTCCAGACTTGTCATAAAAAAAAAAAAAATAGTACACCGATTTTCAAAGTATGGTTTCCTGATTACCTCTTTTAGAATCACCTGGGGTGTTCGTTTAAAAAGGAGATTCTTAGGTCCCACTTAGACTTATAAATCAATATATCTGGAGGGATGGGGCATGGAAATTAACAGTTTTAACAGTACCTGAAGAGATTCTTTTACATACTTAAGAGGAATCAAAGCCCAAGTAAATTAAGTCTAAATTTCTCAACATGCCATTCAGGACCCCAGCTCCCACACCCTGACAGCCTATTTCTCCAGACTTATCTCTCACATCACTACCCACCCACCTGGCACTGTAGCCATGCAATTGTAGCCATGCAATGATTCATGGTTTCCTGGACCCACCCTGTCTTTTCCTGCCTCTGTGCCTTTGCTCATGCAGTTCCCACAGCCTCAGACTCCCCTCCTTCCCCGACTCCTGCTTAAATCCTTTTTTCTTTAAGAGCTCAAAAAAAATTTTTTTTTACTTTAAAAATATGAAGCCTTTTCTAAAGTCTTCTATTTGAATCAGTGACTCCCTCCCCAGTCTTCAGTTAGCACTTTATTTTTACTTCATTTTTCACCCTACTGCTGTCACTATTTATGAATTATTGCTTCCTTAAAACACTGTAAATCTAAGTGTGAGAACCTTGCCTTTCCTTTTCATTTTGTATGTAGCCATTATGCATGTAATAAGCAATTTTATACTCATAGAATGTATCGAACATATCTTCGTCTTACAAACATAATTATATAACAGTGTTTGACTTCACATCACACTTAGAATGACATTAAAATCTTCTACCATCCCTGGTAAATCCTTATTTAAACTGGCTGCCACTCATCTCTGTCATCATTTCATACTTCTGACTCATTCCCTTGCCATCATTCCTGCCTCAGGGACTTTGCATTTGCTATTTTCTTTGGTAGGAAAACTCTCCCATCTTTTCTCTTCACCTGGCTGGCTGGCTGTCTCCTCCTCCTCATTCAGGTTTCAGCTCAAATGTCATTCACTCAAAGAGGGCTTCCCTGACCACTATCTGAAGTATCTGCCCCCTTTCCTACCACCACTCCAATTACTCTCTTTGTATTTCCTTCACAGCACTGATCACAGTGTTTAATTGTCACAGTGTTTCATTTAATCACAGTGTTTAATTGTCCAGCTTCCCCAGTGGAATGGAAGCTTCATGAGAGCAGAGAGCTTGTCTGTCACTTTTTATCTTATATACTTAGCAAATAGAACTCTGCTTGACACATGGTAAGTGCTCAAATATTTGTTGAATGAATGAATGAGCCTTGAAGATAGACTTCTTGATTTTAAAAGTTTTGGTTTGGTTTGCAATCCAAAAGTTTTGTTGTGTATGTTACACACACAATTAACTGTGTGTATTTTTTTAATGGACAACAGCTGAAGTAGTTCCATCAGGGTTCAAATCAGGTAGCAGTCTCTGAGGATTTCTGAAGGTAGCTGGACAAAGGTTTGGGTACTGTGATAGGCAGGATTCATTTCCATCTGAGTGCAGGTTTTCCAAGGTGTTCCCAGGATCTAGGCCACTATTTTACTACCACTCTCAGCATGTACTTTCAGGGTGATTACTGCTGGCCAATACTAATCTGTTAGCTCTCGTGACATTTTTAAAAGCTAGTATAGCAAAACTAGAACTAACACACTAGAATCTTCAAGGACCCAGAAACTTCTTCTGCTTTCTTCTCGAGGAGGATAAGAAGAAAGCTACCTAGGGTTCCAAGGAAAGATGAAATTATTTTCCTTTTACTTACTACATGTCCTGAAATAGGACAGTGTTTTGATTAGAAAGGTTTTTAGCAACAGTGTTAAACAAGGGGTTTCTTGTTAACATCTAGTGAAACCAGACAATGGAACTAATCAGTTCTACTTTTTTTTTCCCGATTTCTCTTCATTGGGTAGAATAATTTTTAATTCCATTATTTTTTTCCTTGAAACCGGCTTGAAATTTTATTAAGAATTATAATAGTTTTTATAGCAATTTATATTTTTATTTTCTCATTTCATCCTCAAAAACCATCCCTTGTGAATTATTAGCTGTTTTTGAGATGAAGAAACTGAGACCTACCTAAAGAGTTGATTGACTTTCCTGTGGTAACTAAAAGACCTCTCATTACTCAATGAATGCCTCTCAATGACTTTTTAAAAACGGTGGTAAGAATCTGCCTGCCAGTGCAGAAGACAGTCCTTAAGAAATAAGATGCACAGGACTGGTTCACACAAGTAACAAAATTTTATCACTTCTGTGCCTGTGTGATTTGGTAATTGTTTATGTGACCAGCTTCAGCTATGTTTGTGCTTGATTAAAGCATTGTTCTGGGTTAGCTTCTAAGATTTTTACAGAAAGGAAGGATTATAGAACTTGCCTAGGGAAGAATCACTTTTCAGTAAAACTGTTTTAATTCTCTTGCTTGAAGGGATTGGTTAAATTGATCTGCGCTGGCTTTTCAGATTGAACAAGCCCTGAAAAAAATACATCATCTAAAATTTCAGATAAGAATGAAAGCCAGGCCCTTCCTGGAAATGGCTAGGAGTGAAACTTAGAAGCCCTGTATTTGGAGAAAACTTGATTAATTATTAAGGACAAAGAACTGGTATAAGGAAGTTATATCTTTAACAGAAGCAGCCTTCTTAAATAAGTGTATATATTTCTTTTGCTTTGACATTGCAAAGAAAACTAATTAGCCACTTTGTTTTAATCAGCATGTAACTGGCAAGACCTGAGAGTCTGTAGTTTACGACAGATACTCAATTATGTAGGTGGGCATTCCTTTGTCACGATACCTGGTCACTGAGAGCTAGCATGATTTGTTTTTCATTTGTTTAACAGATATTTAGTGAGCCCCTACCCTGTACCAGGTACTGATATTTGATGCAACTGATGTTAAAGTATGAAATGATATAAAGGTTAAAGGAAAAACAAGCATTGAGAGTTAAATTTATGTTTTGTATAATGGCCTCAGTCAACTCTATATTTCTACATTGTTTTTACAATTAACTGTACTTTTCTCTACTTTTCACTTTAAATGTGAAGTTATTGCCAACATTATCTGTAGAGTTTTTGGTTTGGTTTTTTCACTTATTGAAAGAGATTTTCATTGCTATGTGTGAAAAAATACTGGAAGAAAAACCTCACTGCCTTGGTCTATGATTGTCCTAACAATGAGTTAATTATCAACTTGGGGGGAAGAACTTAGTGAATAAATAACAAATTAGATCTGGGGGAAGAGGGAGAATTAAACTTGGATTAGATCTGTTAAGTCCTTAATTTAAAGAAAAAAAAAAGATTAGAAAGTTTCCTGGTTCACTCTTCACGACCTAAAAACTTTAAACTCACGTTCGTTTGTAAAAGCTATGATTAGAGGTTACTCTTTTATCTGTCTAAATAAGCTTTGTGAGATTACCGCAATTATGTAAAAAGCAAATGTGGGTTTCAAAAGTACAAGAAAATATTTAAATGGATGAATAAAGTAATAGAAGCATGTAGGAAAATGATAATTTTATTATCTTCAACTTAGAGTTTTTACGGAGGTGTTGAGAACACCTAAAATTTGGCCCTTTTGACAGATTTAGAGTTTCTGGTGCAGAGAAATAGTGTCAGTGTTTTGAGCAGCCATAGTTTTTCTGGAAGTCCCCTTGTGGCTCAGTGATTAAGAATCTGCCTGCCAATCAGAAGACATGAGTTCAATCCCTCGGTCGGGAAGATACCCTGGAGAAGGAAATGGCAGCTCACTCTGGTATTCTTGCCTGGAGAATCCCATGGACAGAGGAGCCTGACAGGCTACAGTTCATGGGGTTGCAAGAGAGTCGGACATGACTTACCAACTAACTAAACATCAAGTTTTCCTGGTCATCACTATTAGTTTCAAAGAGACAACATCAAAGATTCTCCTTTTAAAAAATTGCTGATTTGGCAAAAATAAGTTACAGTGAAGAACAGTGTGGGTTGGAACTGCATGTCTGATTTATCTTTTGTGCTTGAGATTATTATTTTGTTTCCATCCCAGCTTCCTAAAAAATATGAGCTAAGACTTATTTAACCCCTCTGGGCCTCAATTTCTTCATCTGTAAAGTGGGTCAATACTATTCTGAGTATGTTATTATGAGGATTAATAAGTTTATATTTGCAAAACAATTAAAACAGCATTTAGCACATGGCAAATGTTTGACTAATTTTAGCTATTTTTATTACCACTACCACTGTCCTTATTTATTAAGCACTTATTTTAGCACTAGGCTAAAAGAACATCTTTGAGATGATAAGACTAAGGCTTAGAGTGATTTTCCTAATGTTACTTAATAGATACTGCTGCTGCTACTGCTAAGTCGCTTCAGTCATGTCTGACTCTGCCCATAGACGGCAGCCCATCAGGCTCTCCCGTCCCTGGGATTCTCCAGGCAAGAACACTGGAGTGGGTTGCCATTTCCGTCTCCGATGCATGAAAGTGAAAAGTGAAAGTGAAGTCTCTCAGTCGTGTCCAACTCCTAGCAACCCCATGGACTGCAGGCTACCAGGCTCCTCCATCCATGGGATTTTCCAGGCAAGAGTACTGGAGTGGGGTGCCATTGCCTTCTCCGACTTAATAGATAAGTCGTTGGGAATTCCCTGGTGGTCCAGTGGTTAGGACTCAGTACTTTCATTGCCAGTGGACCCAGGTTCAGTCCCTGGGTTGGGAAACTATTGCATGTGTGCTCAGTCACTTCAGTCGTGGCTGACTGTTTACAACCATCAGTTCAGTTCAGTTCAGTTCAGTCACTCAGTCGTGTCCGACTCTTTGCGACCCCGTGAATTGCAGCATGCCAGGCCTCCCTGTCCATCACCAACTCCCGGAGTTAACTCAAACTCACGTCCATCGAGTTGGTGATGCCATCCAGCCATCTCATCCTCTGTCGTCCCCTTCTCCTCCTGCCCCTAATCCCTCCCAGCATCAGAGTCTTTTCCAATGAGTCAATTCTTCGCATGAGGTGGCCAAAGTACTGGAGTTTCAGCTTTAGCATCATTTCTTCCAAAGATATGAACATTTAATTATAAAAGCTATATATATACATATAGTTATACATATCTATATATATGCTGTGCTGTGCTTAGTTGCTCATTTGTGTCCGACTCTTTGTCATGCTATGGACTGTAGCCCATGAGGATTCTCCAGGCAAGAATACTGGAATGGGTTGCTATGCCTTCCTCAACCTGTACAAAGGTAATTGTGGTTTCAGACTGTTAATTTTAAATCATTATAACTAGGCTCAAACACATCTTCATTAATCAAACTAGGAACCATTACAATCAACACATTTTTACCAACAAAGAATAAGTTTGTTTATTCCTGTAACATAAAAACCCATGCTTCACTATTTGACAAACTCTTGGGAAGCATTTTCTGCTTCCTTCTGGTTGTGGAAGCATTTTCCATGCAAAAAGTTGTTGAGATGCTTGAGGAAGTGGTAGTTGGTTTGGTGAGAGGTCCGGTGAATATGGCCAATGAGGCAAAACTTTGTAGCATGATTTGTTCAACTTCTGAAGGGTTGGTTGTGTGATGTGCGGTTGGATGTTGTCATGGAGAATTGGGCCCTTCCTGTTGATTGGTGCTGGCTGCAGGCATTGCAGTTTTCAGTGCATCTCATCAATTTGCTGAGCATACTCTCAGATGTAATGGTTTCTCTGGAATTCAGGAAGCTGTCAAGGATCAGATGGGCAGCAGACCACCAAACAGTGACCATAACCTTTTTTGATGCAAGTTTAGCTTTAGGAATGGCTTTGGAATTTTTTATTGTCCCAGTCACTGAGCTGGTTGTCACCAGTTGTCATATAAAAGCCACTTTTTGTCATACATCACAGTCTTGATCGGGAAATAGTTTATTATTGCATACAGTAAGAGAAGATGACACTTCAGAACAAGGACTATTTTGATTTTTGGTCAGTTCTCAAGGCATTCACTTATCGAGCTTTTTCATCTTTCTAATTTACTTCAAATGCTGATTGACCATAGAATGGTTGATGTTGAGTTCTTCAGCAGCTTCTCACATAGTTGTAAGAGGATCAGCTTCAATGATTGCTCTCAATTGGTCATTGTCAGCTTCCAATAGCTGGCCACTCTGCTCCTCGTCTTCAAGTCTCTTGTCTCCTTTGCAAAACTTCTTAAACCATCACTGTACTGTACGTTCATTAGTAGTTCCTGAGCCAATGTGTTGATGATGTTGTGAGTTGTCTCGGTTGCTCTGCAACCCATTTTGAACTTGGAAAAAAATAATTGCTCGAATTTGCTTTTTGTCTAACATGATTTCTATAGTCTAAAATAAATATGAAATAAACAGCAAGTAATGTTATTAACAAAAAAACACAAAGCAAGAAATGTGCATTAAAGTGATGTATAGCATAACCACATTTATTTAAGAATGTATTACAGTATCAAATGGCAAAGTTCAATGATGAAAAGCCGCAGTTACTTTTGCACCAACCTATAAGATCCCACAAGCTGCATGGCATGCCCCCCACCCTGACCCCACCTAAATAAAGAAATAGATAAGTGGTAGAATCAAGATGTGGACTTGAGCTGAGAGGAAGTGGGGCAGAGTGGACTTAGAAATGGAAGCTGGGTATGTGGCCCAGCCCTTTCCGTTTCTAATTTTGAGACACTTTGAGACTAACTCAGAACACCCCCAGATACAGGGAGGATGTGGTGTGCAGTAAAACATTAGAGCATGGACACTATGGTCTTTCAGACTATTTCCAATCCTGGGTATGCCACTCACTAGGTATGTTATCTTGAGCGAGTTATTTAACCTTTCTGAGCCTCTTTTTTCCTCTGAAAGACAAGAATAGTATTTACTTCATGGTGTCATAAGGATTAATGGAATAAAATCAAATGAGTGAATCACTTTGCACGTAACTGATCCCTAGGCTTATGCTAAGGTGGCTCAGTCTTTTACCTGATTCTGACACAGTCTGTCTAGATGGTAGGTGATTAGGGTCTATGTCTGCTTTTCTGCTCTGGCCTAATGACCCTGGGATCAAGCCAAAACTATATTTCCAAAGCTGTTTTTACATTGAGTATATAGAGGACTTTCTCAGAAAGATTAGATGTGTTTGGACTCCACATGAGAGATTCACATTCCAAAGATGATGATCCAGAGCACTCCCTTTCCCCACACAACTAAGATACATTAGACAGGCTGGTTGGGGGTCACAGCTGAAGCCCAACCACAGAGAATGATCTTAATGCCTAGATTGTCACATAGTGTTAGTCAGGCTTCTCACAGGGTTGTGCTCTGGTGGGAATATTGATGAGCAGTCAAGGGGTGGGTGCCCTACAGAAGAGAACTCTACAGAAACTCTTCATCTGTACATTGAAGCAACATTTCTGTTTGCAAAGAATATTAATGAGATCTGAATAGGAATCAGACACCAGGAAAGACAGCTGCTCTGAGAGGCAATTTGAATTGTACAAAGAGTTACACATGATATTCAGAAGGTCCTTGTGCAAATTTAGAAGTAATTAAGTTGTGGAGATAAACAATTTATAAATGACCTTTGAAAAATAACTGTAGTTTCAAAAAGTAAGTGTATTAAGTGGCCAATATACATTTAATAACATACTCAACCTTCCAGTGATTAAAAGAATAAAAACTAAAGCAATAATATACCATTTTCCACATATCTAGCAGTTTAGAAAAATAAAAAGTGATTAATAATCTTCAACATTGATAAGAATGTAGAGAATAGGCTTATTCTCATATAGCTAATGGCTCAAATATAAATTGATGCAATATTTTTGAGGAACATTTAGAAATATCTATGAAAAATTTTAATACATAGGTTATTTGAACTAGAAATGCTGCCTTTAGGAATATACACCATGGATGCACACTGCCAAGTAGGCAATAGTAGAAGCATGTTCATTCCAGTCCTGTTCTTAATAATGAGAATGGTGTAAATGTTCATTGACCGAGGCCTCTTTAAACAAGTCATAAACTACTGCAGAGTGAAATAGTATGTGGTACTCAAAAGGTTGAGGTAGATCTGTATGTCCTAATGTGGAAAGACATCCAAGAGGAAATAATTACTAAGAAGCATATTAACATAAGACCGGTTTAATTTTTAAAAATATGCATTCATGTGTGATACGTGTTAACTTTGTGCCTCAGTTTTCTCATTTGTCAAACAGGCATCATGATAATAGCTTCCTCATGAGCTGTTGTGAATATAAAATGAGATAATGTATATTGAATGCTTAGAACAGTGACTAACACATAGTATTTATGTGCTTGCTGTTATTCTCCTATATAGGCAATATCAGAAAGTCTTTACTCCAAACTGTGACGGAGGTTGCCTTTGGGAGTTTGAGTTGGCTTGGAAGAAGGGGTGGACGAGAGCAGGTAGAGACATCTGTTTTGTATATTGTGTTCATGTGTGCTCGGTCACTCAGTCCTGTCTGACTCATTGCAGCCCCGTGAACTGTAGCCTGCCAGGCTCCTCTGTCCGTGGAATTTTCCAGGCAAGTATACTGGAGCGAGTTGCCATTTCCTATTCGAGGGGATCTTCCTGACTCAGGAATAAAAGCCATGTCTCTTGTGTCTCCTGCATTGGCAGCCAGGTTCTTTACCACTAGTGCCACCTGGGAAGCCCCTGTATGTTGTATTTTTGTTGTTCAGTCGCTCAGTCTTGTCTGACTCTTTGTGACCCTATGGACTGCAGCATGCCAGGCTTCCCTGTCCTTCACCTTGAAGCTTGCTCAAACTCATGTCCATCAAGTTGGTGATGGCATCCAACCATCTCATCCTCTGTCGTCCCCTTCTCCTCCTGCCTTCAGTCTTTCCCAGCATCAGGGTCTTTTCCAATGAGCTGGCTCTTCACGTCTGCCTAATTGTTAATGGACATGAGTTTGAGTAAATTCAGGGAGTTGGCGATGGACAGGGATGCCTGGCATGCTGCAGTCCATGGGGTCGCAAAGAGTCGGACACGACTGAGCAACTGAACTGAACTGAATTATTTGTGATGAACAGCCTCATCCCTTGACCAGTCACTCTAACCAAGGAATCTAGACAGGGCAGAAAATAGCAGGTTGAGTGTTCATTGAGGCCAGTGGAGGAGAGGTTCCCCAGATGGAAGGAGGGTGAAAGAGGGTGGCAGAGTGGGAAACTGGGAAGGGTGCTGGTTGATCACACCTTGGCTGCTGGAGCTATTTTGAAAACTGCTGACCTAATTAAAGGAAAAATTTCAATTGGACATTCCAGCATTTATATGTGGACTTACCCTTTTTGGACTTTAGTTACCTTTATATTAAAAAGTGAATAATGTTTAATTTGGCTTTTTAAAAACTTTTTATTTTATTTGGAGTATAGTTGATTAACCATGTTGTATTTCAGGTGTACAGCAATCTGAGTCAGTTACACATGTACATGTGTCCTTTTTCAAATTCTTTTCCTGTTTAGCTTGTTAAATAAAATTGGGTGTGTATTTTACACTTATGGAACATCTCTATACAAACTAGCCACATTTCAAGTACTCAATAGACTTTCTTTTTGGCCACCCTGCAGCTTGTAGGAACTCAATTCCCTTACCAGATATCAAACTTATACCCCCTGCAGTGGAAGTGTGAAATCCTAAATACTGGACCACAGAGAATTTCCCTAGTTTGACTTCCGAATAGACACTACACAATGTAATTGCTCAAGGTATCCAAAACAGACATTTAAGAAGAGATGGATAGTTTTTCTAATACTTTGAAATTAAAATTTCAATATTTTAAAGAGACCACTAATTTCCTTTCGACTAGTGTTCCTACCTCCATTATACAGTATTATAAAGAGAGTAATTTTTGCACTAAAAGAAGTCAAAGGGCTGAAGGAAAAATTACATTTGTGAATTTTTTTTGAGTCTAATGACATAGGCCTTGTTAAGACAATATGACATGTAAACTAAGCTAAACCCAAATATGTATCCTGTTAACAAAGTCATTGGAATAATGTTTATTGAATTTGTCTTAAATACAGAGGCTTACAAAGACTGACAAGATCTGGCTGTGACCCCAAGCAATGTGCCAGATATAGTATGCATTTATTATTTCCTTTTATGTGTAGAACAACCCTGGAGGGTAAGTTGTCATCCTCGTCTTACAGAGAAGGAAAGGGTAGTACAGAGGTCACCATGCATCTGGTTAGCACTAGAATCAGAATTGGAGTCAGCTGGTGTTTCATGATACTTACTGCCCTGCCTCCCAATAACCACTGTGTGCGTATAGGTAAAGTGAACCCTACATGAGGGGTACACTGAGCATTCTTAGGGACCCCAGTGATCATCTATCATCTAGCTAGTGACTTTCAAACTGTGTTTTTTAAAAATAGCAGTTTTATTGAAACGTAATTCTTATACCATACCAACTTACCTGTTTTTAAAGTGGGTAATTCACTGGTTTGTGGTATATTAACAGATTTGTACAGCCATCACCACAATCATTTTACAACATTTTCACCACTTCCTGGAAAAAAACCCATGCCTATTAGCAATCAGTCCCTTCTCCCTTACCCCCAGGTGCTAGGTCACCACTAATTTACTTTCTGTTTCTATAGATTTGCCATCTCATATAAATGGAATCATACAACATGTAGTCTATTGTGACTGGTTCCTTGCACTTGGTATAATTTTTTCAAGGTTCCTCTATATTGTAGCATGTATCAGTACTTCCTTTTCATAGTTGAATAAAACACCTTTTTGTGGATAAACCACATTTTGTTTATCCGTTCATCAGTTGATGAACATTTGGAATGTTCCCATGTTGGGGCTGTTGTGAATAATGCTATTGGGAACATTTGTGAACAGATTTTTGTGTGGACATGTGTTTTCATTTCTCTTGGAGACACACACACACACAAACACACCTACATACCTAGGAGTGGAACTGTGGAATTGCTAAGTCATATAATAATTATGTATTTAACCTTTTGAGGAACTGCCAACTCTTCAAAGCAGCTGCACCATTTTACATTCCCATCAGCAATGTATGAGTTTCAGTTTCTCTACATCCACATCAACACTTGTCAAACTATCATTTTTTTAACCACATGCCTCAGTAAGAACTATTTTACATTCTTACCCAGTTTATACACACACAAACTGAAACAAAAGCAAGCTTTATAAAAGAATATTTACCTCTAATGTGTATGATGCACTCTGTTTTATGTTTCGTTCCATTTTTAATTAACATAAACATGCTGACCCACTAAACCTGATTTCACAACTTATTAATTGTGACCTACAGTTAGAAAACCACTAGGCTATTTTAACCCTTTGTTTTACACAAGAGGAAGTTGAGGTCCTGAGGAGATGACTTGTTAAGCAGATGATAGTGCTAATTAGTGGCAAATTAAATAAAGATTAGAGCCCAAGCCTGTTGGCTTCCTGCTTTAACATCTTAATAAGTTTTAGTTACCATCATATTCAGAATATAAAAATAAATTGGAATTTCTATTCAGATACCATTTTTTTAACCATATATATTTTTCTCAAGTAACATTTTAAATTCAGCAGCAAACCAATCTAAAGAAAAAAAAAAAGAGTATGAAGAACTCAGTTTTATTATCATGAGTCATTGGTCTGCTCAATAATTTTGTGCCATCTGGACAGGGAAGTTTTACATGAACCTACATAATGGCCAAAAAATTGATCATTTCAGTGGCTCAGGTTCATTTTTGTTCAAACCTCAGTCTATCTTTGAAGGGCAGCCATTTTTCTTACACTGCCAAATTTGAATGACCATGTAAAATTTGAAATGGACAATATAAAAACATTTATGCTGCTGTTTTTCCATTTTTCTTGGAATACATACAGGTCTTAGACTGTTTTATTTCAGTGTTTTCCAACATATGATGGGGAGAGACATCCAACACTAGAATCACTTCAAAGTTCATGTTAAAATGGGATCATCTTCCTGGCCCCTACTCCAAACCTAATGAGTCAGAACTATGGCATGGGACCTGGAAATGTGTATTTTAAACATGCTTCCTGGGTGTGTCTTAAGAACACACAAGTGTGTGACCTACTGAATTGAATCTTCCCCTCCTTTTTATTTCTTATCTTAGCTCTCTTTTGGTTTCTAAAATCTGGTGTGTATTTTAAACTTAGGGAACATCAAAGTACCCCAAACAAACATTTAAGAAGAAATTTGAGCACTTCAATATCATGTATAGGCAATATCAGAAAGCCTATTGTTCCAAACTGTGAAAAAGATTGCCTTTGGGGATTAGAATTGGCATGGGAGAAGGGATGGATAATAGCAGGTAGAGACTTTTTTACCTGAAGAGCCAAATAGTTATTTGTTAGAAAATACCTGACTTATGCCAAAAGAGCAAGTTAACTAAAACAATCTATATTACTGAGGTTCAGTTTTAGTCTTCCTGAGTTTCGGGCTAGAGACCTTTTTTTTTTTTTGGTGGCTATGTCCACTGGTTTCCCGTAATTTGGGGTGACTTATCTCAGAATAAACATAACCCACTGTTTTGTTTCATTTTCGTTTCCCCTAAAGTACTAGTTTATAAAAATAGGTGAATCCAGCAAATGATTTTGGATACCTGGTAAACCTCCCTTCATTTAACAAATACTTGCGTACCTCCCATGTGCCAGGCACGGTCCTGAGAGTTAAAAAACAATATAATAAAACAATGCAACGTGATTAGTGTTGGGATATGTCTAGTCATCTGGAAGTTTGAGAGCAGCCTCTTAGTGCAGGCTTAGGGGTTAGGGAAAGCATTTGGAGGAAAGTGTCATCTACGCTGGGACCTATAGCATAAGGCCAGGGAGGGTTCAAAGGGAGGTCCTTTTAGACAGAGGGATGTACATGTACAGAAGGATGTAGCATGTACAGAGAAAGGCCCAGAATCAAGAAAGAGAAGCTGGACCAGCCTAAATGTGTGAGAAAAAGTTTGTACAAAGTCCACATGTAAAAGAAGATAAAGGGAGTGTGTGAAATAATACTTATTGATTAATAATAATAATAAACATTTATTGAGCATTTAGGAGGTGTTAGATAGTTTGTACATACTTAATGTTTAGGAATTTGTTTCCATTCTCAAAACAATGCTATGAGGTAGTTCTTTCTGCTCAATTTACATATGTGAAAACTGAGATAGAGTAAAATAACTTGCCTGAGATCACACAGCTCATGAACATTGTGAGCTTGAACAGCTATATTCAAACTCTGTGCTCTTAGCCTCTATACCATTCTCTCTCCATATGTGTCACATTTACATAGAATTTTTGATGAGCTAAGGTAAGTGATGTAGACTTGATGGCCTGCAGTCAACATAATTAGAAAGAGGCAAAGTGAGTTCTTGAAAGTCCTCTTTTTGACTTCAGACCTTATACATGTTTTGTTACCATCATGCCATCTTTTATGCTATGTCATTTTATTTTATAGAAGCAAAATTTCATATTCCAGCTCATCTTTGGAGAAAATTGTCTATGGTTAAGCCAACTTAATTTGAAGTATAAAGGTAAAAGATGATACATATGTTTGGGCTGAATTGTGTTGTGTACTTATGTGACACATGAAGCTATCCATCATGCAAATGGAAATTCTAGGACCATAAGTCAGGAAGGTTAGGGCTTATGATACAGCTTTGGGAATCATTTGATGTAAGTGACCTTTGATGACCTGAGCATAAGTGAGCTTACTCAGAGGGAAGAGAGATACTGACCATCAAGTAATGCCTAGGAGCAAGAATAAGTGGAGAGAGAGAGATGATTCTATAAGAAAATTGTGATGGTTAAAAAGATAGGAAAGGAAGCAGAAGAGTTCCATTTAAGAGAAAACAGGGGAAATACAATTTCAAAAATGAGGGACTAATCACCAACTCAAATGACAATAGAGAATGATGAAAACTGAGACATGGTCCTTGGATCTGATAGTAAAAGATCTTCAGGAGAATAATTTCAGCAGGATGTTTGGAGTGGAAGCCACACCCAAGCAGTCAGAGGGATAAATGGAAGATGAAGAAGCAGAGACTAAGGTTTGGCTTTTAAGGTGGGAGCAAGGTGAGGTGGTCATTTGAGGAGGAATAGGGCTTAAGAGAAAAAAGGATTATTTTTTTAATCCGTGTGTGTGTGTGTGTGTGTGTGTGTACGTGCTCTGTCATGTCTGACTCTTTGTGACCCCATGGACTGTAGCCCATCAGGTTCTTCTGTCCATGGAGTTTTCCGGGCAAGAATACTGGAGTAGGTTGCCATTTCCTTCTCCAGGGGATCTTCCTAACCCAGGGATTGAACTCACATCTCCTGCATTGGCAGGCAAATTCTTTACCACTAGCCCCACCTGGGAAGCCCTATCCATATACGCAGGTTTCAGACATGTCCACATAATCATGCAGGCACACATGTGAGCGCACAAACACATGCACACCCCAAAAATATGAGCATGTTTTTAGGGCAAAGTCAGAGGTGGAAGTAAAGTTAGACTCTAGGGAAGATAGAAGAGTCACTGTTGTGACACTTGTTTTTCTCCTAAGGAAACCCAGGTCAGAGAAGAGATTATATCTGAGGGTGCTTTCTTCTTCTTTTATCTCTGGAATGGTAACATGTGAATTGCTTAGGGTGAATATCTGTAAGTGCCTAGTGAAGGTTGCTCTGATTCTTTGGTGAGCAGTTTCTAGCAGTAAAGTTGCTTCTTAGTTATGTTTTTTCATTACTCTTCCCCTGGATCTTAGTGTTTTTAAGAACAAAATATTCTTATAAAGGATATAAAAGAGTCAAATGTTACTGAAGTGACTCTGTCCTGTTGTAAATATCTACATTCTTGCTGATCTCTGGGAGTTTGATCATTCTTACAATTTCCCTATTGTCTAGGACACATGTTTCTACAGAGACCTGGCTGAAGCTCTTTCAGGAACAATAACAATGATTATTCTAATGTGCTACAGACTTGTCAGTCACCATGTTGCTGAATAATAGAGTAGTGAAACTTTTATGTGTAGTATTTGAAGTTATGCCTGGAAAATCCCATGGAAGGAGGAACCTGGTGGGCTACAGTCCATGGGGTCGCTAAGAGTTAGACAGGACTGAGTGACTTCACTTTCACTTTTCACTTTCATGCATTGGAGA
Organism: Bubalus kerabau; assembly: GCF_029407905.1. NCBI lineage: Eukaryota > Metazoa > Chordata > Mammalia > Artiodactyla > Bovidae > Bubalus > Bubalus kerabau. The sequence goes on along the minus strand of NC_073624.1, from coordinate 92,833,167 downwards.
AGGAAATGGCAACCCACTCCAGTGTTCTTGCCTGGAGAATCCCAGGGACAGAGGAACCTGTTGGGCTGCCATCTATGGGGTCGCACAGAGTCGGACCCGACTGAACCGACTTAGCAGCAGCAGTAGTTCTATTTTTTCCTATCATTTGAGTTTTTATCAGAGTTTGAATAAGCTAAAATTACTGAAAAATAGTATTTACCTTCTCAACAACTAGCCTTAGGGTTATATAATGTTGTTTAATCACTAAGTCATGCCCAACTCTGTGACCCTATGGACTATAGCCCACCAGGCTCCTCTGGCCATGGGATTTTCCAGGCAAGAATATTGGAGTGGGTTGCCATTTCCTTCTCCAGGGGATCTTCCCGACCCAGGGATCAAACCTGCATCTCCTGCTTGGCGGGTAGATTCTTTAACACTGAGCCATCTGGGAAGCCTGGGCTATATAATAGATGATTTTTTTTTTTGTACAGATAGTGTTTGGGTAAAATTTAAGCCTTCATGCAATTCAAGATATATTTATAGAGTTCCTTCTAATTAAAAAGCAATACTAGATACTAGGAGGACAAGAGGCAAAGTAAAATCTGTCCTCTCACCTCAACAATCAATCTTTCTACCAAGTATGATTTATAAAATTATTAAAAGGCAGAGGAAGTATCCTATAGTGATTAGGAATAAGGCTAGGGCAGTTCAGGAAAGGCTTCTCTGAGGAGGCAGACTATTCACTTGAGTCTTGAAAGATGAACAGATTGAGGGAGGAAGGAAGGGATAACATGCCAAGTGGATAGAAAAAAAATATATGGTTTATCAGGGAGTAGAAACTGGCAATGGCATAATTTTGAAGATTCTATATCTTTTTCCAAATTCTATGAAATTAGGCTTCTCACCATCAGAGAAAGAAGGCACAAGTAATAAAAGGAAATACTAGAATAAATTTTGTGATGCTAGATTGGATTCAGAAGTACCACTATGAATTTGTAGTTTAAATATATGTGTATATATTTATAAATATATAAAGTATATATGCTAAGGAATGTTTGGACTACCACACAATTGCACTCATCTCACACACTACCAAAGTGATGCTCAAAATTCTCCAAGCTAGGCTTCAACAGTATATGAACCGAGAACTTCCAGATGTTCAAGGTGGATTTAGAAAAGGCAGAAGAACCAGAGATCAAATTGCCAACATCTGTTGGATCATAGAAAAAGCAAGAGAATTCCAGAAAACCATCTACTTCTGCTTTATTGACTATGCCAAAGCTTTTGGCTGTGTGGATCACACCAAACTGTGGAAAATCCTTAAAGAGATGAGAATACCAGATCACCTTACCTGCCTCCTGAGAAATCAAGGTCAAGAAGCAGGTGAAGGTATGCAAGTATGCAGGTCAAGAAGCAAGAGTTAGGACCGGACATGGAACAACAGACTGGTTCCAAATTAGGAAAGGAATATGTCAAGGCTGTATATTGTCACCCTGCTTATTTAACTTCTATGCAGAGTATATCACGCTAAATGATGAATGAAGGCTTCATCAAAGGCTGGATGAAGCACAAGCTGGAATCAAGACTGCCGGGAGAAATATCAATAATCTTAGATATGCAGATGACACCACCCTTATGGCAGAAAGCGAAGAGGAACTAAAGAACCTCTTGATGAAAGTGAAAGAGGAGAGTGAAAAAGCTACTTTAAAACTCAACATTCAGAAAACTAAGATCATGGCATCTGGTCCCATCACTTCATGGCAAGTAGGTGGGAAAACAATGGAAATAGTGAGAGACTTTATTCTTTTGGGCTCCAAAATCATTGCAGATGGTGACAGCAGCTGTGAAATTAAAAGATGCTTGCTCCTTGGAAGGAAAGCTATGACAAACCTAGGCAGTGTATTAAAAAGCAGAGACATTACTCTGCCAACAAAGGTCTGTCTAGTCAAAGCCCTGGTTTTTCTAGTAGTCATGTATGGATGTAAGAGTTGGACCATAAAGAAAGCTGAGTGCTAAAGAAATGATGCTTTTGAACTGTTGTGTTGGAAAAGACTCTTGAGAGTCCTTTGGACTTCAAGGAGATCAAACCAGTCAATCCTGAAGGAAATCAATCCTCAATATTTATTGGAAGGACTGATGCTGAAACTCTAATACTTTGGCCACCTGATGTGAAGAACTGACTCATTGGAAAAGACCCTAATGCTGGGAAAGATTGAAGGCAGGAGGAGAAGGGGAAGACAGAGGATGAGATGGTTGGATGACATCACCAACTTAAAGAACATGAGTTTGAGCAAGCTCTGGGAGTTGGTGATAGACAGGGAAGCCTGATGTGCTGCAGTCCATGGGGGTCACAAAGAGTTGGACACGACTGTGCGACTTAACTGACTAATATATATATACACACATATACATAGGTATATAGAGAAATAAATATAGAAATATAGATGTGTATGTATATACATGAGTTAATATTCACACATGGATTTCCTGGTTCTGTCCCCTGAGATCCCAGAAGCAGTGACGTCTGAGTAGCACTGAGTACACCTACTGCCCAGATTTTGGTTTCTCCAATAACAGGAACCAGGGTTCCTTGGAGAAGTGGCTGATTCCAGAGCTGGGGCAGGGCAAACACTTGATGAACCTGGAACATCTTATAGAGCTTAAAAGTGCTTAAAAAAAATTGGTGGCATCTTGAAAGGACACCAGAACCAAGCTGAAAGAGTTCCAAATGGCTAAAGTAGAACAATCTATGCAACAAAATAAAATAATCCAGGAATATCATAACCCAGAGAATAAAATAAATATCCATAAGTCTAATACTAGTATAAATAAATGATTGACTAAATAAATGAGGGAGATAGGACAATTCTTCCTTATAGAAGAATTCCTCCAATTAATAAATATAGAAGGAATGAGGGTAACAAAAAATCACCATTAGAACACCACCATAATGATTCCTGGAGCCAAGATCCCCTGTAAATGCTAAAATTAGTGAGTAAAAGTTTAAGGAAAAATAGGATTAAGGTATGTCTCCCCAAATATTTATGAATTATAAACAGAAGAATATAGCCACTTTACATTGGAGAAACATAGCAGATACCACCTTAACTAAGTGATCAAGGTAAACATCATCAGTAATAAGAGACATCAACATAGTGTACCCTCTAATACCATGCACTGAGGAGGCTTATCAGCTTTGTAGTATTCTTCCCCAGATTCTATAACCTCAATCTAATCTGAGAAAACATTTTTTTTTAAAGCAAACTTTTTTTGAACATTGAGAGATGTTCCAGGCTTATCTTGTTTTGTTTTTATCTCTTTCTCTGTCTCTGTCTCTCTCTCTCTCTTTAAATAGAAGTATAGTTGCTTTACAGTGTTATGTTTCAGGTGTACAGCAAAGTGATTCAGTTAGATTCTTTTTCAGATTCTTTTCCCTTAGAGATTATTATTAGATATTGAGTATAGTTCCCTGTCTAGGTTTATCTTGGATTTGTCCTGCTGCAGTTCTGGAATCAACCACTTCTCCAGAGAACCCTGGTTCTTCTTATTGGAGAAACCAGGAAACTCAAATTAGGGACAGTCTACATAATATCTGCCAGTATTCTTCAAAGTGTTAAGGCCATGAAAGGCAAGGAAAAACAGAGGAACTATCAGAGATTTAGGGCGACTTAAAGAGGCATGGCAACTAAGTGCAGTGTAGGGTCCTAGAATAGAAAAAATACATTAATGAAAAACTGGTAAAATTTGAATAAAGTTTATAGTTAATTTGGTGGTATTCTACCAATGTTAATTTCTTAATTTTGATAATTGTACTGTTGTAATGTAAGATAAACCTAGGTGAAAAGTGTACGGAAACTTTTCTTTGCAACTCTGTAAATCTAAAATTATTTCGAAATAAAAGGTTAAAATAGCTATTAACTTCCAAATTTTTTTTTCAGGGGTGTGAATTTAGTCATTATTTTTTGTATAAAAATACACCCTTAGAGACAAATGCAGTTTATATTATAAAGAAATGTGGTGTGGAAACACATTTCATGTTGCTTTTGTTTAAAATTTCCCTTTGCACCTTGAAATTTTTAAAATTTTTCACTCTTTTTTTATTGGAGTATAATTGCTTTCCAAAGTTGTATTCATTTCTGCTATACATAGAAGTAAATCAGCTATACGTGCACGTTGAAGTTTTTTAGATTTTTTTTCTTTAAGTCTATAATCTATTTCTAAAGAACATTTTTCTTAAAACAATTGAGTTTGTACTTTGTTCTCTATTTTCTATTCAACCAACTACGCCCCTTGCACAAACAGCCATCTCAGGAGCAAGAAAAAATAGCAAGAAATGGATTTTTTTTTTTTTTTGAGCTGTCCTGCTTTTTTTGTTGCTGTTTTATGAAGTGATTTTATTTATTTACTTTTTTTTGGCTGCGCTGTGTAACATGCGGGATCTTAGTTTCCCAACCTGGATGGAACCCTCACCCACTTCAGTGGAAGGTGGCATCTTAACCACTGGACCACCAGGGAAGTCCCAAGATTGGATTTTTAAGAACAGGATTTTATTAGGGGCAACTCTTTTGCTTTTGTCAGTTTTGTTTCTGGGAGACAATTTGCTTGGTTAGGGAAAGTGAATTTATTAGAGTTGGTTTCCCAAGCGGCTGTAGACCTCACCCTAAGCAATCTCTTGAGGAAGCAGATACCTGGGGCCAAATTTCCCTGTGAGTCATTACCCAACCCTTGATTTTCAAGGACCTTTGTTAGAGATCTTTATATCCAGGCTACAGCTCACCTATAGGGGTTTAGCTGTTCCACTTCAAGTTACGAGGTGTGATAAAAGAACTTTGAACTGAGAATAGCTCTGGCTCTCATATTGACTAGATGGTGAGTTTGGGAAAGTTATTGGGTGTTTATTTGGCTTAATTACCTTACTGTAAAAAGGGGGATTTGATTACTTGATTTCTGAGCTTCTCTGTTAATATAAAAATCTGCCATGTGTATCTAAAACTGTAGGCATCTTCCTTTTAGCAAATAGTTCCCCTTTCTATGTACCCCATTATTTTTTGCTGTGCCACTGCCCCAGTCTCAGGCTAGAAATCTTAAGAGTTATTTTTGTTATATCTGTTTCCTTTAATTCCTGCCCAAATTTCCACCAGTCCAGCAGTTTTTCCTTCACAGGTGAAACTTGGGTTTTGGAGTCTGAATGCTGAATTCTGCCTCCGCCCTGTGTTAAATGTCTGACCTTAGGCAATTTCGCCAACCTTAATAAAACACAGTTGGGTTTTGTTTTGTTTTGTGTGTTTAGTGGATATAGTCTGTCTCTAAAGTTGTAATAATTAGAGTTAGTAAGTGCTGGATAAGTATAGCTGCTGTTATTATTTGTATATGACAATGCAATGGATTGGATTTTAAAGTCCACTGGGCCACTGGAAAAAATATTCAACAATACTGTAGCCCCAGATGAATGCCCTGTCCGTTTGGAAAAGGGTTTTTGTTTTGTTTGGGCTTCCCTTGTGGCTCAGCTGGTAAAGAATCCACCTGCAATGTGGGAGACCTGGGTTCAATCCCTGGGCTGGGAAGATCTCCTGGAGAAGGGAAAGGCTACCCACTCCAGTATTCTGGCCTGGAGAATTCAGTGGGTCTGTGGGGTTGTTTTGTTTTTGTTTTAGGTGTTGTTCATGCTCTTTTCACCCTTAACAGAATTTCTAGGATTAAGGACATTGTCCTAAAGTTCAAGAATGGGACTCTCATCTGAGACAGAGTGAGTTGGGGGAGATATCACAGATTTAATGCAAGTCCAGAAAGCCGAGATATTCACAATGGGAGAGTATTTCAGGCAGGCCCAAGGTAACTTTAAGTTTCTCTGGAAGAATGATTCTCATGTCTGATGCTGACTATTTTGGGAAGATACTTGCTACCACACTCTTACTGAAAGATAATTTGTGTGGGTTTTCAGCTAGGTGGGTTCCGAGATTTTGTTGCCCATTTTCGACTTAGGCTAAAAGTGATGGTCTTAATCATTACTAGTACATGTGGTAGAAAGAAAATTAACTTTGGAGTCAAATAGAATATGAATTTGAATCCCAGCTCTGCTACTTTATAGCTAAGTGATCATTGTAAAGTTATTTAATACCTCTGAACTTCAGTTTCTTCATCATAAATGTAAGATATTAAAACCAATCTTTTAAATTGGTTGTGATGGTTGAGATGTGTGCTGTGCATAAATAGATGTTTTAAAATGCTTATTTTGGGACTTCCTTGGTGGTCCAGTGTTTAAGACTCCCTGCTTCCACTTTAGGAGCCAGGGTTCAGCCCCCAGTCAGGAAACGAAGATCCTGCATGCTGCCTGGTGTGGCCAAAGAAAAAAGAAAAGAAAAAAATTAAAATGTTCATTTCCTTTCTAAGAGACTGATTTTTAACCTTTTAGCTTCCTCTTGTGTATCACTAGGATTTTTCTGCTGACGTGTAGATCTCAACATGTGTAAAGCGAAACTCCTTATTCCCCCTCTTCTTCCTCTATTTACTCTATCTTAATGGCATCAGCAACCTTCTAATTGTTCAACTTTGATGATGCCACATTTGATTCCTTCTCACCCTAAGCCCATTTTATTCTAAGAACTCTCAATTCTTTCTTCCCATTTTTCCGTTCCCATCTATGCTAATTTAAACCTTGATTACCTTTCACTTCTACAATTTTAGGATTTTCTTGACCAGTAATTAAGATTCCGTTACTTGCTTTTTCGGAAACTCCTATTATCCAGCCATTGAGACTGGGTAATCCACTTATAGAACTCTTTTTTTTTTTTTTTACATGTGTGGATATTGAAGCTCAGGGAAATTATTTTTTCCATTTGCCATAAATGTCACTCATGTGCTAGGGAGTGACACATTACAACTAGACCTCACCTCTGCTCACCCACACGCTAGTTCTTTCCACTAGGATTATGGCCCAAATTCCTTAGCATGGTTTTCTTTTTTACCATCTGAGCCACCAGGGAAGCCCTATGGTTTTCTTTTTTGTTCTTGTTATTGTTTTGACCTCGCCCCTTGGCTGCGGGATCTTAGTTCCTCAACCAGGGATTGAACCCAGGCCCACAGCAGTGAAAGCATCAAGTCCTAACCACTGGAACATCAGGAAATTCTCGTTAGCATGGTTTTCAAGGCTCTTCCCAGTCCGTCCTCATTCTGTCTTTCCCTACTTTATCTTCAACTTCTTTTGCAACTAGAGTCTAACTCCATTAAAGTATCTTTTGCTGTTTCACTTCCCTAGTGGTGTAACAGTATCCCTCCTATCTGAAAGGCACTGTCCTCCTTCTGCCCTCACTTGATAAAATTCTGCCAGTTCTGTAACTATCAAGTCTTCCCTTCTTTCCCACCATGCCAGAAAATCAAGTCCTGTACTCCTAGACCATGCATTGCCTCTAACCATGTTCTGTCTTGTGCTACAATTATTTGTGTGCATTAGCAAGCTTGGTAGATTGCATACATTAATTGGGCAGGACCTTGTAGGAAGTAGTTACTCAGCAACCTGGCATCAGAGGGCTTTCCCAGGTGGCACTAGTGATAAAGAACCCGCCTGCCAATGCAGGAGACATAAGAGACTCGGGTTTGATCCCTGGGTCAGGAAGATCCCCTGGAGAAGGGCATGGCAACCCACTCCAGTATCCCTCCTGGAGGTCCCATGGATAGAAGAGCCCAGTGGGCAACAGTCCATGGGATTGCAGAGAGTCAAACACGACTGAAGCGACTTAGCATGCACACAACCTGGTACCAGAGTTTATCAAAAATTATGTACTGATTATCACCTTTATATGTTCACAGGGTGCTAATCACATTGCTAGGAAGTAATAGCATGTTTCTATGAAGATGCGGTCAGGGTGTGAGCCGCCTCATTCCTTGAGTGTGAAGTGTGCTTATCCTAGCATTATACCAAGGTAGTTGTTCTGACTTGGCTTTCTGGCTGAGACCAATCAAAACCACAGAATTAGACTTGGGAATTCAAATCCTTTTACTTTTTCGCACTAAGTCCCTCAAATAATTAATGCTTTTCCTTTTATCATGAACAAATATGAGAACATAATCTTTTGTATTTTTTTAATTCAGAATTGATCCCTTTAGAATTGATATCATTTATATGTGTAGTTACACTGGGGAAGCATAATTATACCAAATAATGTCTTAAAGTGTTGGCCAGTGTTTCCTGGATGTGTTTTAAAGGGTCATTATTGTGGTTTTACATAATTATGTTTAGCTGAATACACAGCTGTGTCTTTTTCTTGTTAGAGAAAGGACTGACAATGTCTGGTAGGTCTGTCAGTTACAGACTGGAAAGCAGTTAAGTGAATATCATATATCAAGATTATTTGATACATGTAGGATTATTTCAGAGAACATGTATAGAATTAAGATTATTTTATCCAGGGAGAAGAGGTAATACAAAAAAAACTAAATTTATTGCTTACTTATTCTATGTCAGGGTCTTTTTTTCTTTATCTTATTTATTTCTCTTGAAGATACTATGGGGAAAAAAAAAAAAGATACTATGAAGTGAGACTTCTCTGGTGGTCCATTGGCTGAGACTCTATGCTCGCAAGGCCGGGATCCCAGATTCAATCCCTGGTCAGGGAACTAGACCCACGTGCCACAGCTAAGAGTTTGCATGCCACAGCTAAAAGATCCTGTGTGCCACTGCTAAGACCTGGTGCAGCCAACTGAATAGATAAAGATAAATACTTTTCTAAAAAGTACTATGGAGTAAACACTATTGTTATGGATAAGAAATCTAACTTTTAGGGAAGGACACACAGCTTTAAGTGATGGGGCCAACACTCCCATTTAAATGCTTGTGTCTCTGATACCAGAGCTCCTTACCATAGGAGGGTCCTGTGTTGCCCTCCAGCATGGGAATTGAAACAAACAAATAAACAAAAACAACAAAACTAGCATTGTTTTCAGACAAGGCTTTAGTGGGGAGAACAGGGACTACCTGTGGAAAAGTAGTGTGGTCTTTTGGGGCTGCTTATCACTTACTTTGCATCACAGAACTTTTAGTGTGAAATGGAGGCCCACGTTGCTTGGTTATGCACACTGTGCTCTGCGGTTGTCAAGGCTGTTGGAAGCAGTACCCGATGAACCATGCATTCTACCAGATCAGTTACGTTCCGTGGTTGTCAAAAGAGCTGCCAGGAGTACTTTCATCTATATTGTTCACTCTTCAAATAAGGAAACTATTGACTCATTTCTAATCTCATCTCTTTTGGACAAAGGTTGGGACTCCTTTGATAATTACTAGCGCAAAACCAAATAATCCAGTCTAGGTGATGTCAAGAGTATGACTTTATGGTATTTTTTCACTTGAGGCCAATACTAATATACTTAAATGTTCTTGATACTATAATATGCCTAGTATTTAAAATATATTCACATCAAAAACCCTACAAAGGGGTAAGTATTCTCATTTTTCAATGAGGTAACTAAAACTGAAAATATATAATTTGTTTAAGGTTACAGAATTATTATTTCATTTGAAGTCTATCTTGCCTTTAAGCCTGCGCTCTTTATATTATTCAGTGCTGTATCTGTAGCTTTTTCCCTAGTACCAAGTGGTCAGTGCTGCAGAGCTTGGGGAAAGAAGGCAGCCGAAAGAAACTTGGATGTAGGTAGAACCTAATTTGGACCTGACTCTGCAGAGATGCCAGTTGTACTTCTCCTGGGGTGTAACTCAGAAGAGTGGAACATTTCACTCCAAATGTGACTTTGGAACAGACTTAAGTTCAGGGAAAAGCCAATCGATGTTTGCACAGTGGGGTCAATCATAAAATGATGCAAACTGAAAGGGACCTTAGAGATCACCTGATCTAACCTTCTCATTTTACAGGAAACTACAACCCCAATTCAATCATCTGATCTAGGTTACAGTTTTTGAGAGAACCGGTAGAGGAATACAGTCTGCTGCTCCAGGGCTCTCTGCTCTCACTTACACCACACTGTTGCCAGTCATTGGGTGCTGGAGAACTCTCTTCTGTGTCTAATATTCTGACTTTCTTTATCACATAGGTACTTCATTATCTGTAGACAAGATGGAACCAACTCCATTTAACAGACGGCAATGGGCTTCTCTATCGTTGAGGGTTACAGCCAAAGAACTTTCCCTTGTCAACAAGAACAACTCATCGGCCATTGTAGAAATATTCTCCAAGTAAGTGCTGATCCTGGCCCAAAAGGACCATCTGTCTTGAGCAAACATCACCACCTGTTAGGGAGATCACTAAAGGAAGGACATGGTGTCTAATGACTTTCTGGAGCACCTTCTGGATTTTGAGTACCACACAAGACTCTGTGACAAAGGAAGATGATAATAATCAGGAGATACGTTCTCTGTACTCAAATTTTTGTTCAGTTTGGGAAAGAAAGAGATTTAAACACAGGAGAGAATTATGAAACACATAGTTATTAATCACAATGTTAGCAAGTCCAAAATGAATGGGAGTAAGGACTAGATATAGGATAAGAGACAGTATATGACCACCATGGATAGAAGCTGTCAGGAAGGCTTTCTGGTTGAGGTGAGGGTTTTTTTTTTTTGGTTTGGGGGTTTTCATGAGATAAGTTTTGAGGCAGGTTTTTAGTTGAAGGGAGTGTTAGGTGCACTCTATGCCTACGTTGTCTAATAAGGTAGCCACTACATATAAGGCTATTTAAATTTAAATTAATTAAAATAAATTTAATTAAATTATATTCATTTAAATTAATTTAAATTAAATTATAGTTAAAATTCAGTTCATCAGCTGCACTAGCCACATTTCAATTGTCCAGTGGCTATGTGTAGCTGGTGGCTACCACACTGGATATTGCAGAAACATTTCACCATTGCATAAGGTTCTGTTGACCAGTGTAAACTCTGTAGGCAGACCGCAGTCTATTTTAGTAAATAAAGGTTTACTATTTATAGGCTGCCTATTTTAGTAAATAAAGGTTTATTGTAATACAGCCATGTCTTTTTGTGTATTGTCTGTGGCAGCTTTTGTGCCACAACAGCAGAGTTAAAGCAGAGACCGTATGGCCCTCAAAGTCTAAAATATTTACTATCTGGCACTTTAAGGAAAAGTTTCTTGACCCCTGCTCTGGACTATGGGTTTTTTTGATATGAGGGCCCCTTTCCTGTGTAGTTTATATTCCTAGTGTGTAGCATGACAATTAGAACATACTAAGCACTCAGCAAATGTTGAGGGAATGGTATAAGTTAGTGAGATGGTAAGCACGTTAACTTCACTCTAGAGATGCCATGGAGCTTACAGAAGATGGTATGTTTACCTCACTAAGTAGAATTTATTACTTAATAGGAGATACATTTAAAAGAAGGAAGATGGGAAAGATTTAAAGAAAGTGATTGTGGGAGCTATATCTGCTGCTGCTGCTGCTAAGTCGCTTCAGTCGTGTCCGACTCTGCGACCCCATGGACTGCAGCCTACCAGGCTTCTCCGTCCATGGGATTCTCCAGGCAAAAGTACTGGAGTGGGTTGCCATTTCCTTCTCCAGGGAGCTATATCTAGAGTACAGCTAAATACCAGTAGGAAGTTTCTGTAATCTGCCACTGTCACCTTTTCTTCAATGACAAATCCATCAACCACCTGCTCTGTGGAAAACACTGCCCTTCTGACCTGTTCACCGTGGGTATCGTTTAAGGTGGGGCAGAGACTGGGGGAGAGTGCACAGCCCTTTCCCCTTCTAAGTTATGCATTTTATATTGCTGTAAATTTATGTCAAACTTATATTCTTATCAAAAAGAAAAGAAAACCAATAAAGATATTGCAGAAAAAGGATCCAGATCTGAAAAACTATTAAGACTTAACTCCTGGCCTCAAGGAATGTAACAGTATAGTTTAGTATAATTTATATTAGTAGAAGTCCTTAGGAGAAGGCAATGGCACCCCACTCCAGTACTCTTGCCTGGAAAATCCCATGGACAGAGGAGCCTAGTAGGTGGCAGTCCATGAGGTTGCTGAGAGTCAGACACGACTGAGCGACTTGACTTTCACTTTTCACTTTCATGCATTGGAGAAGGAAATGGCAACCCACTCCAGTGTTCTTGCCTGGACAATCCCAGGGACGGGGGAGCCTGGTGGGCTGCCGTCTATGGGGTCGCACAGAGTCGGACACGACTGAAGCGACTTAGCAGCAGCAACAGCAGAAGTCCTCAAACTTCCTTCATTTTAAGACTCATGTGAGATACTTGTTAATAATATGGTGTTCTGATTATCCATTGCTGCATAGAAAAAAAGTCTCCAAAATTTAGTGTCTTAAAATAATAATAGCATTTATTTTGCTGTGAGTCTCCAATTAGGGCAGTGCTTGCCTTTGTTGCCCTCCCCATCCTCGGTGTCTCAGAACTAGGGCCATAGTCATCTAAAGGCTTACTCGTAAGTCAGGTGGTGGATGCTGGCAGTCATCTGGGCTCTCAGCTGGGGCCATGATCAGAATAGCCGCACGTGGCTTTTCCATGTGGCTGCTTGGCTTGCTTGTCTGGGTTTCAAGGGCAAGCATCCAGAGAGGGAAGGAAGGAGGGAACAAAGAAGGAAGGGAGTCAGGGTAACGGTTATGTGGTCTTTTATGACCCACCCTCAGAATTTATACAGTATCACTCTTACCACATTCTCTTCATTAGGACTGAGTCATTAAGGCTGGCTCATATTTAGAGGGAGGGGAATTTGACTGTACCTTTTGGTGGGAGAAATGTCAGAGATTTGGGGGGACATATTTTAAGCCATCCGATATGGCTTCTCAACTCCTCCCTTAAAAATTCGGATTCGATGTATCTGTGATGGGCCCCAAGAATTTGTGTTAACAACAAGTGTAGTCTAGTGATTTTTAACTTCAGGGAAGTTTAAGAAGCACTGGTCATGGAAGAGATGGACTTGTGAACTTGAACATAAAGCAGAACAAATAAGGGTTATTTGTTCAAGTAAAGATTCAAGTAAAGGATCATGGACGCTGAACGTGAATAAAGGAAATAGGAAAGCAAGCAGTAGAGCATGAAGAAATACAGAAGGGAGAAGGGATTGGCACAGTTCAGTTAGGGCCAGATGATCGAAGGCCTTGAGTACCATGCTGAGTTTGGGATTTAGTTAGATAAGCAGCAGAAACAATGATTAGGCTTGTATTTAGAAAGATGCTCTGGCAACAATGTAAAAGGTATATTGGAAAGGTGACAGATTGATAGCATGGAGACAAGTTCTGAGACTCGTGAGAACCCACGTGAAAGTTATTGAGGGTGGGGGGGCAGGAGGAGTGGAAAGGAAGGGGAGGTTTTGAGACAGTGTTGGGATATGATTAATGGGACTTGGAAACTCTCTGCTCTGCAGAGAAACTTCTCCACATTCTTGCCCTTTTCACCCTCCCCAGCCCCACCTCTCTTTCACTGAACTTGGTTTTCCCTTGACATGCATTCTATCTGAGTCATGCCTGGTTTTTTTTGTGCATGCTACACTGAAATTTTCTGGGACCAGGAGTCAGGGGTGCTATTTCTCAGCTACTGTTTCCAATCCATTGAGTTTTTTTTGTTTTTTTTTTTTGTTTGTTTGTTTGTTTGTTTCCTGCCTTGTTCTGAAGTTCGAAACCTGTGCTTTGAGCTTACATTTAACTATAGTATTCTTATCCTCCCCATCATGGCAGTGGTGTGCCAAGCTCCTTGCCTTCATGGGGGACCCTAGCTTCCCACTTCATTTTCTCTTCAGTATTTCTCAACATTTTGGATGAGGCAGATGTTCCTTGTACAGGATGCTCATCATCTTGCCTTCCTCCAAATACTAGTAGTTCCCCATGATATGGTGACAGCCAAAAAAAGTGGGGAGGGGAAAACCCCAATAAGATTCCCACACATTTCCAAATGTCCACTGGGGCCGTTAATGCCCCCAGTGTAGAATCACCGACCCACATAAATGACCTGTCTGATAGTATGGGCTCATCATTTCTTCATTTCTTATTTATTTACTTATTTATTAATAATACACCATGTGGCTTACGGGATCTTAGTTCCCTGACCAGGGATTGAACCCATGCCATAGCAGTGAACGCACTGAGTCCTAACCACTGGACCACCAGGAAATTCCTGTGGACTCATCATTTCTTACTCTTCCATATGTCTTCAATCTGCTCATTGTCTCCCATGCCCCCGTAGCTAGTCCCAACCTTCTCATCACCTAGAATCTGTCTCTGAAATATGTGTTTGGAAAACCTACTTTCTAATTAGAGCCTCCTGTCCTACCTATTCTACTTTCTTATTCCCATTGACCTGGCTCTTTGGCCAAACTGGAATACCCAGGCCATGATTGTTGGTCCCTTTCCCGGCTTCACTTCCTTCCCTGCCTAACTCAGTCAGTCACTTTAGTTAAACTTTCACCCTTCCTCAGTTCCCATCCCAGGGTTTTATTCTGTTGTCATCATCCATTTCAGACAATTCCCAAGATAGAGGATTTGGGTCCTGTAGTAGCACTGATGAGAGGAAGTTGAAAAAAAGTTGCTCATTTTAGGGGCTTCTTAATCTTACAGAGAGAAAATGCAAAGGAACTTTAGAGGCCACCTTCTCACAGCATAGTAGGGTGACTGTCTTTTCACTACAAACGTTATAAGGGCAAATGGCAGTTATGCAAAATTGTAAATCCTGAACCCATTAATCAGAATCAGTGTGCCAGGTCTATGGTAAATTTTTGATGGAAATTGATATTATTTCTAATCCTAATAAAAACTATATGAGGAAGGACCTGATCCCTGTTTTATGGTTGACAACACTGAGGTGTAGAGAGTTAACCTGCCCCCAAGTTAATATTTTGTGTCTGTCTAGTACTTTTATTCTGATGCATAGATCCTGCTATTGAGCTGGTTTTGAAGGATGGATAGAATTTTATTTGGTAGGCTGGGAGGATGGTGGTGACATGGCAGAGGAAGAACAGTCATAGGAAGAAAGGCACAGAAATGGGAAAGAGCATGGGGCGTGATGTGCGTTTAAGACAGTGAAAACCAGAGAATCAGCCTGGATTTCTTCTCCAGGTTTCATACTTGATAGAGCCATATTGCTGATACTGCTTAAGGCTTTGAGGATTCACTCATAGTAGGTTCCCAAAGCAGATTGCAGGACTGTTTTCCATAAAGCGTACATTAACTTCTACTTCAAACACTACTGACCTCATTTTCTCTTATTTTGAAACAGTCTCTCTTAGAGAATTCTAGTTCTTTAATTAGAATTAGTAAATGGAGTTTAGAATTAGTAAATCCTATACAAGCCATTGGAGAAGGAAATGGCAACCCACTCCAGTGTTCTTGCCTGGAGAATCTCAGGGATGGGGGAGCCTGGTGGGCTTCTGTCTGTGGGGTCGCACAGAGTCAGACACGACTGAAGCGACTTAGCAGCAGTAGCAGCAGCATACAAGTCTAGTTAAGAGACCCTAGGAAACCTTGGGAGGTTTGTGATCAGAGGCTAATATAAAAATGTTATTTGGAGAAAGCTTCATCTGGCTGCTCTTTTAGCTGGGCTTTACTTTCTAAGTGTTAATAACGTTTCACATGAATATGTACGTAAGAGTCATTTTTGTAGCATCATAGCGTATGTCTCATGAGTGCTTTATAACTCCAGATTGATTTCTTTTATTAAGCCTCTGTACTATCTAAAGCATTAAATCTGAACAAGGAGGATGCTCTTGATGAGTCAGTTTGAACAGCCAGCTTTGGTTTCACTCACCAATGACTTCAGCATGGAAGAATCCTTTGCTTGATTAAAAGTTGACTCTTTTAGTAGAATTTGGTTTCTTGATTCTCTTTAATGTATTTTTTAATTAATTTATTTATTTTCCTTTTTTTTGGCTATGCTGGGTCTTGGTTGCTGCATGGGCTTTTTCTCTAGTTGCAATGAGCGAGGGCTTTTTCTCCAGCTGCTGTGCACGGGCTTCTCTTGTTGCAGAGCACAGGCTCTAGGTGCTTGGGCTTCGGTGGTTGTGGCTCGCAGGCTCTAGAGAACAGGCTCAATCGTTGTAGCACACCAACTTAGTCTTTCTGAGGCTTATGAGATCATCTTGGACCAGGGATTGAACCCATGTCTCCTGTGTTGGAGACACCCCTAGGGATCAGGGGAGCCCATGACTCATATGAAGGGAATCTAGCTCAGTGGTTTTCAAACCAGCCTAATTGAATTCTTTAGAGGAACTTCAGAGGTCAGTTCTGGGAAGACAGGAAGATCTAAAGGGCCACGCATGTGACCTTTCACCCCAGAGGTCCTGCTTTGATCCCTTTAATATGTGAGGTTCTAAAGGAAAGTTATGACCAACCTAGATAGCATATTGAAAAGCAGAGACATTACTTTGCCAACAAAGGTCCATCTAGTTAAGGCTATAGTTTTTCCAGTGGTCATGTATGGATGTGAGAGTTGGGCTGTGAAGAAAGCTGAGCGCCGAAGAATTGATGCTTTTGAACTGTGGTGTTGGAGAAGACTCTTGAAAGTCCCTTGGACTGCAAGGAGATCCAACCAGTCCATTCTAAAGGAGATCAGTCCTGGGTGTTCTTTGGAAGGAATGATGCTAAAGCTGAAATTCCAGTACTTTGCTCACCTCATGCGAAGAGTTGACTTATTGGAAAAGACTCTGATGCTGGGAGGGATTGGGGGCAGGAGGAGAAGGGGACGACAGAGGATGAGATGGCTGGATGGCATCACCGACTCGATGGACGTGAGTTTGAGTGAACTCCGGGAGTTGGTGATGGACAGGGAGGCCTGGCATGCTGCAATTAATGGGGTCGCAAAGAATCGGACAGGACTGAGCAACTGAACTGAACTGAACTGAAGTTATCATTTGAAAAGAGGATTCTCCAGCAAAAAGAACTACTGGTCTAGCTAACCTTTGTCCCATTCCTCTGACAAATGAGAAACTTGAGGTACAGCATTTGTGATGAAAGATCACACCCCAAGATAGTGGCAGAGCTTAAGCCAGGACACTTAATCCCCCCACCACCATGCCTCCCCTCCTGTCCCTGCTCCTCCCACTCTTGTTATAACTTTACCCATTCCATAGACCCAAGAAAGAGCAGGTTTATATTTAGTTTTCTGTGACTGTCCTTCCATCATTAAGAAAAACTTTGACCCTCAGATCTCTACTTCATTGCTTCTCTGTACTATTTTAGTGGTGAAATTGTTCCAGAAGAAAATGCATTGCCTAAAACTTGGGAATTTCCATTTTCCTTTTTTTTGTTTTTTTGGCTCAGTGAGACCTTCCCTCTATTTGAGGGCATACAAGCAAAAGAGTCATGGCTCAGGAACTCCATTCTCTGGCCTTAGAAAAGTTTGAGACAGTTATTACTCCCCAGATAATTTTAGCATCCTCCATCAGCTGCCTGCCTCACAGCTGAGCATTAATAAGCAGTTGCAAGATTAAATTCTGTATGTGAAGAAGAGACTGGAGGACAAGAAAATCTAGGAAGGGAAGAGGGATAAGCTTTTAATTATAGAAATCTCATGACAAATATTTTTTCCCTCAGATTTGAATCTTTTAAAATGCCTTTTCCCTCCCCATCAGAGACCTTCACATTTTGTGTCAGAATAATGCTAGTTACTCTGAGCATATTTGAAGAAAATCTAAAGCCTGAATCCTAATCTAACATTGAATTCAGAAGTATTGTACCTCAATATCTCTTAGTATTCAAAGTGTCAAAATGTTAAAGTACCAAGGACCTTACTTGGAAGAAAGCAGTGGTGTGGAACCTTTCTCCCTGAGTATCCACTGTTTAGCAAGTACTTCATTACAAATAAAGGGTGGTGATATTTGAGTGGGAGTTTCAAAACACAATTCAAGACTGCTATTGGCGTGTACACCTGTATCTTACAGATGCCTCAGTGCTAAAAGAATAGGACTAAAGATGAAGACTATTTTGATCTTTCTTAAAATCTGTGTTTCTATTAAGACAGTAAAAGGAAGGGAACTGCTGAGCTTATTTACCCAACTAACCACGGTGTAAATTGTTCTCCTTGCCTTGGAGAACAATTGACCAAGAATCAACCTGTCTGCTGATTGGGCTGTCTTTCATATATTGTATTATATTGCTGTAATATACTGTAGATCATTACCCAAGGAGTGTGGAAACACAAGTTCAAGGCCAACTTTTAGTTCCTTTCTAGCTCTAATCTGCTGTGTATCTGCATTTCTATTTTTAGGGACTCTCAGATACATTTCACTTTTCACTTTCAGATATATTAGTACAAGTAGGGAAAAAAAATACACAGGGCCATTCACCAAAGCACTATTTGTAATGATAGATAACTGTAAACAATCCAAATGTCCATTAAAAGGACTATGGGTTAAAAAATTATAATGGAAGAGGAATGCCAGGGTTACCAAAGACTTCTGTGTTGCTTAGAAAAGTTATCTAAAACATATTGAGGAGATGTTTGTTAGCCTTCATCTTAGATGACCTTTTGCCACTTTTTTCCACATTTTTTCTTCCCTTAGTTTCTCCGGAAGTGTCTTGTTTTTTCTCCTACCTCTGTTCCTTCTCTGTTCCCTAACAGAGAATGAGAACCTCTTCTTCATGTTCTGACTGCTAATTGTTAACGTCTCCAGGACTGAATTCTGAGCCTTTTCTTACATTGCACATTCTTCATAGATGATATCATACAGTTACACAGCTTTCATACCATCTGTGGACAGACAAGTCCTAAATTTATGTTGTTCATTCAAATCTCTCTTTCCAGCTCTAGAACATGTATCTAATCACTGTTACCACCAAGGGGATGTTTTGGTTAGCATGGCTAACATGGAACTCTTCATCCTCCCTGTCCCCAACTTTGCTCCTCCATCCATTGACTCAGCTGTTGAAAACCTGGGAATCATTCTTGACTTGTTCCTCATTACCAATCCTGTTGATTTGACTTCTGAAATATACCTCAAGTCTATTCACTTTATCTCCAGAGCTACCTCCCTGGACCTTCCAGCATCGTCTGTCACCATTGCCACCTCTATCCTTCAGCCCGACTCCGGTCCATTCTCCACACAGCATCCAGTGCTCTTTTAAAAACATAGCTTGGGGACTTTCTCAGTTGTTCAGAGATTGTTAAGACTCTTGCACTCTCCAGCAGGGGGCATGGATTCAATCCGTAGTTGAAGAATTAAGATCCCATGTGCTACTTGGCATAGCCAAAAAATAAAATAAAAACATAGCTTGGATTAATGACCAGTCATTGTACCATTGACCATTCATTCATTGTACCTAAGATTACATTCAAAATTCTTAGACTAGCCTGCAAAGCCTTTGACGCCTGGCATCATCTCCTGACCTCTGCCTTTCTCAATGTGCTTCAGTAACATTGGAGTTCTTTGTGTATCTTACACATGGGAGACACTGTCTTGCCTTGGGGACTTTGTGTGTGCTCTTTTTCTATGCCTGGAATGCTTTTCTTGCTTTGTTTTGCCTGGCTGACTCCTGATCAAACTGCAGATTTCAGCCTAAAGGTCATTTCCTCAGCAAGGCTTTTCTTCACACACACACACACACACACACACACACACACACTGCCCCACCCTACCCCACACCCGCCTTCTCAATTCAGTTCCTTACACACACACACACACCGCCCCACCCTACCCCACACCCACCTTCTCAATTCAGTTCCTTTGTTAGGTTGTTTAATAATACTCTGTCCTTCTTTGAAAGATTTATCCCTATAGTATGTGTTTAATATTTAAACTATAAGCTGTCTGAGAGCAGGAACTATGCCTTTTTTGGTTATTTCTTTCACTACTTTTTCTCTAGTGCTTAGAACATACTTTTTTTTTTTTTTTTTTTTAATTTTTTTGCCAGTGCCACTTGGCTTGCGGAGGCTTGTGGAATCGTAGTTTCCCAGTCAGGGATTGAACCAAGGCCATGGCAGTGAAAGCACCAAGTCCTAACCACTGGGCTCCCTGTGGAGCTGGTGTTAGGGTCCCTGGTGGCTCAGATGGTAAAGAATCTGCCTGCAATGCGGGAGATCTAGGTTCAATCCCTGGGTCAGGAAAATCCCCTGGAGAAAGGAATGGCAACCCACTCCAGTATTCTTGCCTGGGGAAAGCCCATGGACAGAGGACCCTGGTGGACTACAGTCCATGGGGTCAAAAAGACTGAATGGCTAACACTTTCACTGTTTCTTGAATGAAAACTCAAGCTGTTCTAAAATGGAGAAAAGTAGATGCAGTATAGTATGTACAATATTATTTGTTAAATATGTTGCAAATGCAGTATTATTTTAAATTTTTATATATTTTAGATGTTAATCTCTTATCAGATACATGATTTTCAAATATTTTCTGGCATTTCATGGTTTACCTTATTGAAAAAACTGTCTTTTCCCTGTTAGATGGTCTTGGCACCCTTGTCAAAACCCTTTGACCATATATGTGAGGTTTCATTTCTGGGCTCTCTATTCCATTCCATTGATCTTATATCACTGTCTTTATGCTGTTACCAGACTCGATTTTTAAAAAATTTTTGGTAATATATACATAAAGTATAGTTTACCATTTTAACCATTTTAAGTATACATTTCAGTGGCATTAAGTCCATTCACGCTGTGCAGCCATGCTTTTGTTCTTTATATAACTGTGTAGTATTCCATTGCATGAATACATTATAATTTATTTACCAGTCCGCTGCTAATGGACATTCAGGTTGTTTTCAGTCATTTGCTATTACATTTAGTGCAGTGACAAATAATCTAATGTAAAAGTTATTTTTGCTTATGTGAGTGTGCCTATAAGATAAATTCTGGAAACAGAATTGGCAAATTGTAACATTTATGCTCTTGTAATTTTTGTAAAATTGACAAAATGCTTTCCCTAGAGGTTTTATTTATTTACCCTCTGTATATTGGTTTTTTTTTTTTTTCCTTAAAAAAATGTTTTTTCCTACTTAGATAAGAAATGTTCTCAGTGTTGTTTGAATTTTTATTTTGAGGCTAAACATTCTTATTTTTTGTTTGAGTCACTTGATATTTTCTGTGAACTCTGTGTTTATGTTTATGCCCATTTTTCTATTAAGTTGCTTTCGTTGGTTTCTTACTGATTTGTAAGAGTTCTTTGTATTTTAGGGAAATTAGCCTTTTGTCTGTAATATGTTTCAAATATCTCTCTAGCTTGTAATTTGACTTACAGCAGTTCTAATCCCATTTTTTTCCATAAACTGTGGTCAGTGAAATCCCAATTGTTTTTGGAAGTTCTTTCACCCTACCCTTTAAGAAAACTCTGCTCAGTTTCAGAGTATTACTCAGTCCAGTGAATGAGACACTGCTACCTGATTGTTAAACTTTAAGCGGTAGTAAGAACTGGAGGAGACCTTAGAAATCCTCTCACAATCACTTAATTTTGTGGATGAGGCCCAAACAGGTCATATAACCCAGGTTACATAGTAGGAAAGCAGTGACGTTAAATCTAGAAGTTTCCTCTGGCTTCCATTTTGGATGAGGTTGTTCTATTTAACACACACACTGAGGAAGTTCTGCATTTGTGACGGTATTTATGAGCTGAAAGTTAGTATTGGTTAGGGAATGGGCCCTTTCCCATATTGTTCTTTATCTTCTTGTCTCATCTCCTTTTCCCTGCCCAAATGCCTTGTAAATTCTGAAAGTCTGCCTTAAGGCAGGAACAAGTGACCCATTGACCAAGCCCTTTTCTAGGGTTGGGGTTAGGTTGGTGAGTTCAAGGCCTGCAGGCCCAAGGAATCAAATCAGTAAGTTCTAGGCATGCAGGCCTCACCTGGTGGGATTCTTCTAGTGATAGTGCTGCCTTCAGTGTTTGACTCAGAGGCTCTGAGGAAGCCCCATTAAGACAGTTCTGAGTGGTCTGGAGATTTGTTGTGGCCTGGATGTCCCAAACCTTTTTTGCTTTCAAATGGAGGAAACCAGATCACCTCTGAAAAGCCCTGGGACTTCAGTTGTTCCTCAGGAATCTCCTGAGCAAATAGTAAAAATGATAAAATGACTGAAAGTAAAAATTAAAGGAATAAAATTATAGAAGCCTGTTTATCAACTCTAAGATGCCATCGACTATAGGCTGGGCCATTATTTTATGCATCACTAAAGAAAAAATACTGTTAATTAAAAGACCTAATGCTTGCTTAGCATAGAAACTTTTCTCACAAATCACTCTTACACATATATTTAAAAAAAGGAAAACAATTTTTATTTCAATGGCAAATCGAAGTGTATTCTCATTAAAGACATTTCAGTGGCATTTAAAGGATGTATAATACCTTCAAATATATTTAACTGAGCAAAAGCAACAGTACCAATAGCTTAGGCTAAATTTACACATGTACAGGCTGTATGACTATTTCTTGATCATTTGGCCAACAAGAATTTTAAGATTTTAGAGGCGTTAATGAGTGGGGAAAGCGCAACCTAGGGTTAATGTAATACTGTATCCTTGACTAATTCCAAAGCATTTATATACATGGCTTTTTATACATTTTTATACATCATTTATTCTTCCCAGCATTATAGTAGATCGTTTTCTAGGTAAGGAAACTGAGGCTTAGAGAGGTTGACTTGCCCCAGATTACAGTAAATAATGAAACTGAGACTTAAAAACCCAGGCTTTCTGCTGTCTCCATTTTCCCAGCGTTTGACCTCATTGTCTTGGCTCTTTGTCTTAGAGCAGTTGACTGCAACAGTGCAGGAAGTGAGGGCTGCCCCGATTCTCTGCTTTTGATAGAGGTGACTGATGATAATCCTTGGCGGAGATAGGTGTGCAGAAGTGGTTTTCTTGAAGTTTGAAAGTGTAAAAATTTAAGTTTAATTTGAGGATATTCTCTTTTCCCCCCTCTTCTCTAAGGTACCAGAAAGCAGCAGAAGAAGCAAACATGGAGAAGAAAAGAAGTGTAAGTATTTGGAAGCCCTGGGACATGTGGAACTTCATGGTCACAGCTCATGTGGCCCAGCCACCTGTGGCCTCTGCAGGACCGTGGGCTCCGCATCAGCTGAGCCGGGCCTTGGTACCGGGTGGTCTCATTGGTGAACCATTTGCTCAGGAGAACTTGGCTCAGGTGCAGAGGATCTTATTTTTTTCCCTGAGGTTCTCCTTTGAGCCACTTTTTCTTTCCTGAGTTGAGTGAAAGACAGAAGGCCAAGTACTTTGCTTGTGGTTATAAAATGGCTTACTGCTTCTGCTCAAATCAGGAGACAGGGCTTCCTAGGCTGTTTCTTTTTTTCCAAATCAAACAACCAGAAAGTCTCTCTGCATTTAAATGGTAGCAGCTGTGCAGCTGTTGTCATTCCCCTGGGTTCTTTGTTTAAAGCAAACTTCTTGACCAAATCTAGTTAGCAAATTTCTTAGCAGCAGGATCCACCAAAGGCGAAAACCTCAGAACCAGCTCTCGGCTCTACCCATTTTGTACTTTCCCGCTGGCTAACTTCCAGTTTGGCTTGGTAGTGTATTTCTTTTGAAATCTTACTTGATTTCTTCATATGAGGGGAAAAGCCTCACATATTTGGGCAAGAATTCTTCATTTGTCTGGCATTACAAAAATATCCTCCTGGCAGTTTTCAGCACCTAACCTATTTAAGTGAGTGCAAAGCATGCCTCTGTCACTTTGTCTTCTCTAAGGGGGCAGTGCTGACTGGGTCTTTGACAATTTTCCTGTAATTCGAGAATGGAGCCCTTCTGGTGCACTGTAAGAAAACTTACCATCACTTCACTCAACTGCTGGTTTTCTTTTCTTTCCTACTCTCTCTCTCGCTTGTTATTTTTCCCCTTTCTCTTTTCTTCATTCCTTTTTTCTTTTCACTCATTCATTTTAGCAAGTATTCAGAGTGCCCACTGTATGCCAAGCACTGCTTTAGGCACTAATACAGACTACATCTCTGCCCCAATGGAGTTTATATTCTGGTGGGAGAGACAGACCATAAAGATTTAGCAGGTATAAAACAAAATGAAGCAGGTAAGAGGGATGAGTATGGTGGTCAAGGAGGCATTTGAGCAGAGGTCTGAGGACAGGAGCTTGGGAGAAAAATAATTCAGGCAGAAGATAAGAGCACATGAACATGCCTCGAGGCAAGAACATCCTAAATGTGTTTGAGAAAAAGGAAGAGAAATGTCATGTCCAGTTGTTGTGAGGACATGGACCTTAATTCTGGTTAAATGGGGGCCTTTGAAGGGTTTGTGCAAAGGAGTAATGTGATCTGACCGAAATTTTAAAAAGAGGAGGAAGAGACTAGAGGAACAGTAGCAAAAGCGTGAAGACCAATTACAAGACAATTGCAGTGATTTAGGCAAAAGATGATAATGGATTGATTGGACTGGAGTCGTAGCTGTATGGGCTTCCCCCATGGCTCAATGGGTAAAGAATCCACCTGCAATGCAGGAGACATAAGAGATGTGGATTCAGTCCTTGAGTCAGGAAGATCCCCTGGAGGAGGGCATGGCAACTCACTGCAGTATTTTTGCCTGGAGAATCCCAAGGACAGAAGAGCCTGGCAGACCACAGTTCATGGATTGCAGAGTCAGACACAACTGAAGTGACGAAGCATAGCACAGCACACAATAGCTTTACAGGCGATGAGAAGTGGTCAGGATTTATACTGAAGGTTGAAAGGAAGAATTGCAACAATGCATCTGGCCCAAACACCAGGAAAAATGCCATTGAGATCAGGAAGGTGGCAGTAAAAACAAGTTTAGAGAAGGGAAAATATTTGTTAGAAACTTAGCTTTGGACATGTTAAATGTAATTCTTTATTAAGACTTCCAAGTAGAGATGTCAAATAGGAGCTTGGTTGTACAAATCTGGAATTGGAAGAGATCCAGTCTGGAGATGAGATCTGTGTGTATCAAAGTATGAGTGGTTTGTAAAGATAAGAAATGGATGAGATCACCTGGGGATTGAGTGTAGCTAGAAAAGAGGTCTGAGTACTGAGCTCAGGGGCACCTTGCCATTTAAAGGTTGGAGCGAGAAGGAAGAACCAGCAAAGGAGACTTAGAAGGAGCAGCTGGTGAGATGCAGTGAAAAAAAGAGAATGGAGTACCAGATGTCCAGTGAAGAAAGTGTTTTCTTTCTTTCTTTTTTTTTTTTTTTTAAGAAAGTGTTTTCAAAAGGCAAATTATTGAGTCAAAAACACAGATAGGCTAAGAATTGACAATCAGATTTGGCAACATGAAGATCATTGGTCACTTTGTGCTCTTTGGTATTGATGGGCTAAAGGCCTGATTGAACTAGGTTGTCCAATCAAGACAGTTGGATAACAAAAGTTGATACCACAAGTGGAGATAAACATTTATGGAGCATCTTTTATGTGTCAGGTCCTGAAAGCACTAAGAGGAATAGGATGTGGTCCCCGCCTTCAAGGAACTGCTTAGAGTTTAGGAAGTAGGATTTATTTTATTTATTTTTAAAATCAGATAGCATTCTCTTTTTAAAAATCTTTATTTATTTTATTTTTGGCTGTGCTGGGTCTTTATTGCAGCATGCAGGCTTTTCTCTAATTGCAGCAAGTGGGGGCTACTCTCTAGTTGCAGTACTTAGGCTTCTCATTGTAGCGCCTTCTCTTGTTGCAAGGCACAGGCTCTAGGCATATGGACTTGAGTAATTGTGGCTCTCAGGCTTAGTTGCTCCACAGGATGTGGAATCTTCCTGGACCAGGGATTGAACCTGTGTCCCCTGCATTGGCAGTTGGACTTCCAACCACTGGACTACCAGGGAGTCCCAGAAAGTAGAATTTAGAATCTCAGTGTGGTAAGTACCATATTAAAGAAATATGCAAGGTGCTGGGGGAGAATTTAGGAAGGACTCATAACCTGGACTATGTCATGTCCAGGGAGACGTCCCAAAAGAAGTGGTGTCTGACTGAGCCTAAAGGATGACTAGGAATTAGCTAAACAAAGGGGGCAAAGGAGTGGTAGAGGAAGCAGCAGGTGCCCAGTGTGGAGGCATACGAGAACAGGCGCATCTGACAGTAGAAAAGATAGCTGTCCCATTCACCGAGATGGAAAATTCAGGAAAAGAGTGAGGAGTAAAGGAAGGAACGGGGAGACTTCAGCTTTAGACAAGGATGAGTTTAAGATATCTGTAGGATTTCCAGGTAGAACTGATAGGTAAGGAGAGCTATCTGGCTCGAGTTATAGGGTGTGGATCATCCATCTAGGTGGGTGAAAGACATCATCTATAGAAAAATATGTAAAGCGACTAAAGAGGATGACCTAAAAAGGCAGAATCTTGAGAGACCCCACCATATAAGGGAAGAACTAAGGAAGAGAAACCTGTTTAAAAAGAAAAACCTGAAGAATGTCTAGAAAAAAATGGAAAGAAATCTAGGAAAAAGGGATGTCACAGAAACTATATAACGAAGGAAATTTTTAAAAGGGGGGAGCGGTCAATGACATCAGATGCTATAGAGAGATCAAGTAAAACAAAGGAGAAGTGTCTATTGCAATGGGCAGTTGAGGTAGACGGGTGTGAGCAGGTGATTAAAGAAGAAACAATAAACTGAAAAAAAAATGCTTTTACCTCACTAATAATCAATGAGATATAAATTTAAATAACTGTGAGATATAAATTGTAACCTAAACAGTAGACAGATTTTTTAATTGATAAAGTCTACTAGGCAATGCCTATTAAAATTTTGGATATGTTTAACACCCATTGATCCTGCAATTGTGCTTGTAGGAATGATCATTGAGAAACACAAGTGAAATAAAATAAATGTAAAATGATGTTTATTGCAGGATTCTTTGTAATACTGAAATGTTTAAAATCAGATATTCATCAGTGGGGAAATAGTAAATCATGGTATCTACATCCATTATAATAATATAGCATATGTTATGTATGATATCATATGGTTAAGATTTTATGTAACATGGAAAGGTATCCAAAGCACATTAAATGATTAAAGGACTTATGTGCAGAATAGTAAGTATAGTATGATTTTGTAGGAAAAAAAGATACTGTATAAAAATAAGGGAAAAGTTGAGCACATGCGCAGCAAACTGTTAACAATGGATATCTTGGTTAGGAGGAGCAGAGGAGTCAAATAGAGAAACTTGAGGCATATATTCAAGGTGTATATATTCCTATACTGACTCTGACTCCCCCCCACAATTAGTTTTTAAAAATACTTTTGTAATTGAGAAAAGTAATAAATTAAAAATAAGATAATGAAATGAAAATTGTAAAGAAGTAATTGGTGATCCTGATTTGTGCTAATTCAGAAGTGTTTTGGTAGTAGAATTAGAGGGAATGGAAAGTAGCCAGGTAGGAATAGCAACTACACAAGACTGCTTTCAAGACCCTTAACTGTGAAATGTAGGAGACAGCACTAGCTGGAAGAAAACAACATTGAAGATTGGTTGCTTTTTTTTAACAAAAATGTTTTATTTTGAAATAATTTTGGATTTATAGTTAGCATTATTAACTTAGTATAGAGAGCTCCCATAAAGCTCAGCCTACCTTTCCCTAATGCTAGCATGTTCTATAACTATGGTACAGTTATGAAAACTAAGAAATGAACTTCAGTGTAACCCTATAAGTTAAACTAGACTTTATTCAGATCTTACCAGTTTTTCCATAAATGACAGATGGTTGCTTTTAAGATCTACCAGACTTGTAAGTGGTCTAATTTGTCTCCTGAAGAACAGGGTGGAATGTATGTATAAATTTATAGCGACGGCTGTCCAGGTGAAAGAATACTTATATTCTTGGAAAGCAAGATAGAGACACATTCAGGAGCAAGTGGGTAAATCTGTTTCTGTAGCAAATGCTGGGATCAGGTTACATGATAGCTTGGATTTCCAGAAATTGAGCCCTTCTTTTCTCTTCCCCTTCCATTTGTATTTAGGACACAGAAACGCAGATGATCAATACCACCATTGATTATATTTTCAGTTTCCTTTCAAGCCTGGGATATGCCACATCTTGAAATCTGTGCTGTTTGGACAGTCATCTCCATAATGACTGACTGCCACTTTTTTGAGTAGCTCTTAGCCTAGAAATGTCTCCCCCTCCTTGGAAGCTGTGCATCCAAGTGGTCTGTACTTCCAGCCTACTGCTGTATCCTACCAGACATCATCCTGCTTTTAAGATGAAGATTCCCCTGCCAAGATTTCAAACACTAAAGCTCATTTGACCCCACCTCTTCATTTTGCAGGTGGAGTAACAGACCCAAAGAGAGGAAGGGATTTATCCAAGGCCCCTTCCAAGTCAAATGTTCCTGCAGAAAGGACACTGTTGCATGTTCTGAGTGTGCCTGATCCTGTTTTAGGCACCCGGTGATGATCCAGAGGCAGCATCCACAGAGATTCGCAGCCTTGCTGGGTAGGATGCTGGATGTCACTTTGAGAAAGAAGGCTGGGGTTTTCTTGCAACCAGTGGGGCCCTTGAATACTTGTACCCTCCCTGACTTCCCACTGCCTTATTCTAGGAGAATACTTGGTAAAATATTAAAACCTCGATGCAAATGACATTGACTAAAATTTCACCTTATTACCCCTCCTCCACCACCTGACTCTGAAACAACAGAGACTGTAGAGACAGTAGAAAGAACAATAAGAGACTGTAACTCCAGTTCAGGATTTAAGAGATGACTGGATACTGTTTGTTGATCATGATTGTGAGGTGTGGCTGGAGGAGTGAGGAGGGCCACCCATTTAATAATAGTCACCACTATTGGTCAATTACAACATACGTGCTTTTGTATAGTTGCATTTATTCTCCACAATAGCCCTGTATGGTAGTTTCCAGAAATTAGGAAACTTGCCCAGGGTCGTTTGGCTGGATGAAGCTGGATTATATAAGCATTATATGCTCATTATAGGAAATACAGATACGATACATAAAAGAGGTAAGTGATGGGGATTTGCTGTATAGCATAGGGAATTATGGGGCTTCCCAGGTGGCGCTAGTGGTAAAGAACCCACCTGCCAATGCAGGAGACATAAGAGACATGGGTTTGATCCCCTGGTTGGGAAGATCCCCTGGAGGAGGGCATAGCAACCCACTCCAGTTTTCTTGCCTGGAGTATCCCATGGACAGAGGAGCCTGGTGGCTACAGTCCATGGGGTCACAGAGTCAGACACGACTGAAGCAACTTAGCACAGCACGGCACATGGGAAATTATATTCAATATCTTGCAATAACCTATAATGGAATATAATCTAAGAAAAAAAAAAATCCCTGAATCACTTTGCTATATACCTGAACCTAACAACATTGTAAATCAACTATACTTGAATTGAAAAAGAAAATAAAGAAAAGAAAATATATTCTCGTGCTCATGCTCAGCCGTGTCCAACTCTTTGCAACGCTATGGACTGTAGTGCGCCAGCCTCCTCTGTCCATTGGATTTCCCAGACAAGAATACTGGAGTGGGTTGCCTGGTCTGTAGCCCACTGTCCAATGATAACCCAGGCTGCTTCCGTCCTGTACTCTTTTCACTGTGCTGCCCCGTCTGCTTTCAAGTCTTGCTTTTGCCCTGTGCCTTTTTGCTTCTCTTTCTTTCCCAGAAAGCCTACAGCCACTGCTTCTGCCCCATCTTTTCTTGCCCAAGCTCTAAAGCCCTGGACAACTAACATGACCTGGTGGTGCTGCCAGGAGTGAAGACAGAGTCTGGGGCCTTCAGTGCTATCAGACCTCACAGCCCTGCCCTTCCCCGACTTGTTCCCACCCCAGCACTTTTGAACTTGTATCCTTAAGAACTCTTTTTATAAAAGAGCACATTTACTCCTCTGTTAAAATGCCCCCCTAAAGGATGTCTTCTACCCAGGTCTTTGTTTGGGACGTTGCTGATACTCCATCACACAAATGCCTTTCTTTCAGGTCATCACTAGTCAAGTGGAAATGACAACTTTCAAACCATTTACAAGTCACATCAAAATTATTTGATATTCCATTGAAGCTTTTTTTGTGTGACATTGTATTTATTTTTATTATACAATGAAAGCACATTTATTATAAAAAAAGAAGAAAATATCCAAATGCCCATAAATCCATGATCCCCAGAGGCAACCTGTTAACATCGTGATGTGTTTTCTTCCAGACTACTATTCTGTGTTTATATTTATAAACATATATGTGTATTATAGGCCTTCCCCAGTAGCTTAGCAGTAAAGATTCCACCTGCGATACAGGAAAGGCAGGAGACATGGGTTTGATACCTGGGTTGGGACGATCCCCTGGAGGAGAAAATGGCAACCCACTCCAGTATTCTTTGCTGGAAAATTCCACGGACAGAGGAGCCTGCTGGGCTACTGTCCATGGGGTTGCAAAGAGTCTGTCAGACACAGCTGAGTGACTGAGTACAGCACATGTGTATTATAACATGAAATCATGCTGTCATTTTTTTTCCCTTCATTTTTTTGGCCTTGCCACATGGCTTGTAGGATCTTAGTTCCCCTGTGCTTAGTTGCTCAGTTGTGTCTGATTCTTTGTGACCCCGTGGACTGTAGCCCACCAGGCTCCTCTGTCCTTGGGGATTCTCCAGGCAAGAATACTGGAGTGGGTTGCCATGCCCTCCTCCAAGGGATCTTCCCAACCAGGGATCAAACCCAGGTCTTCCATATTGCAGGCAGATTCTTTACCATCTGAGCCACCAGGGAAGCCCCAAAGTGAAAGTCTCTCTGTTGTGTCCAACTCTTTGCGACCCAGGCCAGAATTCTCCAGGCCAGAATACTGGAGTGGGTAGCTGTTCCCCTCTCCATGGGATCTTCCCAACCCAGGGATTGAGCCCAAGTCTTCTGCATTGCAGGGGGATTCTTTACCAGCTGAGCCACCAGGGAAGCCCAAGAATACTGGAGTGGGTAGCCTATCCCTTCTCCAGTGGATATTCCTGACCCAGGAATCAAACTGGGGTCTTATGCATTGCAGGAAGATTTTTTACCAGCTGATCTGCCAGGGAAGTTCCCCTACCAGGGATTGAACCCAGGCCCACTGCAGTGAAAGCGCCTAACCACTGTATAGTCAGGGAATTCCCCATGTTGTCTTATAAATAGCTATTTCCACTCAAAAGTGTCTTATGAGTATCTTTTCATGTCAATAAATATACTTTAATCACATGTCTCTGAGAAAAGTAGTGTCTAGTTACCAAGGCAAAATGCCATTTTGATTCTCAGGGCTTCTGTTTGAGCAGGGCAGGGCAGGGCAGGTGAAGTTGGAGACCCAGGTGACTCATCCATTGTGTCTCAGGAGGGAGCCCAGAGCCGAGAGAGTTGCTGGCAGTTAAGGTAGCACCAGCTTCCAGACCTGTTTTTATTTTTTAAGATTTATTTGTTTATTTTTTGGTTTTTGTGGTGGGCCTGTGTTGCTGCACATGGGCTTTCTCTATTTGCAGCAAGAGGGAGCAACTCTCTAGTGGTGCACACAGTTCTCATTGTGGCAGCTTGTCTTGTGGAGCACAGGTTCTAGGCACTCGGTCTTTAGTAGCTGTGGTGCACGGACTTAGTTGCTTTGAGGCATGTGCGATCCTCCAGGACCAGGGATTGAACCCGTGTCCCTTGCATTGCAAGGCAGATTCCTAACCACTGGACCACCAGGGAAGCCCCTGGACCTGTTTTTGTTTTGTTTTGTTTAACTTTTTATTTTGTAGTGGGGTATAGCTGATTAGCAGGGTTGTGATGATCTCAGGTGAACAGCAAAGGGACTCAGCCATGCACATGCATGGAGAAGAATGGCAAAAAGAATAGAACCCAACCTGTTTTTTAATTCTCTCTTTTCCAACAAGCAAACTTTTCATGCTGCTTCTATTTCTGACCCATACACGCTTCCCCCAGTGAAGCATATTGCCAGCTGAGATTTAAACGCAAAAATCAAGCAAAGTTGTTCTTCTCTAAGTTTCTTTTTTCAAGTCTTGGTGTTACTTGAAGTGGCTCTCATAGTGTATTCAGAAGAGTAATAAGGTGAGAGACTTAATTCCCAATATAGCTGCTAATCCTGTTTAATTCCCTAGAGTCTTTCAGTCCTAGGTGGTTTGTCCTTTCTTAGTTGAAAGACTGGTGAGTCACAGACTGCAGGAATGGAGGGCAAGAAGGTATTGGAGTTTGTGCTTTGCTGGAAAGGTGCTGCTGCTTACTTTATTTAGGAGTGCTTTCAAAGTTTGGGACGTTGAATTTTACTTCACCAAGCATGTCTCCTCTAATTATTACAGAGCAACATGGACAATTTCCAGATTGTTTTCAACGTCTTATATGTATCAATTAATTGCAGTTTGACCCAGACGAAAGAGAATTAATTGTCTTAGATGTGTGTCCTTCCATCAAGAGAGGGAGTAGTAGTGGTGTTTCATATGAAGCCTGGCTATTTTGCAACCAAAAGGTCTGGAAAATAGTGAATTTTCTAACAGAATTTATACATGACCAACATGTAGAGAAGAACAGTGGGGGGGGGGATGGGGGGAGAACAGTCGGGGGGGGATGGGGGGGAGGATTCAGTTATTATGTAAAAATAAAATTTTTTCATGTAAATTATGTTACATATGATGATATGTCACTTATGCAAATACATGTAAAAGTCTGGTGGCTGCTTTAAATTTCCACAAATAGTTTCAATTCTTGATGCTACTATCCACAATTATTGGTATTGTGTAGTGTAAGCTATACCGCATCTTTGTCTCATTTAGAAGAAAAAACCCAGCAGGATTCACCACGTAATTTTGTGGCATGTAATAATGAAATTTTATTAGTACATATTTACAGGATTTAAAGTAACTGTTAATTTGCTTTTTCTTTCTGTTTTCCCCATTAATCTCTGGGTGAAAAAATCCCTTGTCTCCAATGTAACTATCATTAGATCTGGGCTCTCCTTTCTTCTCATTTTGTCCTTATAAGGCTATCCTGTTTTATCACTTCCTGCTTTAGCTCCTGACTTTTTCTCTCTTCCCCTCTCCCTCTCCTGGGGTGGATGCTTTCTCCATGTGGCAGGGCTGTAACTGTTCACAGCTGTCGGAGACGCCAGTGGAGCAGGAGCAGCTTGGAGTTTTAACTTTCATTTTACAAAGAACAACATGTTCGAAGGTTTCAGCAGGCAAGTTATAACTGGCATTCACTTTTTGTTCTTCTAGAACACTGAAAATCTCCCCCAGCACTTTAGAAGGGGGAACCTGACTGCGTTAAGGAAGAAGTGGGAGAACCCGGTGCTGGGAGCCGACTCTCTCCCAGACTCAGTGCGAAACAGCAGCGCAGAGGTCAGGCACAGAGGCGACCCTCGTCCCGCTGAAGTGGTGGGCAGCTCTGCCTCCGGGGTCCAGGCTGACCAAGAGGAGCTAGTCCAACCCAGACCTAAGATCAGATCGCCTCCTGAAGCTCCTACTAAGTACCCGCACCCCCGCATCAAGGACAGCGAGCATCTTAAAGACCACTCAAAAGAAAATAAAAAGATGGAAAACTGTCTGGGAGAATCCAGACATGAAGTAGCAAAACCCGAAATGAGTGAAAACGCAGAAACTGCAAACAAAATAGAGAAATACAATGTTCCGCTGAACAGGCTGAAGATGATGTTTGAGAAAGGTGAACCAACTCAAACCAAGGTAAGGATCGGGTGGGTTTAAAACTTGAAAAAAGGCCAATTCAAGTAACTAAACAAAGCTTTTTTTCTAGTCTAGATTGTTTAGTGTGGCGAGTACGTGGTCAGTATGTCTTTTGATTCAAGTTAGACGAGTAGTTAATAAAACATCTCAGATGAATTATTTACAGAAATGCTAAGATTTTTGGGTCTGTCACCCAGTTTCACATGAAAGTAAGTGCACACTGGGATTCAGGTCGATACCTAGAAAGGAAGAGAGTTTGATGCCGTCTGGGTTATGTGTTTTCCTACGCTTGGCCTTTTAATTTGTCTTCCTGTGCCTTTTGTCATTAGTAGCTTTGGGGGGTGGAATTACTGCTGAATCTCTCTGTGCGTGGACACAGCTGCAGTCTGCATGTTAAGGCCAGAGTTTAACATTAAGACTGAGGCTTAGTTGTCTTCTTGCTAGCTGAATCCTTTCTCTTCTTAACTTCCTCATCTGTGCCTTCCAACAAATGTTTTCTATCAGCTAAAATCCTATCCCTGGAAAAATCAATGAAAATAGCCAGACTAGCTGTAGCCTTCAGGAGTTTTGACTTGCAAATGCACAGAGTTGCATTTTCCTACAACTGCTAATGAAATTTGATCCTTAGTGTGGAGAGCAGACCAGGTCCCCAGAGGGAATTACTTAACTAGAAAATGAGTTACATATGCTGGTGACTTATAACACAATCCAGGGGCCGCAGAGCTGGTCAGTTTTTCCAGTTTTCTCATACTTTCCTGCATATCTGGCTTTGTGCATGGAGTTCGTTTGTTACAACAGTCATTCTAATGAAATAAACAGATCTGATGGGGAGCAAAGCCATCATTTGCTCTAGATCACATCTAGATGGGAACGTGGACTTTTTTTTTTTTCCAGCTAAATATTTGGTCCAAATGTCTACATTTGTGAAGTAATGGTAGGAAGTGTTTCTTCTGAGGCAAAAATTAGATAACTCATCCTAGAATTCTTCAGTTACGTTGATGCGATTTAGCCATCCCTTCTCATACCTTGCAGTGCCTGTTGCTTTTCTCCTTAGGAGAGTTCTTTAGTGTTCGGCGATCATCAGTTGAGGATGTAGAAAGAATTTTTAAAGGTTTGCAAAACTAGAACCCTTTTTTCTGCATGAGTTCTAACTCTATTTTAACATAAACCAGTTGGTAAGAGATGTAACCACAAAGCAGTTTTATGACTTTTCTTAAACTCTCTTCCCTCTCAATTTTGAGTCCTCTAGGCCTGACAACTCCCCTTTTCACCTTTTATGGTCTTAACTAAAAAAAAAAAAAAAAAAAAAATTTTTTTTTTTTTTTTTTTTAAATTTAAATGGGAAGAAGAATTTTAAATGGAAGGAAAAAATGTCAGAAATCCTAAATAGAGAGGAAGGGGCTTTGTTGTGTGTCAAAGAGCCATTGTAAGTCCTCTCCTCTCAGACCCTGTTAGGGGCAGAACGGCTGATGTCATGGCAGCATGCACAATGTAGATTCAGTGCAGGAGGCTAGTACATGTCAAAACTGGCCTAAGGTTGGAAATGACTGGGACTGCAGCAAACAAAATGCTGATTATGTGTAAAGATCTGGTAAGAGACTTTTATCTCATAAATATCTGGTGAAGATGAGTTAGAACAAGCCTATCTTTTTGTGGCTGGTGAGAGTGGAGAAAAAAAATTCTCATATAAAGGAAGATCCTACTAGATCAAGCTGGCATTTAGCCTGATTGCTATTGGGTCTAGGAAGATGGAGGGGTTCTAAGACTGACCAGGCCTTTTGAGGGGGAGCTTTTTAAACTTCCTGCTTAAATAGTCATTTGTCCTTGAATGGACTGCTTAGAGAGTGTAAAACACAACTGCCATTGTTTTTGTTTTCTATTTTTTGGCCACACTCGAGTGGGTTATGGGATCTTAGTTCTATGACTGGGATCGAACCTGTGCCCCCTGCAGTGGACGTGCAATGTCCTAACCACTGGACCACCAGGGACATCCCTGCCCTTGGTATTATAGCTGCTTCTAAATAAGCATCATTACCCATGTTAGCAACAGCCTAGATTACTTTAAAAATATTTGTCTAATATTTCAATAAAACTGGTAAAAAAAAGTTTTGTCTACTTTAGATTATGGAATGATTAATCAGTTTGAAACTAGGTTATGGTTATTGCTAACATAACTTCAGCTTTAGTATGGATAAGGCTTTAATCAGGAAGTCACATAATTGGATCTTTGGAAGAAAGCTCTGAGAAATATGGTAGAGACACTAAGCAATCTTTTCAGGAGCGAGAATGAGGAAGTAAGAATGATTACCTCAGAGCTAAAAAATTAGTACTTCTCTGAGACAAGTGAATATATTAGGTACAAATCATGTGAATCTTTGTCTCCATAATTTAGAGAACTGGACTGAATCTCAGCTAACTAGTTGAGCAGGGTCAGAGAGCACATAGATAATGGAAATACATGATCCAAATCTCTTTATCGCCTAAATCTTTTTTATCAGTTATTTTCAAGAGGCCAAGTTAATTGCCTGAGTTCCACATTTCTTAGTCTCTCTCGCTCCCTTTTATCTGAGATGGTTCTTGTCCACTTTTCTGCCTGATCTTTCCTCTGCAGTCCTTTTTTATTTCTCTGTCCCTTGTGTAGTCTTCTCTCTTTCCAGGACTCCAAAAGATGTATTCCAAAGGTAGATTCTCATCTTGAATTCTTAACCCAAGCTTTAGCTCCAATTTTGTGGTTGCCTGCCAGATTGCACACCTCTTTGTGAATAAAACTAAAGCAGTCAATTTCAAGAAAACTAAAAAAGAATCCATTATCTTTCCAACCAAAACCTGCTCTAACCCCTGTTGTCCTTTCTTAGTGTATTACCATTCACCACATTTCCTGTTCTATAAAGTTTGGGATCAGTTCTTTTTGCCTGCCTCTTCTCAGTCAGTCACTTACTAAGCCATCTAAATAAGTCTACACATCTCTCAATATGGGCCATTCTCTCCAAGAGGTCCCACATCTAGTTCTGTGCTGCAAAGTCACTTCAGTCGTGTCTGACTCTGTGCGACCCCATATACGGCAGCCCACCAGGCTCCCCCGTCCCTGGGATTCTCCAGGCAAGAGCACTGGAGTGGGTTGCCATTTCCTTCTCCAATGCATGAAAGTGAAAAGTGAAAGTGAAGTTGCTCAGTCATGTCCGACTCTTAGCGACCCCATGGACTGCAGCCTACCAGGCTCCTCCATCCATGGGATTTTCCAGCCAAGAGTACTGGAGTAGGGTGCCATTGCCTTCTCCGGTGTAGCCTTATTATATCTTGCCTTGTGGTATTGCTGCAACCTTGCCTATTGGCCTCTCCTTTTTTTCTTTCCTTTCATCCTCCACACTGTTGCTATTTATTTTTCTAAGCATAGTTGTAAATCATGCTATTCCCTTGATCAGAAACTTTTGATGTCTCAAAATAAATCCATATTTAATATTTGGGTCTTCCACAGTCTGATCTAAACCCACCTTTCCAATCTCCTAGCTAAGCTCACGGAGAAGGCAATGGCACCCCACTCCAGTACTCTTGCCTGGCAAATCCCATGGATGGAGGAGCCTGGTAGGCTGCAGTCCATGGGGTCGCTAGGAGTCGGACACGACTGAAGCGACTTCACTTTTCACTTTCATGCATTGGAGAAGGAAGTGGCAACCCACTCCAGTGTTCTTGCCTGGAGAATCCCAGGGACGGGGGAGCCTGGTGGGCTGCCGTCTATGGGGTCTCACAGAGTCGGACACGACTGAAGCTACTTAGCAGCAGCAGCTAAGCTCAGATGGTAAAGAACTTGCCTACAATGCAGGAGACCCAGGTTCGATCCCTGGATCAGGAAGGTCTGCTGGAGAAGGGAATGCCAATCCACTTCAGTATGCTTGCCTGGAGAATTCCATGGACAGAGGAGCCTGGCAGGCATAGTCCATGGGGTGGTAAAGAGTCAGGCACGACTAAGCAACTAACACACACACATACAGCTAATCTAATACTCAAACCCTGGATTACTCCTCATTTTAAACTAGTCATGTCTTTCCCCTAACTTCTACCTTTTGAAATCTTACTCATCAAGGTCTATTAATACTATGAGAACTTACCTCAGTTTTTTACCATATGAAATTACCTTCACCCTCCTGACCATCCTGTAGAATTTCTTACTTCTCTTTGGCCACTTTTATCATGCTTCTTTAATAGTCTGTGTGAATTTGTATACTTCCCAGTCTATATAATTCTTTCAAAGTAATGTTTCCTTTATCTCCCAGTGGTCAACCCAATGCTTGACTCTTAGTGTTTATTTAATAAAAAGGAGAAAAGAAGCTTAGATCTCAACTTCTAAATAATGACAACTGATCACTTTTCCTCTACTTTTAGTGAATAGATAGGTTATTTAAGTCAGGTGGTTTAGTTGAACATGATAGTTCTAATTCCTACTGCAAATGAGCAGTGGATGGATTAGTGTAACCTATCAGTATGAGGAAAGAGAAGCCCTCCCTAGTGGCATACACTAAGTGTGGCTTCACATCCCTAACTGGATGTGTATGTTGATCTGGGTTTTAGGTAGCCTTTTATGAAAAAGCTGATCAAGCAGCTATTCAGTCATCATCATGTTGACATTTGAATTCATAATCTTCAAAGGTCATGATGCAGTTATTCCAATGACCAAACAATGTAAGGAGCATGTGACAGGCTCCTTAAGTCTCACTTATTTCTATTTGGTTCCTAACTTATTTGTTTCACACAAATCCTTGGATAGGAGAATAAAGACCAAATAATTGGAAGGTATATTTCTACCTTCATAACCTAATTAAAATCCTATCTTTTGCTTGGGTCAAGATTAAACCAATTAGTTGTGATGCAAGAAAATAAAGCTTGAATATGGACATCTCTTGATTCTTCTACACAAGTTCTGACTACTGCTTCTTCCTTGCAGTGTTTCCCTCTTCTAGGAGAGGAGTTAGGTAAAAACAAGAAGAGAAAAAAAAGAGAATGCCTCCTCCCCCAAAATCTCTATTTTCTAGAACACATAAACACACTCACGCATTCACTCTTTGGGGGCTAACCAAGGATAGGAGGTAGTAATGAGAAAATGGTGGGGAAATCCCTGGTGGTCCAGTGGTTAAGATTCCATGCTTCCACTGCAGGGGGCCAGGGAGAGAAAGTGATGATAAGTAAAATTAAAATCATTAGGGCAAAAATTGTCCTCTTTATCCTTTTTTCCCTGTTATTCATGGTATACTTTAATGCTTTCAGCTAATTGTATTGTTTTATACTACAAAGACAAAACAGCTACAATAGAAATATCTCAAAACAGAAGTTTCCCATGTCCCATCAACCTTGTCACTTCTCTGCTGTTTCTCTCCTTAGACTCCTAAGCTCTTCAACTTCCCTTATAATTTCTGCCCTTCTAATCACCAGGATTATCCTGTGTATGGCTGGCATCAAAATGCCAAAAAAAGTTGCACTTGTTAATGTAAGAGTAAAACCATCTTTCTTCAAACAGTCCAACATTTTTGTGGTTTCTCTTCTTCTAAGTTCCTGGAAGTGACACTTGTGTTTTGTTTTACGTAACACTAGTACATAGCAGTGTTTATGTGTTGATGTAGTGGAGTGAACCCTTTAGAAAAGAAGACGTCCAAACTCAAGTGTGATCTGTTCATCAGCTATTTATCCAGAGCCAACTGATCTGTAAACTACATCAGAGAAACAATTTATGTTTGCTTTCTCAAAGAATGGGTAGTTGTCCATAGGGAATCCCTGCATTGTTGTAAAAAGTATCCATAATGTTTTATTTTCTCCTCTCTGGGCTAATAATTACATGTGTTCTCTTAGCTACTTAATGTTATCTTAATAAAGTTTTTCTTCTGCTTGGTTTAGTGGCTTAAGTAAATTATTTGGAATTATATTCCCAGAGGAATACAATTCTGAGGATGTTCATAATTGGTATTAATTGAGTATCGGTAAGTCATAATTTTAAGATGGGTTCAGGGAGGAAAGGGATTTGAATAGCTAACTCAATATCACTGTGGGGTCTAATCACCCTAGAGTAGGGGAATTTCTTTTGCTTATCAGCAATACATTGCTAGTGTTTTGAATGTAGATAACTACATTTTTGTTAAATAAATACAAGAATTATCTTTGTTTTTCTATAATACTGTCTTTTTCATATATCCTATTAAAAGTGATTTATTTTTTGCTGATTTGTTGTGTTCACCTACAGTTTATAGCTGTGTAGTTTTGAGATGTGATTTTGCTCTGTGTTATTTTTCTCCCCTCTATATTGTTTCTTTAATATAACATTTTTTTTTAATTGAAAGAATACAACATAAGCTACAGGTGTACAGTATAGTGATTCACAAGTTTTAAAAGTTATACTCCATTTATGCATGCTAAGTTGCTTCAGTCATGTCTGACTCTTTGCGACCCAATGGACTATAGCCCGCCAGGCTCCTCTGTCCATGGGATTCTCCAGGCAAGAATACTGGAGTGGGTTGCCATGCCCTTCTCCATCTTCCCAACCCAGGGATCAAACCTGTGTCTCTTACATCTCCTACCCTGGCAAGTGGGTTCTTTACTACTACCGCCACCTGGGAAGCCAATACTCTATTTTTAGTTATTATAAAATATTGGCTATATTCCCTGTGTGGTAATATATCCTTGTATATTATTTTATATCTAATAGTTTGTCCCTTTTACTCCCCTAGCCCTATATTACTCCTTCCCCCTTTCCTCTCCTCACTCATAACTACTAGTTTGCTCTCTATATCTGTGTCTGCTTCTTTTTTTTGTTATATTCATTAGTTTGTTGTATTTTTTAGACTCTACATATAAGTAACCTCATGCAATATTTATCTTTCTCCATCCCATGTATTTCACTTAGCATAATACCCTTCAAGTCCATCCATGTTTCTGCAAATGGCAAAATTTTGTTCTTTTTGTGGCTGAGCAGTATTCCATTGTGTATATATACCATATCTTTTTTATCCCTTCATCCATTCAATTTAAGTTCTTAGTGTTATTTTGATTGACCTCTCTATCAGGCTTTCCCAAGTAGCACTAATGGTAAAGAACCAGCCTGCCATTTCAGGAGATGTAAGAGATGCAGGTTTGATCACTGGGTCTGGAAGATCTTTGGAGGTGGGTCTGCCAACCCACTTCAGTATCCTTGCCTGGAGAATACCAGAGACAGAGGAACCTGGCAGGCTACAGTCCATAGGGTTGATCAGAGTCGGACAGGACTGAAGCAGCTTAGCATGCATAGCAGTGTATTTCTTTCTTTCTTTTTTTTAGAAGTATATTTCTTGTAAAGACCCCCTACTAAGCACAGATTAAATTTTATTTATCCTTAATTAGTACCTCTGAATAAATCTTTGGTCTTTTGTGGTAAGATAGTAACAGATTCAGGTGTAGAGATGCCAGTCAGGGAATCCTGATCTGTTTGTTATCCTAAGTGGCTGTCCTTGATGTGTTAGAGACCAATCATCTCTTTTCTGCTTACTTTCATGCCAGTTAACTACTTACTGGTTTCTATTCAGTTCCATTAAAATAAAACTTGTTGAAAAGTAGTATCAGAGGACTGGAACATTTCCTAAGCAATATTGGCTACATTAGAGTTTGGAGGGGCCAGAAAGGCACCATTTGCCCCCCAAAATCACCTTTTCTTTATACTATTGGACTCACTTTTGGATAAAGCAACACAGGTGTGTATCCAGATGAATTTATTAATCATTTCCTCTAGCCTTCTAATTCATTGATGAGTTATAATGAGTAAGAAATCCCTATCAAGATCGTTGACATAAATCCTAGAACTATTGATATAAGTGATTGTAAAAGGTTATTTAATTCAGCTCATTGTTCTCAGGCAGTTAGGGTATTAAAATCCCTGTTTTACAGATGGAAATAGCTTACATAAGAGAAATTAACGGATTTTTTTTTAATGACCTAGTATCATGTAGCTACTTAACGTCAGAACAAGAACTGAAATGGTGTAGTACCACCACTTCTGCCATAAACACTGTCGTCATGGATGTTATAGTAGCTATTTATTGGATAAAAACATCTGGCCTTACATATTTTTGAAATCCAAGGAAACCAGGAAAAAATTAAAACATATTAACAACTGTCTTTTCAAAGACTTCAACTCATATCTGTCTTCTTTTTACATTAAAAAAAATTATTTATGTATTTATTCTTCTTGACTGCCCTGGGTCTCCTTTGCTGCGCGGGGACTTTGTCTAGTTGCGGTGAGCAGGGTCTACTCTTTGTGCTGTGCGGGCTTCTCATTGCAGTGGCTCCTCTTGTTGCAGAGCATGGCTCTAGGCACACCAGCTCAGTAGTTGTGGCACATGGGCTTTCTTGCTCCACTGCATGCGGAATCTTCATGGACCAGGAATGGAACCTGTGTCCCCTGCATTGACAGGTGAATTCTTAACCACTGGACCACCGGGGAAGTCCCTCTTTTTACATTTTATAGTCTTTTTACTCAATAAAAGACATCAGGGCAATGAAGAGAAGTACATTGGAATGTAAGAGATCTGTACTAAAACTCTTGACTTAGAAGGCTGTGGGTTTGGTAGGTGTGTTTTTCTTATATAAATTAGTCATATGAGCAATCATACACAGGGTAAACCAGAAAAAGTAAAATATCTTGGAAAAAAGAGTAACATTTACCAACTGTGCACACAGTTGTGCACAGTGAAATCTTTATCATTGCATAACTAGATTTTACATAGTTTTATGTACCGTGTGCTCTGTTTTGTGTTCTTTATCTTTGGTTTGGTCTTTTTTATATACACCTTCCTTTGTACCTTCCTAGTTCATGTAGTTATCCTTTCACAGCAATAGGTTATTTAATTATACATTTTAATCATTCCCCAGTAATTAGATTCTTTTCCAGCCTAATTAAAAAGCTCTAAACATCTTGGCAGAAACATTTTATTTTTAGTTGGTAGGGGAGCCATATTATTGAATGGTGTTACCATGGTCAAAAGACATAATTCATTGAACATTCTTCTTGCATATTTTTAGCTTATTATCAAAGATTATATTATTTAACAGTGCTAACACTTTCATGCATTGGAGAAGGAAATGGCAACCCACTCCAGTGTTCTTGCCTGGAGAATCCCAGGGACGGGGGAGCCTGGTAGGCTGCCGTCCATGGGGTCACACAGAGTCGGCCACGACTGAAGTGACTTAGCAGCAACACAATCTAAGGACATATTCAATTCCTCACCAGTTCCTCATCAGCATTTGGTTTTATCATTCTTATCTATTTATGTTAATTTAATAAATATGAAGTATTATCTCTCCTTCCTTTCCTTTTTTTAATTATAAGAGAAATGCATAATTTTTGTAGAACACTTAGAAATACAAAATATGGGAGTTCCCTGGTGGTCTAGGGGTTAGCATTTGAGGCTTTCACTGCCATGGCCCACGTTCACTCTAGTTGGAAACTAGAACCCACAAGCTACATGGCATGGCCGAAAAAAAAAACTCTCTCTCTCTCTCTATATATATATATCTCTCTCTCTATATATAGATATATATATCTCTCTATATATAGATATATATATCTCTCTATATATAGATGTATATATCTCTATATATATAGATATATATATCTCTCTATATATAGATATATATATATCTCTCTATATATAGATGTATATATCTCTATATATATAGATATATATATCTCTCTATATATAGATATATATATATCTCTATATATATATAGAGAGAGAGAGAGAGGAGGGGGAGAGAAATCCCTCTGGAGACAAGTGCTCCTTCTATGTGTAGCTTTTACTTAAATGAGCTATTTTTTTTTTTTTCTACTAGAGCTCTTGAAGAAGGAAATGTTTATCTCTCAGTATTTTGAGAAATTAAGTCCATTTTATCTACACCCTATAATCTCCATGCATAGTTCCCATTTTTCCCTAAAAGGCGTCCATCTTCCACCGTTGACTTTGGAAGGATGAAAGAGTCTGAAGGAAGGTCAGAGTTGAAAGGTTGAAGGAAGTAGCTCTCAATAAAGTGTTGAGAATCAACTTTTAAAGAGAATTTTTCCTGAAAATAAGGGTACCCAGGACAGGAAATCCTGCATTTTATTTGACATCTGGGTCCTAACTTTATTTCTAAAGAAAACTCCAGAGAAAACAAATTCTACAGACTGCTGGCTAAAAGCCCCAGACTCTTATTTTCTTATTGGTAAATGTGGATGCATTTGGTTTATAGATTCAAAGAAAATATTTAAGGGGTGGTCACACTAACGAGAGTTACTGCAGTCACCTGACA
Organism: Bubalus kerabau; assembly: GCF_029407905.1. NCBI lineage: Eukaryota > Metazoa > Chordata > Mammalia > Artiodactyla > Bovidae > Bubalus > Bubalus kerabau. Next base: position 92,789,399 of record NC_073624.1, on the reverse strand, counting down.
GAAAGGAGGACTTGTAGGGTGGGGTGAGGCCAAGACTGAGGAAATGCCAGAAAGTCTTAAAGCGCCTTACCTTTTCTCTCTTCTCTTAACCGAGTATGACAATTAAGGCTCCCTCAGGCATGTGAATAAAAGAGAGTGAAATGTGATAAAAATGTGTTATAGAAGAGTATTTCACTATCAGAGTTCCTGTGTGTGTGTGTGTGTGTGTGTGTGTATTCCTTTACTTTCCTTGAGAAATATTGGAGGAAACTCCTCCTTCTTCCTGAACCTCAGATGACCACTTGTAAAATGAAGATCATAAATTAATAGTAAATGCATTTGAGATCTTGGGGTTTGGGTTTTTATTTTCAGGTGTAGTTGATTTGCAATATTGTGTTCATTTCAGATATAGAGATCTTGTCATTCTTTGAGTGGTTTGGAGGTGAAAGATATTGAAAGAAATGCTTAGTGCATCACCTAGGAGCTCATTAAAAGCCATCTCATGGACTTCCCTGGTGGTCCAGGGGTTAAGATTCCATGCTTCCAATGCAAGGGGTGCAGGTTTGATCCATGATCAGAGAACTAAGATCCCACATGCTGCATGGCCAAAAAATTTTGTTTTAAATTTTTAAAAAGCCATCTTATCTCCAAGTTGTATTCCTCCTCAGAACCGATGTCAGTATAACTTTGATTTCCAGAGACGTTTTTCTATTTTTCTCTAATAGCAAATGACTTTGCATATTCACTTTTTTAGTAGTTGAAAGAAAATAATTCAGAGTACTGATATCCTCATGAGGATGAACCATCCTCACTCACTTTTGAGAGTGAGGGGGGAGAAAGGCTCTTACTTTATTTAACCCAAAGATTTAAATTAAAAGGTAGCAAAAGATGGGAGATTTTATGCATCTAAAACCAAAGAACCTAGCCCAGCATGTATGCTGGTTCTAAATGGTCTTGCTGTCAATAACACTAGTGTCAGAACTTCCCACATGGCTACAAGCACAGACAGAAGACTGAACTCCTAGCAGGCTGCAACGTGTAACACATACTCTTGGAATTAGGCTTGAACTTTACCTTTGACAGAAAGTAAATATTTGAAATATCGCTCCAGTGTTAAGAGTGCAAAACCTGTTCCTTTTTTTTTTTAAAGTATATTTCCAAGCTCTCTCCCTATTTGAGCCCTGAAAATTTTAGTTTTTATAATGATCATCTTACAGTGCAGCAGCATTTGGAATAAATCTTTGGAATTTCCTTTACTCTAACTCTCTGCAAATGAAAAATGTTTTAAAAACAAAAAGATGTGGATGAAGAGTATTCTGCCAAACTTATCTTTTCTCTTTGGCTGATGACCTTCCTTTCCAAATGGTGGGCTGCTCCCAGAACAAGAATGTTTGCATCATAGGAGTCATGTGGACGTGACTGATGGTGCCGCTGACCTGAGTATGATGTGGCAAGGTTAGAGTTGCTATTGCTTTTTTTAAAAAAATAGATTCAACAAATAATGTACATGGCAAAGCTGACTTGGAGATGAAGTACATTAAATGTATATTAAATTTGCAAGAAACAATATTCTTTTTCTAAAATAATGAATTAATTTTATTTTTGGCTGCACTGGGTCTTCATTGCTGCCCATGGCTTTCTTTAGTTCCAGCAAGTGGGGGCTACCCTTCCTTGCCATGTGCTGGCTTCTCCTGTTGCAGAGCACAGGTTCTATGCGTGTGAGCTCAGTCGTTGTGGTTCGCAAGGCTTAGTTGTTTCATGGCATGTGGGATCTTCCCAGACCAGGAATTGAACCCATGTCCCCTGCATTGGTAGGCAGATTCGAACCACTGGACCACTATGGAAGTCCCAAGAAGAGATAGTCTTATTGGTAGGACATAAGTAAACCAAATCCTTGGCTCTGATTTCTGACATGGCATATTTCCTATCTCCAAGGGGGAGCTGCGACTGCTGCTAAGTCGCTTCAGTCGTGTCTGACTCTGTGCGACCCCATAGACAGCAGCCCACCAGGCTCCCCCATCCCTGGGATTCTCCAGGCAGGAACACTGGAGTGGGTTGCCATTTCCTTCTCCAATGCATGAAAGTGAAAAGTGAAAGTGAAGTCACTCAGTCGTGCCAGACTCTTAGCGACCCCATGGACTGCAGCCTACCAGGCTCCTCCGTCAATGGGATTTTCCAGGCAAGAGTACTGGAGTGGGGTGCCATCACCTTCTCCACCAAGGGGGAGCAGGGGGACTTAAAAAAGGGATAGTTCACTGTCTTAAACTTTATTGTTGTTTGATTAGTCCACTGAACTTAAAGGTTTAATCATTATTTACTAATGTTGAATTCAGAAGGCTGCTAAATGTTTTACTCTTGTCTCCTGTCATATTGGATTTCAGATATCTTTCCTACATCAAGTTATCTGGAAATAAATTGAGATTTCAGTGATAGGAATCTGCTTGAAGGCTCTCATTGCAAGTTGAATAAACATAACATACTGTCTGTGTATTATGTCTAGGAACATCCTTTGACATTCAGGCTTTCTCTAGAGTTACTTTTCCAGCCTTAAAAGTATAATTTGGAATTTTCTTTATAGACCTACCCTAAGTATGAGAGATATAAATGTAGTAATTTATGGGATTCATAGGAATACTTTATTTTTAAAAAGATCTGTACCTTTCACTTTTCTGTTTAAAAAATAAAAGCTTGTCTGTGCCCTCAATAAGCTTGCAGTCCAAAATAGGAATGTGCAACAATTTGATAAGCATTGTGATGGGAACCACGTCCTTGGGAACAGAGGAAGGGCTACTTAGATTTATGGAGGAGAGGTATCAGATCAGAGGGAATTTGCTCAGCTCAGGGGGGCACCAAACTCTGGGCTATGGACCTATCAGATCAGTGGCAACAGTACATTAGAAATAAAGTACACAATAAATGTAATGCACTTGAATCATCCTGAAACCATCCCCCCCAACCCCTGGTCCATGGAAAAATTGTCTTCCATGAAATCAGTCCCTGGTGCCAAAAATGTTGGGGACCACTAGCTTAGCTTACACCGAGTCTTGAAGGAACAGGCATTGCTGGACAATGGAAGGATAAGCATAATCCAGGTGGAGGGAACTCATTTACAATATCGGGACCTCCCAGCAATTTGCTTTTCCTGAAGAGTAAAGGATGAGGAAGAGAATACCCAGGGGGTAAGAAGGGACCAGATTTGGAACTGATCTTCTCTGACATACTAAGCACTTTAGATTTAATTCACAGAGTGATTAGGAATCCTTAAAGAATTTTGAATAAGAGAATAACATAGATTTATGTTTGGGGATAATTATTTTGTTTTACTTGGGATAATGGCAGCATCATAGATACTTCATTGGAAGACAGAGGAACCAGTTAGAAAGGTCACGCAGTAGTCCAGGAAAAAGATGATGAAGACATGAACCAGTCAGCAAGAACAGGGATAAACTGGGATGGAGAAAGCCAACCACAGATACTGCCATCAGGACTTGACAGTTTGGAGAGACATGTCATTTTCATCTGAAACATGAGTATTACATTCCAATGACTGTTAAATTCCGAGGCTTTCTGGTTAAGGTGGTTAGGCAGAAATCTTTTGCAGAATGCATTACCTATATAGAGTTACTTATTTTCCCCTGGGCACCTGTGAGTATGTAGTGCTTGATATTTATAACACTAAAAACACATTCTGTGGTATATAAAAACTAATATAAAATCCAATCTCTTCTGTATTTTACTTCTAAAGGAGATTTGCAGGCCTCCGTTTTGAGCATTGCATCAAGAGTTCCCATCCTCAAAAAAAAAAAAAAAAAAAATTCCCCTCCTTGCTGCAAAACTTATTGCTGGTTTTTGTTTTTCAAACAGATTCCTCGGGGCCAAAGCCGAAGTGCAGGTGGAAGGAAGATGTCTGAAAATAGCTATTCTCTGGATGACTTGGAAATAGGCCCAGGTAAGCAGAGAGTTCCACGTGTGGAAAGTTTTCTAGGAAGTACTCATTAGTAGCAATACCCTTTGACCTCAAAGCTGATGCTTTTAAAGGAAGAGCGGTACAAATTAAAGGGAAGGCTATTATATACAAGTCATTCCCAAATCTGATTGCTCTCTCCAAATAGCTTCTCTGTGTTTTTAATTCATCTTTGTCAGTGGTAACCTGTGTTAACCAGAGGGTCATTTTGCAGGATTGTAAGGGAAGCACCATTACCAACAGTTTTGGCTCCATGGTTGTCTAGGACCTGAGGGCTTCCATGGATGGACATTGTCCCCTGTCAAGATTGCTGATTATCCTATATTGCTGATACTAACATAACACCTTGAGAGAGGAATTATTATGTTTTGAAGGGGGCATATACAGGCACTTCACAAAAGAAAAAATAAAATCAATTAATATAGGAAAACCATCAGCCTCCTAGGAATCAAAGAAATACAAATTAAAATGGCATTGTGATCTAATTTTTTCACATGTTAAATAAATCCAAAATTTAAAAATATGTAACGCTCAATAATGGTAAGCAGTGTCCTCTTAATGTTGGCAAAGTGAGTGAGTGTTGCCTTGTAAATAACAGTTATAATCCTGATTTCCTTCTTTGTATTCTTTTTTCTTTCTTTATTTTTTTATCTTCTTTTTTTTTTATTTTATTTTTAAACAGAGTAGGTTGATTCTACAATAGCCTAAAATTTAGAATCTTGAAACCATTCAAATCGCATTTATCTTCTAATAAAGCATATTGTTTGCATGCTTGCAGGTCAGCTGTCATCTTCAGCACTCAACTCGGAGAAAAGAGAGAGTAGGCGAAATCTAGAATTTCCACGCCTGTCAGAAACCTCCATAAAGGATCGAATGGCCAAGTACCAGGCAGCTGTGTCCAAGCAAAGCAGTTCTGCGAGCTATACAGTATGTGTTCGGCATCATTCATTCATTCACTCATCTAGCAAATGGTCACTGACCATGGGAACTAGAAATGTCTCCCACACCCTGACCTGTGAGCCCTGGCTCCTTCCTGGGATCCAGCCATTCTCTCTTCACATAAATCCTACCCTAGCTTCATTTGTGGAGAAGGCAATGGCAACCCATTCCAGTACTCTTGCCTGGAGAACCCCATGGACTGAGGAGCCTGGTAGGCTATAGTCTATGGGGTCGCGAAGAGTTGGACACGACTGAGCGACTTCACTTTCACTTTTCACTTTCAAGCATTGGAGAAGGAAATGGCAACCCACTCCAGTACTCTTCCCTGGAGAATCCCAGGGACTGCGGAGCCTGTTGGGCTGCCGTCTATGGGGTCGCACAGAGTCGGACACAACTGAAGCGACTTAGCAGCAGCGGCAGCAGCAGCAGCTTCATTTCTAATCCTTACCATGTTCTAATTCTGACTTTGTTTTCCTAGGCCTTATCCCCACCCACCTTTTCTTTGGTGATGTTACCATCAGTAATACCATTGAGAATTTTCCTGTCTCTTCTTAATCTTGTTGTTAAAGAAGTAGTGTTTGGGGGAATTCCCTAGCAGTTCAGTGGTTAAACTCAGTGCTTTCACTGCCAAGGACCCAGGTTCAATCTCTGGTCCGGGAACTAAGATTCCACAAGCTGCATAGTGGCCAAAAAAAAAAAAAAAGTAGTATTTTATTAGTTTGAATATAAACACTTATTTTTGTCTTTGAGAGGAGAAAGGGAGAACACTGGAGAGAAATATTGAATATATTCAACATTAATGTGGGATGGGACATTTTTCTGCAATTTTTATTCATATATAATTCACCTGACATAAAAATCACCATTTTAAAATATGCAATTCAGTGACTTTTAATATATTCCCAAGATTGTGCAATCATCACCACTGTCTAACTCTAAAACTGCTCCATCACCACCAAAAGAAACCCATCCCTGTTCAGTGACTCCCAATTCTACACTTTCCTTATCCCCTAGCAACCCCTAATCCACTGTCTGTTTTTATGGATTTTCTGGGTCTGGACCTTTCACGTAAATGAAATCATACAACATATGATCCACTTAATATTTAATTCCTAGGATGTAATACTTTTCTAAAGAAATAGAATAGTGGATAAGAAAAAAAGGGAGAAATGATAGGAGGGTGAGGTACTCTGTAAGCACAAAAACGTGGTGTTCTAATACAACAGAGGATCATTCCATGTTACGCTTTCCTAGGTTTAACTGGCAGGAGGACACAACAGAACCGCTTATGTGAAGTTACCTTTTAAATGCCATTTATTCATAAGTACACATGCATATATACACATGTACACATACATTTGTATCTTTCAAACATCTGTTCCTTCTAAGATTTCAAATGACAAATTATTAATCTCTTGATTATTATTTTCTAATAAAATTGGAAGAATAGTATTAGCTTTTATTTGTTCCCAAGCAGACTGAACCAGTGTCTGTTAGAAATCACAGTGTGTATTCTCGGAACTGACCCTTCTTTCCCCCACAGGATGAAGTATATGCCTTTTCCAATAGTATTTATTGGTAGACCAAGTCTCTGGGCAGTGAATAATCTCATTTTGATTTTTAACTACAGTTTTAAGAAGAGATAATATGTGTAAATAAGTAGTGAAGTAGACCATCACAGGCTTGTTATTCATTGGGAGTGTGAAAAAATAAGCAAATGTAGACTTCTCTTAAAAGGCAGGTCAGGGAATACAGCAAACATGATCTGTGGAGCTTAATTCCATCTTGCAGGATTTTGCTGCTTCTCAGTGACCTCCTGCTATAAACATTCCGACCAGGTGACTCTCTAAGTGGAAAAACCTGTTTGGTAACTGTTTTTTCAACTCCTAATGAGAGTTTCTACATTGCGGTTCTTCTGCTCTGTAAATTTTAAGAGTTGAAAAGCCTTAAGGAATTCTTGTAAAAAGCACATTCTATCTCATCCCAAAAGAATTTCTTAGGCTGCTACAGGGAGGAGCATGGTTGTAGCAAGGCACACACTCTTGATGCTGGGGGGCTGGGCTTTGAGGCGAGATCAGGAATAAGTTTCTGGTTGTTGTACGGTTGGTTCTGCAGTGTTAGCTGCCAGAGCTGTGGGCCTTAATCTGGAATTCACACCTGAGACAGTCAGTCCCACTGACACTCCATTCATTGGCCTTGTGGCCATAAATGGATTGTTTTCGCCCTATACCTGAAGAATCACAAAGAACAAGAAAGGTATTAGATTACTAGTAGACTAAAGGTAGGAAATGTCCATTTTCATCTACCTCTGTATTGATTTTGGATCTAGTAATAAAGTTGATTTTAATATTTTGCCCCAAGTGTTCTTTGCAAGGAAAACAAATATGATTTTGCTCACTCCTTCTGACTCACGTCTGCTTTTTTATATTGAAGCTCTATTATGAGAACTAGAATAAGGTATGTCTTTAGTATACTGTATGAATTTTATGCAAAAAAAACCCCCACCAAAATATGTTTTTGAAAGTCTCACAACAAAAGGCTATTTTACGGTATCATTAAGTATAATTTCAATTCTTATATATATGCATCATCCCTGTCTTTCTTTCCAGGCCGGGCATTTATATATATGGTCAGTATCTTTTCTTAATTATTGGCACTTGGCACCTCCTTTCCCCTGCTCCAGAATGGTCTTTTCTGATAAAACTCACCAGCTTTGCATTCCCACAAGCTGTGCTGCTAGAAGAGTGAATCACGAGAACATTGTATGCTGGGCAGCAGGGTGGGAGGGGGAGGGTTGGTGTGCGTGTCTGTGTTGATGTGTCTGTGTTCTAATGAGCATCAAGTTTTGGACTAGTTGTATAAGTATTTAACTCTGAGGTGTGTGTGTCCACAAAGCTGCTTTTGTCATTTCACAAGTCAATGGGTGTTGCTTCTGAGAGTTAGGGGGTTGATTTGACTTGAAGCCTTGGAAAAGAATTTCTTTTTTAGCATTCCAAGTTTATTTAATAGATGGCTATGAAGACAATTGTGAGACTTTTTAAAAAAAATTCACAGACTATTTTTATTTTGTAGAATGAGTTGAGAGCCAGTGGTGGTGAAATCAAAACTCATAAATTGGAACAAAAGGAGAATGTGCCCCCAGGTCCTGAGGTCTGCATCTCCTATCCAGATGGAGAAAAGGTGGGTTGAAAAGCCTGATGTCCATTTGCCAGGGAAGCATGTGTTCTAAATTAGTTGCTTAAAATTAGAAACAACTCTAGGCTGTAGAGTGTCTGGGAATTTGCTAACAGCTGCCAGGACAGATTGTCTTTTTTGCAGGTCACATAATTTTGGTTGGAGAACTGTGCAACTTATAGCTGACCAAATAATGAACCTTCATTGGAAAATTCTTTCGCTCAGCAAATGCTTAAGTGACTTTTTTAAAAACCTGTTTTGAATAGAGATATCATCTTCAAAGTTATTTGTATATTATTAATTTAACACATTTTATGTAAGAAAATGTCATTCTTTCACTTCAGAGTATTTTGCAAGCTAGGCACTACGCTAAGCACAGGCAATGCTGAACTTAACTTGTTGTTCTTCAGTCACTAAGTCGTGTCTGAGGAGAAGGCGATGGCACCCCACTCCAGTACTCTTGCCTGGAAAATCCCATGGACAGAGGAGCCTGGTAGGCTGCAGTCCGTGGCGTCGCTAAGATTCGGATACGACTGAGCGTCTTCACTTTCACTTTTCACTTTCATGCATTGGAGAAGGAAATGGCAACCCACTCTGGTGTTCTTGCCTGGAGAATCCCAGGGATGGGGGAGCCTCGTGGGCTGCCGTCTGTGGGGTCGCACAGAGTCGGACACGATTGAAGCGACTTAGCAGCAGCAGCAGCAAGTCGTGTCTGACTCTTTGTGACCCCATGAACTGTAGCATGCCAGTCTTCCCTGCCTTCACCATCTCCTGGAGTTTGCTCAAACTCATGTCCATTGAGTCAGTGATGCCATCCAACCATCTCATCCTCTGTCACCCCCTTCTCCTCTTGCCCTCAGTCTTTCCCAGCATCAGGGTCTTTTCCAATGAGTCAGTTCTTCACATCAGGTGACCAAAGTATTGGAGCTTCAGCTTCAGCATCAGTCCTTCCAATGAATATTCAGGATTGATTTCCTTTAGGACTGAACTGGTTTGATCTCCTTGCAGTCCAAGGGACTCTCAAGAGTCTTCTCTAGCACCACAGTTCAAAAGCATCAATTCTTCGGCACTCAGCCTTCTTTATGGTCCAACTCTCACATCCATACATGACGACTGGAAGAACTATAGCTTTGGCTATATGGACCTTTGTCACCAAAGTGATGTCTGCTTTTTAATACGCTGTCTAGGTTTGTCATAGCTTTTCTTCCAAGGAGCAAGCATCTTTTAATTTCATGGTTGCAGTCACTGTCCACATTGATTTTGGAGCCCAAGAAAATGAAATCTGACACTGTTTCCACTATTTCCCCATCTGTTTGCCATGAAGTGATAGGACTGGATACCATGATCTTTATTTTTTGAATGTTGAGTTTTAAGCCAGCTTTTTCACTCTCCTCTTTCACCTTCATCAAGAGGCTCTTTAGTTCCTCTTCACTTTCTGCCATTAAAGTTGTTAGAGCTCAACAACTAAATGTGAACAAATCATTCCATGTGATCTTTACCTGCAAGGAAGCTAACAGAGTAGGAGGGAGATGTGTAACAAGTTGGCGATCATAAAACAGCAAAACAAGTGTTATGAAAAGGCTATGTGTGGCCATGGAATCTTGGACTAAGGACACTTACCCTGACTTTGTCAAGAAGGTGATATCTTTGCTAGATCTTGAAGGATGTGTGGAAATAGGCCAAGTGAATAAGGGGAAAGTTGACTATAAAAAACAAGTGTATTCCAGGCAGACACAACACAGGTTTGGAAACCAGAGAACCCAACCAAGAGTATAAAAAGTACATATAGGCAATGGCGAGAGACAGATGAAGGGACAGGGTCAGGACTGGTCTTGAAAAACCCTTAAAAGTATGGGTGTAGTCCTGCAGCAGAGGAAAGCCATGGGAAGATTTTAAGCAAATCAGGTTTTATGTATTTATTGTTAGATGCATGGCTTAGCTGGAGTAAGCAACAAGATAGATGTCAGGTGAATTTATCATTTCCTCTGACAATCCATTACCTAGTGTCTTTGGTCTTTCATTCAATATGATGATCAAGTGTTAAGTTAGATGAGGAAAAAGAGCTTTCAAATCTATTACATTGATTAATAGGCATATAATCATTGTTTCTGTTACACATTTTGACACCCTTGAGGCCATTCTACAAAAGGTGAAGAGATGATTAAAATGGGTTAAGGGCAATAGTTCTCAAACTTATTTGACTATAAGTCTTTAAAATAGATGTATTGACAGCATTGGATAGAGGAGCCTGGCTGGCTGTAATCCATGGGGCCACAAAGAGTCAGACATGACTGAGCAACTAACACACACACATTGACAGCATACCAACAGGAACTCATGAGATATACTACATACTTGGACCAAAGTAAGCATACAGAAAAATGGTCTCAGATTAATGGCCACAAAATTTGACTTAAAGAATTGTTCAGTCACCAAGTCATATCCGACTGCAACCCCGTGGACTGCTACACACCAGGCTTCCCTGTCACCGTCTCCCAGAACTTGCCCAAGTTCATGTCCATTACCTTGGTGATGCCATCCAGCCATCTCATCCTCTGTTACCCTCTTCTGCTATGCCTTCGATCTTTCCCAGCATCAGGGTCTTTTCCAATGAGTCGGCTCTTCGCATCAGGTGGCCAAAGTATTGGAACTTCAACTTCAGCATCAGTTCTTCCAATGAGTATTCAGGGTTGATTTCCTTAAAGATTGACTGGTTTGATCTCCTTGCTGTCCAAGGGACTCTCAAGAGTCTTCTCCAGCACCACAGTTCAAAAGCATCAGTTCTTTGGCACTCTGCCTTCTTTATGGACTCAAAGAATAGAACAGGAAAAAATTTAGGAGTTTTTATTTTATAAAATTGAATCACTTTATTTTATAAAACCATATCTCAAATATATTTTGAAATAATCAGACAAGATACTTTTTGTAATCATAAAATAATCAAATTACAAAACGTCCTTACAACAGTGGGCTGAGGCACTATTTCCATGTCTCATGTAATGTTTCTAGTGAGTTCTCGCATCAGTTTGCCTGGTTTTCCCATTTTTTAAGTGTGAGATTATGTCTTACAAAAAGTTTTCTTATATACTCTAAAAAAAGACATTTAAGAAATGAAATCCTGCATTGAAATCCTCCCATCTGTTCTTGGAGCATAACTTGAAAAATAATCATCTGGATAATCGTACTTGAGTTGTCCCTATTTCTAATTTCATGTTTCTTTCTTAATTGTCTTGTTGATTTGCAACTGGAACTCTGAGCTGAACTGGAGGATCAGAACATTTTAATTACAGTCTAAAAGGGCATCAGTGCAACTGAATCACAAGTTGGGGAGTAGCTGGGGAATAGAAGAAATAAAGATAGTACATAGCCTTCAAGCATATACTGTAGGTTCATGAACCCTTGGATGCCTTAAAATTTGTAAAATTTTTCAGAGCCTCAGCTATCCTTTTGGCTGGCTGCCTAGCTTTTGTTAACCAACACCTAAGAGCTATTTGAACTTTGGTTTGTTACAAAAGGACATTAATGCCAGGGTGAAGTTGCCTGAAATAGAGAATTTTGTCAAGGTATTGGTCTTCCCTTTCTCCTTTTGTGAATGAATTTCTACTTTTCTTTAATGAAATGTTTGAGCAAAACCTCACATGCTGTCTCCTGGCTGTTCCTGTAGTGAAGTCATCTAGTTGGGTATGTGCAGTGATGTCATGATTGTCATTAAGCTTACCCTGCAGCTTCAAGGTGTCCAAATTGGAGGTGAGAAAAGGACATCTTGGGATGGACGCCCCTACTAATTAAGCAAGAATTGAAGAGCTTTTTGTGGCCATGCACTACTTTCAGAAAATTTATTTCATATCATTAAATGAAATAACACATTTAAAGTAGTCATTCCAATACCTGGAACACAGTAAACATTTCATCAGTGTTATTATACTGGTTTGTTTTATACCATGTCAGAGCTCCTGTAATGAAAAGAGAATAAAAGGGAAAAAACTGACCATGCTGAAATTCACATGCAGTCAGCTAACAACTTAATCTCCATTGTAAATTTATTCAGTACAGTAGACATCCTGATATAAACACTCAGCATCACCCATAAAATCCCTGGCATCAGAATGAAAGAATATTCCATGAAGAGTGCATGTTGGATCATTTGATGACCCTTCGTGATTTTGAACGTGGAGGAAGATATACTGAAGGACTAGGGGACAGGAGAAGGGAGGAGTGAGCTGGTAGAAAGCTCTTTTATTTAAATTTGATGGCTAATGGGAAAAGTGATCACCTACAGCTAAGATCTGCCATCTTGTTAAACACTACCGTCTTAAGACTGGAATTAAACAAGGGAAACTAACCTTGAAGATAATACCAAAGGGTTGTTATAGATCAATTTGTTTTATAGCTATCAGAAGGTCGTCTGTACTAGCAAGCTTTTTTCAGCAGAATGTTTGGTTGGGAAATAAGGAGTTAGGAAAATGAAAGAATAATAGTTCCTGTATGTAAAGACTTTATCTTGCCTTGGAGTGAGTTACTGTTATAGGAGTTGTGGTTTTTGGTGAGGAGCTTTGCCCTCCCTGATAGAAGGTTTTGTTTCGCACCCCACTTTCCCTCTTTTTTTTGACAGTAGAAAGATATATTTAGAAGTTCTTTTATAAAGGAAGATAATGCACACTTTTGGCAGTTGCTTGCAGTCTGTTATTCACGTAACTCTGTAATTGAGAGGCATGTTAATATCCTCGTAAAAGACATTTTGCTGCCTCTTGTTTAAATGCTCAGCTGTTCTGGGGCACGTTATTTCCCCCCAGGCAGCTGGTGACTGACTGGAGTCAGCAGGTTTTTATGGCATTAACAGCAGTTTGCTCTTTTATTTTTAATGTGATTCTTAATCCCCCCGCCTTTTTTTTTGTAGGTTTCTGCATCTGAGAATAGCCTGGCAGCCCATTCCACCCTTGCTGAAGATGATTCCCGTAAGTGTTCGTTCTTAGGTCTGGAGGGTGAGGGTCTTGTTCTCTTGCCCCTGTTTGGTTGTGGGGCGGGGGGTGGCGGGGGGTGGGGTGGGGGTGGCGGCTTGTCCCCAGTTCTGTCAGCTCTGAGAATATGTAACATATTAAATCCAGTAATGCAGCTGATTAGATCTTTCACTTGGTTTTAAGGACTGGTGACTGGGTACCTTTCACACATCCCATGGCAAAGAGACATGTTAAATTCAATGAAATATGATTAACTTGAGGCAAACTGAATATTTTTTATGCTTCTCTCACTGAACTTACCCTGTCTTTTGTACCAAACCTTTTCAGGGTTAATGCTGTAAAAACTATAATTTTGAAGTTTCATTTTAATAGAAGTTTGGCCAAAAAGGACTTTATTCATTTACAGGGGATAAGAATTGGTATTTGAGTAACCTTTTAAAAATACCCTTTTCTTATTATATCTATATAAATATGTACTATAATCCGCCCTCTGGCTAAATCTTTCCTGTTGGTGCTGAATTTGATCACCTTTTCATCCTACTTTGGAATCATTTTGAGCCTCTTTTCCCAGACATAAATCTTTGTTTTTTAATTTACTGTGTCCACTTTTGATTCTGATGTTCAGTGTATTAGCTTTTTAATATATATAGATTTCTAGCTTTTCCTCAGGTTAATAACTCACTAAACATTGAAAACTCAGTGAAAAGCAGAAGTATTTGCTAAACAGATCTCTAGTAAACCCTGCTTTAAAATTTCAGAAAAACTCTTGCTGCTTGAATCCAAGAACATTCCATTTGCAATCATTTTGCTTGGACTAGAAATTTTTCTGAGTTTTGACTAGGTTTGCAAAACTTTTTTTTGAAAAGTAAGCCTTAATCTTTCAATACTTTGTTGACATAACTCTAGATTTTAGGGAATTCTTTTATGGTTCCTTAGTAACTGCGTGAATGACTTCTCTGTGCCTCTTCTGAGTTTTCCACACAATGAATATACTGGCAGGAAATTAACTTATGTAAGTGACACGTCAATGACTATGAAAAAAATTTTATGGAGCGTTTTCCCATAATCTTCATCCATGGATGTTTGCTGTAGGACTGACCAAGAAGATGGTATCAAATTATATACACACATATACATGAGCATGTGTTTTGAAATTTCTGCCCACATATTCCCCCATTTTACCAAATTCAGTTGGAACACCCCAGAAGGAGTTATTGGGAGGCTAACTGCCAAAAAGCCATCAAAGCCTACAAGCAGCCTTTAAAAATGACAAATGCTACAGGGCAGAAGTTTCCTTCTGTAGGGTGGTTTGGGTTCAGCTGCGTGTGGCAAAGGATGAGAAACCCTCTGCATTGACACCCCAATTTATGAGAGAATCTAACAGCATAGCTTTTAGTATTAGAATATTCTTCAATGGAAAAGCAGTGTTTTTCCTGATGTTGAAAGGACCTGTCGATAGTGGAGGTGCCTAAACTTGGCTTTGGGGAAGAACCTTTTCTGATACTTCTCTTGAGATACCATAAAATGTCTTCCTTCTGTAACTCAAGCAGGTAACTCCCAGGTCAAGAGTGAGGTCCAGCAGCCTGTGCATCCCAAGCCACTAAGTCCAGATGCCAGAGCCTCCAGCCTTTCTGAAAGTTCTCCTCCCAAAGCAGTGAAGGTATGATGGTGATTTCTCTTGGAGCCTGTAGACACTGGTTTACTAGTAAAGCTCATTGCACCTTTTATCATTGTGTTCGTTATAACCTGTTTTGGCTTTCTTGGGGACAAAAATGCCAAATAAAAGCACACTTGAACCAGTCACTTTTCTTGAAAATCTTGCCACGTTTTCTTAGGCATTTGAGCCAGGCATGATGAGGCTCATTAATATTTCTCTGTCTGGAATCTGGAAAGCTCCTGAAAGAAAACCCAAAGTGAAAGAAAATAACCTGATTTATTTTCTTGTTCAGTCCAAATTCTTAAATCTATGAATGAGTAAAAACCTATAAAATGAGCAATACAAAAAATCTGTTAAATTAAAATCAGCCCATTGGACGGGAACGTACAATGTTAGCTTAAAGATAGTGGCTCCCTGGTCTGAAGAACTTAACCATAACATGATTGGTAGTCAGTGCATTTAAAGAAAGAATGTGTACATTTCAGCAGGGTTTGGCCAGTCCATTTGCTCTACAAATGGGCATTCAAGTAACATTTACACTTGGCTATAATACTAGATATTAAGGAATATGTAAAATGTTTGTACCCTAGGAAAATTTTACTAGGCTACTCAATCTATGGTCTCCTTTTATTCACTAATTTTTAAAAGCAGTCTTTTCCCTTTCTATGAACGAGTAAATATTCCCATAAAAATAAACAAAGGTAAAAAAATATATATCCAGCCTCTCTTTTAGGCTGTTCACCTGACTTGTTTTAATTGAACGCTTTGCTAATGCCATGCTGATTTACCCACTTGCATTAATAACCAAACATACCTACACTTCTTTAGCGTCTTCCTCCTGTGGTGGTCTCTTAAGTAGGCAAGGTTTGTTTCAAAGGCTTTAACATTTGAGAAAAACTCAGTGGGTAGAATTAGTTTCAAGGTGATTTGTACTGCCTCAACTTCATGCATGCATCTGCCATGTTTCTGTCTCTCAACTGTGGGCATGATTGGTCTCTTGATGAAAGTTCTAGTGCACAGAAAGGATGAAGAGAGGAAGACAGAGGTGTGGGTTTGAAACAAAGGGAGGTAAGGAGAATCCAGGATTTCAAGGTTAGATTGAAAAAGAGGGAGGGGCAGGGGTGGGGGAAGACGGTAAACATAAGATTTTAAAGGAAGCAGAGACGTGAGGAGAGTAAGATTTATTGAAAGGAACAAGAAATGAAGAAAGTAACAAGAGAAAGCAAGTGAACTAGGAAGAAAGAACTGAGCTGCATGACGGGATCTGCGTGTCCTTAGTGTGACCCTATCTTCTGGCCTTGAAGCTCTGCTCATGCTGCCATCAGCACTTTTCTTTTTTCCAGTATCTGGAGTCCAACAAAGTAGCAAATGCCACAGGGTTAATTTCCTCTCCAGCAGCAATCCTGCCCAGATGTGAGTCCTTGGGTTGTGGTTCTGGACCAAGAACAGCAAAGCTGACTTGGCCATGGATTCCGTGTGCCTGAGGGACTAGGGGGATTCTGTAGCTGATCTAAGAACTAAAATCTGTTCTCAAGTGTGTCTGAATTCTCAGTCCAGTCTTGCTTCCCTCCCTCAGCTACAAGACCAGACCTCCTGGTCCTGCGTTGGACCTTTGAGACCCCTCCTTATTCATACTCCAGGATTTGATTTGATGAGCCATGTGCAAAGAGATGCACCTCACTAAGGTCTTCCTGGCACACCAGAGAGAGGAGATGGAGATAAAGCTCCCTCTGTACCACGCCTGCCTCTTTGGCTCTGGGCACTCAGCACTAGAATAAGTTTGTGCCAGACATAACTCCAGGTTTTGACTGGAGTACACTGGCCTGACTGCCTGTGTTTGCTTAAATGGTTATGGTGTACACAGAGCTCGGGGTTGTACCCAATCACATCTCCACTTTTATTTAAGGACTACTTTTTTTCTCTTCCTCAGAGTTTCCCTTTACATTCTGCAGGCAAGTATGTAGATACTTTAGCGTTTCCAGGAAAACCTGCTGACATAACTGGTCTCGTGGCTGTAGACCATGCAAGAGAGAAGTTTTTTCTCCACTGGGAAATTACATACAGCTAAGAATAAATGTGTTCACTCAGAATAGATTTTGGGTCCCCCACATCCTGGAAAACATGCTGCCTTGTAGTGCCTGTTATTGAAAATAGGACATCTAAGGCAAAGACTCAATCCATTTCAAATTTTAGCTTAATAAGGTAAAATAAAAAAACAAACAAACAAAAAAACACAGATGATATTAGTCTTTTAAAGTAAGGATTTTGTCTATTTTTGAACACTGGCCAGACAGTTCAGTTGATGAGACTTGGCAGTAAAGAAGTTTAAATAGTAGGTTCCCTTCTCAAAATAGGTGTTCTGGGTCTAGAGCTCAGTAGACCCTGTGAGAAGGATCAGACCTTTCAACTCAAGAGACCCAGAGGCCTCTTAAGCTTTATGTTCTCCTACTGAAAAGTTATTCCCTAAATGTTCTGGAGGGAGGATAAGGAAGGAGATGTGACTGGCCCTAGGAACGTCTACTGGTCTGGGATAGCCCCGCCCCAGGACCCGAGGCTTGTCCTGCTGTTGGATGTGGAAAGAAAGCACAGCAGCCTGAATGAGAGGCTGTACCCTTTGTACCTTTCCCTTCCTTCATGGAGGTTTTATGCTGTTTTGCAAATCTATCAGAATTATGCTAGCAGGGCATCTAGATTCTTTTCTGACTACCTACATCGTTACTGCTTTCTCAGAGCACTAATGTTTCCTCTACATGTAGAGTAACCTATGTAAGGTGTATCTCCAAAATGTTTTCACAAAGAATTTCATAGAGAACGAGCAGAAGGGTTAAAGCCAGAGCCAGCCCAGACATTTACTGTATGGTGGGGGTTTCAGTTTAATTACTCAGGTATTTTACACAAATTGGAAGGAGGAAACAAAAGGCTTTTTATAGTGTTCTATCTGAGGCATGGAGGACTGACATTAGTACAGAATTTTCTTCTGATTTCACTATGTCTAAAGGCTAGTTAGCTTTACCACGTATGGCCAGCTGCTGCCCACACACAGACATATACCTAAACTGGGGCCTTCATTGAACTAAAAAATATATGTAAGACAAGAGAGCAAAAGAATGTAGATTAAGTCATAAAAATTTATTGGAAAAAATGCTTTAAGTAGATGCTGATCAACAGAAGGCCTGTAACATCCCTCAGATGGGAAAGACCTGACAGTGTTTAGGGACGTCAATTATTTATATATTACCTCATTCACTCCTGACTATCCCTGAGATATTATCTACATATTTTAATTTGAAACAAAGTGAAGACTTGTTCATTCAAAATGCTGTGGTGAAATCATTTTCAATTGGGTTAGCATCTGCTCTCTTCCCCAAAGGATTTCCTTTAGTTATGGAAATTTATTCCAGGACAATTTAGAAAATACTCTCTCGATTTGTTAGTCAAGAATTCTGAGTTTTAATTTTAATTCTGTTATTATTGACTGTGCAAGCTTTGATAAGGCACCTGATATTGTGGTGCTTTAGTGTGAAAAATGGTGAGGGAGGGAAGATGACAAAGCATCTTATGAACTGCAAAAAATATAAAGATTAAAAAATGTCTAACATTCTATTACTGGCAATGTTTCAAATGTGGCTGTGCCAAGTTCGAGCATGCCATGAAGGCATGGGCAGGATGTATGCCAGGCCTACCATAATGGTAGAGATTTTTGGGCACTGACTATGCTTCCTGTTGTCTGAATAGACACGGGGGCAATTACAGAAAAGTGGCTGAGAGCCCAGGACAGAGGAAATAAAGGGAAGGCACAGCCGCAGCCACTCTTACTTGGCATATTGCCATGTTGGGCTCCTCTTGTCTTTATAATACTTTAGGGGCTCTTGGGCAGCTGCCGCATAAACCTTAAATAATATTGAAAAGGGTGTATGTGAAAAAGGGATAAGAATAATGGGAATCTGGTAGGTCTGGCTAGTTAGAAGCTTGTGGTTAGTCAGATGTTTGAGCTAGCGATTTATTGATTTGATGTTAAGGAGAGGAATGCCTTTTCACTTGTGAGTGAAGGCTCTAATCAAGAGAGAGCAAATGTGGGTCAGATGTGGGAGGTAGGAAGACAGTGAAGAATTGTTCATGAGACACTCCTCGTGTGGGTAAAGGCTCGGAAAACTCTCTCTCCTGAGCTGGTACTCTGATCTAACCTCAGGTGGATATGAGTGAGCTGATATTACCACGATTAGCAGCATTACTTGGTAAAGAAAGAAAACGTGGTCTTCTTCTTGGATCTGAGTCTGTATCTGAGCTTCAGTTCAGCTGCAGTAAAAAGCACTCCAGGGCACACCGAATGCTTTGTATTCACTGAAGGTTCCTGTTTGTCTCTTCCAGCTTCTGCTTCCTGCTCCTGGTACCTAATTTCTGCTCCTGCCTTCCACTTTCCTCCTAATGTGAGCTCAACTTACAGCTTTCTATTCTGGGCTGCACCCTTCTACTGTATGTTTTTCCATGTGTGTGTGTAAAACAGACGTGTGCTCTGTAGGCATCCAATCCCCTTTAGCAGAATAATACCCATTTCCTCCTCTGCCATGGGAAAGTTCTGTGTCCTGCTCTGCCTTTACCAACCAGAATGAACACGTATTCTCCTAAGTGTTAAAAATACAGCATTCATCCTAGAGCTGAAAAAGATTTTCACTGATAAGTAAATACATTGGGCCTATTACTTTTACATTGTCTGAATTGTGATTTGTACAGGCTTTAATTGTATTATTATACCCAAATTTTATTCTGTCTTTTAATATTTCCTGCTTGCTAGGCAAGGACCTAGTCCTTTTAGAGAAACCTAATTAAATTATGCAAGGACATCTCCACTTAGGTCCTATCTAGTTAGAATTGTCGATATAAGAAAAAACAATTTGGGAATTTCCTAGCAGTCCAGTGGTTAGGATGCTGAGTTCTCTCTGCCGAAGGCCTGCATTCAATCCCTGTCTGGGAACCAAAATCCCACAAACCATGCGGCACAGCCAAAACAAAAGGAAAGAAAGAAAGAAAAACCAGTTCTACATCAAGATCCTACCATATAGCACTGGGAACTATGCTCAATATCCTGTAGTAAACCATAATGGAAAAAATATGAAAAGAATATACATATATAACTGAATCACTAAGCTATATACCAGAAACTAACACAGCATTGTAAATCAACTACAATAAAATTAAAAAAAAAAGAAGGAAACATTTCTGAACTCCAAATAATGCCCTAATATCTGCCAACAGCATTCAATACAGTAACATTTGATCATATTTAAATTCCCCAGTTATGCTTGGTAAACCGAGTTGTAGCTGTGGTCTTTAAGTTTTTCTTTTTGACTCGAACCCTAGGAATGGAGAGCCTGCTGTTAACACTCAGCACACCCCCCCTCATTTTTAAATCCTTTGGTGCTATTTGGGAGTTTACCACCAATTTTATTAAACTCCCTTTTATGGATCTTAACCTTTACTCCTCTGCCCATTTTCTGCTCTCATTTCCTGTCGAAATCTGCTTGGCAACCATTCCTATTTTTGCTTTACCTCTTTGTGAATCATGTGGCAAGTAAGCCAGCAGTCTGAATTTTTTTATGGGTCTATTTTCAGACTTTTTAAATTAAAATTCTATCTTACCCTTAAGCTGTTTTATTTTAGGCTTACCTTAACCAGTCAGGCCTTGAGCTTTGGGACTAAGTTGTATTATTTGCCACCATCCTGGTCCTGGTGGCAAAGGGGCCACCAACCTGCCTGAGAGAGCTTCCAGACCACCTTAACCAAACTGCTCCTACCTTTACTATTAACAGTTGAGGTGTTTCTACTGGGACAAGTCAAGGATCACAGACAGCTAGAGACTTCTTACCCCCAGCCCTAGTGGCCATGTAACTACTTCTTATCGTGTAAGACTTACAGTTTTGGAGCTCTGGCGTTCATCAGCGCTAGAATACACTACGCAGTTTGTGTGTGTTCCGTCTCTCACTAGGGTCCGACTCTGCGACCGCATGGACTGTAGCCCACTAGGCTCCTCTGTCCATGGGATTTCCCAGGCAAGAATTCTATAGTGGGTTGCCACTTCCTTCTCCAGGGGATCTTCCCAACCCAGGGATCGAGCCCGCATCTCCTGCGTTGGCAAGTGGATTCTTTCCTACTGAGCCACCTGGGAAGCCCTTATGTAGTTTAGGATTAAGTTTACCAGCAGCAGCTGTGCTCACCCTGCCCATATTCCACACTACAAACAAACAGTTCATGAATTCCCTATTATGACTCCTCCCACCCTGCCCCAGAACATTAGTTTTATTCTCCTTTTGGTTTTTTAAAAAGATTATGGAACCTATAGTTTTATTGGGCTGTGCTTTTTTCTGTTGTTCTAATAAAATAGTTTGTGTCTCTTTTAAAATGTTCCATTTTATGTGTCCATTTTGCTTTATTTAAAAATATGTCTAGTGGATCGAGTAAGTCAAGATTATAAGCAGAAGGGACTGATAGTTGCTTTATCCAAGTATCTTTTCCAAATATATACAAAAAAGAAATGTCTATATGTATATAACTGAGTTTGCTATATGGCAGAGATTGGCACAACATTGTAAATAAAGTACACTTTTTTTAAGTAAATAAATTTTTAAAAACCAGTGCCTTTTCCTACTTCCCAAAGCCAAATGCTCTTTCTCTCCTTGAAAGTTACCCCCTTCAGAAACTGTTCTTTAACAAGTCTGTCCTGCTTCTATTTAGCACTTAAACAATTGTCTTTCTTCTGTGTGTGATGACATTTTCTCCTAATTTCCTGTCTGCAGAATCATCTTGTGTGTACTCGTGTGTGTGTGGTGGTTGGTCTAAGCCTTGCTCTGCAATCCGGCCCTAGATCCACTCATCCTCAGTGGCTGCTGCACTTAGAGCAGCCAGTCTGGATAAGGAATTCAGGAGAGCCTAAGGCTTTAAAGAGTCAACTGATAGAACTATAGCAGGCTTAGTGTTCCTCTGAGAATTGACAGACCAGGTGAGGGAGCCCACAGATAATAAAGTAAATCCCAGGGCCCACCTCAGCAGAGTACTAACTTCTCGCTGCCTTAGCTAGCTGAAGTTGTCCTTTACCTTTTCCTAGAAGTTTCAGGCACCTGCAAGAGAGACCTGCGTGGAATGTCAGAAAACAGTCTACTCGATGGAGCGTCTCTTGGCCAACCAGCAGGTGTTTCACATCAGCTGCTTCCGTTGTTCCTATTGCAACAGCAAGCTTAGGTAAGCCAGACCAAACTAGCCATCTCTGGAGGTGTGGTTGGACCTCCAGAGGGAGTCTTTGGTTTTTAGAACACTTGGAGTACTAAAATCTGTGGTGCTAATAGTATCTGCCGTTATAGAAGGGCTCAGAGAGCTGTCATAGTAGCTGTTCAGGTGATAATCGCTGATCTCAAGACTGCTGCTGCTGCTAAGTCACTTCAGTCATGTCCGACTCTGTGCGACGCCATAGACGGCAGCCCACCAGGCTCCCCCGTCCCTGGGATTCTCCAGGCAAGAACACTGGAGTCGGGTGCCATTGCCTACTCCAAAAGACAGACTACAGACTGGTAAATTTGGAAGATGAACATTTTAGGATTTCAGCTTCTCACCTACTTAGTACAGTTGAGAACCATGTATGTTTTGGCATGTGTTTAGAGATGTTTTTGAGGGACATATCCCAGAAAATTGACTCTGTTCTAGAGATTTACAATCATTGCTTTTTCTTTAACAAAGTTGGGAGGGTGATTAAAAAAAAATTGTGTGTGCTGTTGAGGATCTTTGAAGAAAGTGAAAAGTACCATTTAATTACAAGCATTTTATTATAGTAAATGATAATGGTGTTTAGAACTTCTTGGTACCTTGACATTAATTTACACGTTAGGACTAAAGCTTTAATCATGCAGGTTGCTGGTGACCTAATTTAGCAGAATGTTTTCCCTTGGTATCAAGAATCATACAGTTAAGAAATCTCAAGAGGATACTTGTTGAAGCCCTTCGGGTTATCCCAAGTACTGTATAAATGGCAAAAACAGCAAAAATAGTAGATCCTGAAGAACCCATATTTTTCTGTATATTGCTTCGTTTTCTGAGAAAATAATGATGTATCATTTCTTCTTAGTAACTCAAAGTATGGATATAAATGTGGCAAATTGTGGAAATATTCCATATGACCTCATTTTATTCATATTGGAGGAGGAAGTAACCAGGATGTCATTTCTTCTAGCCTTCCTTCCAGAGCAGGCATCCCTTCCACCATCCTGCTGAAAGATGTCCTGGCACCTGTGTGGCACTTCTGGGTGGGTTAATACCCCACTTCAGCTAGTTCTGGTGTTAGTGCTAGCTCGACAACTTTCCCTTCTGTTGAGCCAAAATGTGCGTCTGTAACTTCCACTGAGTGGTTCTTTTTCCACCCACTGTATTTTTTTCTCCAGAGCACATTCTTCTAAATTTTTGAATTTTTATGTTTCTCCTGTGGAAATGCTGTTGTTTTTCTACCCCTCCTATAAAATGTGTTACCCTTTGAGAGACACCAGATGTCCTAAAGGCCTGTCCAGCACTGACATTAGGGTAGACCAACTTCTGGCTGTTGCTTGCAGTTCTCCTGTTAACCGTAGCTTTCTTTTATTCAGTCACTGGCATCTAATGAGTGCCAGCCATTGGCAGAGCATTATACCCATTCCTGCTTTTAAATTCTAACACAAATGGGAAGCTAGGAGGAAAATGATTCAACTTTTTACAAAGGAATATCATTAAAAATAGTTACATGTTATAAATACTTAGGAAATAGGAGAATGATCAGAGTTAGGTGGAATTACCCAGGGAAGACTTCTTGGAAGTAATTTTTTTAACAGTTTTGACAGAGGGGAGTGAAATCACTTGAAAATGGGAGCATGCACCAAGTGGAAGAATGTCTTTTGAAGTTTCAGGCCTAGAAATGAGCATTTTTTAATAAGGATAATACAAACCAACATGTTTAAAAGGGGATGGAGCATCCTCGGTGACTGATGATGTGCTTTTTTAAAAAATTTATTTATTTGGCTGCACTGGGCCTTAGTTGCAGTGCATGAGGTCTTTAGTTGGGCATGTGAGATTTTGTTCCCTAACCAGGGATCGAACCTGAGCCCTCTGCCTTGGAGGGCAGAGTCTTAGCCATGGGACCACCAGGGAAGTCCCTGAAGTGCTTTTAAAGGTATTTTTCTCACTTTGCATCTTCTGGAAATACTGGAGTTGCCAGGTTTCAGGCTACTGGTATAAATAAGAGTATACAAATTTGTTAACTTTATGCTCTTTTTTTTTTTAAACAACAGTCTAGGAACATATGCCTCTTTACATGGGAGAATCTATTGCAAGCCTCACTTCAATCAACTCTTTAAATCTAAAGGTAACTATGATGAAGGCTTTGGACACAGACCACACAAGGATCTGTGGGCAAGCAAAAATGAAAACGAAGAGACATTGGAGAGACCAGTCCAGCTTCCAAGTGCAGTGGAGACCCTTCAGAGCCCAGGGGTAGAAAATGCCCCCATTGAGAAAGTGGGTGTGCTAACTGCGAGTATGGAAGCCAAGGCCTCCTGCCCGCTGGAGAAGGAAGACAAGCCAGCTGAAACCAAGAAGCTGAGGATCGCCTGGCCACCCCCCACTGAGCTTGGCAGTTCAGGAAGTGCCTTGGAAGAAGGGATCAAAGTATTGAAGCCTAAGTGGCCTCCTGAGGATGATATTAGCAAGCCTGAAGCTCCTGAGGATGTAGACCTGGATCTGAAGAAGCTAAGACGATCTTCTTCTCTGAAGGAGAGAAGCCGCCCGTTCACCGTAGCAGCTTCATTTCGAACCTCTTCGGTCAAGAGCCCAAAAGCTTTGTCCCCACCTATCAGGAAGGGCTGGAGCATGTCAGAGCAAAGCGAGGAGTATGGAGGAGGTGTAGCAGCAGAAAGGAAACACATGGAAAATGCCAACGCCTCTGAGAAGAATGAGAGTGTGGGGAAAACAACCTGGCCCAACAAGGGATCTAAAGGAGGGGAGGCTGGGCGGAGAAGCAAGGAAAGTCCTAGTTTTGGAATGGGAAGTGAAAATCTTATAGAGAATGGTGCAAACTTAGATGAAAGTGATAAAAACCTTCTCAAAAAGCAGTCTCCACTAGAACCCAAGGCAAAAACCTGGTCTAGCTATACAGACAACCCCTCTGCTAAAGAATTCACTACTCAAAATCAGAAATCCCAGGATGTGGGATTCTGGGAGGAAGAGGTAGTCGAAGAGCTGTCTGTAGAAGAACAGATAAAGAGAAATCGGTACTATGATGAGGATGAAGATGAAGAATAACAAATTGCAATGATGTTGGGCCTTACATTTATGTGGCAGTGAGCCACTGCGCTTATCAAAGTGATACACATAAACAGCTGTCTTAGCATGAACTGAAACTTATGTGGAAGTAACTTTGGAAGAGAGTTCCTGCTTCAAAAAAAAAAAACAAAAAACCCATACTGCAGCTTAAGTGAACCAATTCTAAACACTAGAGATAACATCACTTAAATCCTCTATTTTAGCAATGATGATATACACAACTGCTTTAAGGTCTTTTGGGGGTGGGAGTGTGTATGGCGGAGTGGGGGGTGGGGGGATATTCCAACTGATAAGGTCCGGATTTCACTGTATTCCCGAAATACAGTATGAAAATGGAGATGATTAGTAGTGCGCTGTTCCACTAAAACTTCAATTATGGAATGAGCAGAAGGGATTTAGGGGCCTAAACGTTCTAACTGAATGCACTTTAGTATAAAGGGCACAGTTTGCATATTTTTCCATGAATACCAATTTATTGTTTAGTATTCCTCTGCTAAGAGATTAAATATTTAGTCTTTTTTTTTTTAATTAGGTTAATTTTCTTACACTGATGTATATGGGGGATTTATCACTTACTCTGATATATATGGGGGTTTATTGCATCCTGCTTTCTAGACCACATCCTGAACTAGAGTGTTGAGATATAGCACAACCATCTTTTCAGAGTACCTTTTGAGCACCCTTGGTGCTTGGAGGAATTCACTGTGTCCCAAATAAGCTATGATATTTGCCAATGAGTATGACCACGCCCCAACTGATTGCTTTCTTCTCTGGTGGTCTCTGTGCTTCTCATAATTTACTGAAAGCTGCAATATTTTTATAAGATCTTTTATATTTGCCATGTTGCATATTAGAGCAAAGTGTTGAGTTTAAAGGAGGAATAACAGAAAAAAGAAAAGATGCCTTAAACCACTTGAGCTCAGACCCCCCCAACCCCTGTAATTCTACTTCTGATATCCCCTTTCTGGGACACTAGTTTTTTAATACTTATAAGTTCTGAAATGTATAGATTTTTATGGCAGACAGTATTCCTAGGGTGCAATTAAACCAATTATAGGCCTTTTTTGAGAGATGATTTTCTAGTATAAAGGTTTTGGAACAATATAAACTTGAGTACTTTTTTTGTACTAAATTGATATTCCAAATTGTATTTTGAGGGGAGAGAGGTGTTTTAAGCTATAGGCTTTACTTTATACTGCATTTTTCGAGATTTAGCTCTGATATTTTTTAGAGATGTAAAAATATTCTGCTTTCTTACAGTCTTGCTTACTCTGAAACATTTTTATTCAATAAAGCTTTTAACTGACATTTGAACTTTCAGTGTTCCTTTTCCATTATTATTTTACATTGTTACTGTCTCTCAGGACCTACTTTTGCCTTAGCAGTTTGGGTAGAAAAGGTGATGGGTTTCAAGAGAAGTACTATGTATACCTCTCACCACTAGGTGGTGGTGTTGAGCTGGTCTTAGGCTTTCATTCTCCTAGAAGACAAATTTTTCTTCAAAATGGAAAGCAGTTTGGCAACAAAATTATTGTGTGCATTCAAAACGAGACGCTTGTTTTACCAATTCAAGATGCAGTGATGGCTTTCATTAATTAGTTAATTATTGTTCAGTTGCTAAGTAATGTCCAACTTCCAACCTCATGGATTGTAGCAGGCCAGGCTCCTCTGTCCTCCAGTATTTCCCAGACTTTGCTCAAATTCTTGTCTACTGAGTCAGTGATGTTATCTAACCATCTTATCCTTTGCCATCCCCTTCTCCTGTCCTCAATCTTTCCCAGAATCAGGGTCTTTTCCAATGTTTCAGCTCTTTGTATCAGGTGGCCAAAGTATTACAGCTTTAGCATCAGTCTTTCCAATGAATATTTAGTTGAGTTCCTTTAGGATCGACTGGTTTGATCTCCTTCCAGTCTCAAGGGTCTTCTCCAGCACCACAATTCGAAAGCATCAATTCTTCAGTGCTCAGCCTTCTTTAATGGTTCAACTCTCACATCTGTACATAATTACTGGAAAAACCATAACTTTAACTATATGGACCTTTGTCGGCAAAATGGTATCTCTGCTGTTTAATACACTGTCTAGGTTTGTCATAGCTTTCCTTCCAAAGAGCAGTTGTCTTTTAATTTCATGGCTGCGGTCACCATCCACAGTGATTTTGGAGCCCAAGGAAAGAAAATCTGTCACTGCTTCCACTTTTTCCCTTTCTGCTGCTAAGTCACTTCAGTCGTGTCCGACTCTGTGTGACCCCATCGACGGCAGCCCACCAGGCTCCCCCATCCCTGGGATTCTCCAGGCAAGAACACTGGAGTGGGTTGCCATTTCCTTCTCCAATGCATGAAAAGTGAAAGTGAAGTCGCTCAGTCGTGTCCAACTCTTAGCGACCCCACGGACTGCAGCCTACCAGGCTCCTCCATCCATGGGATTTTCCATGGGACCGGATGCCATGATCTTAGCTTTTTGAATGTTAGGTTTCAAGCCAGGTTTTTCACTCTCCTCTTTCACCCTCATCAAGAAGCTCTTTAGTTCCTCTTCACTTTCTGCTATTAGAGTCATATTATATGCGTATTTGAGGTTGTTGCCATTTCCCCTGGCAAATTTGATTCCACCTTGTGATTCATCCAACCCAACATTTCTCATGATGTACTCTGCATTTAAGTTAAATAAGCAGGCTGACAATATACATCCCTGTCATACTCCTTTCCCAATTTTGAACCAATTGTTCCACATCCATTTCTAACTGTTGCCTCTTGACCTGCATACAGGTTTCTCAGGAGGCAGTTAAGGTGGTCTGGTATTCCCATCTCTTTAAGAATTTTCTAGTTTGTTGTGATCCACAGTCAAAGCTGTAGTGTAGTCAATAATTCTATCTCCAAGGAAATCTACACTCCAATTTAAAAAGAAAAAAAACAAAAGACACCTTAATAAGGTAAAGTATGCTACTGCTAAGTCACTTCAGTCGTGTCCGACTCTGTGCGACCCCATAGACGGCAGCCCACCAGGCTCCCCCGTCCCTGGGATTCTCCAGGCAAGAATACTGGAGTGGGTTGCATTTCCTTCTCCAACGCATGAAAGTGAAAAGTGAAAGTGAAATCGCTCAGTCGTGTCCGACTCTTAGCGACCCCATGGACTGCAGCCTACTAGGCTCCTCTGTCCATGGGATTTTCCAGGCAAGAGTACTGGAGTGGGTTGCCATTGCCTTCTCCACATAAAGTATACTTCACCTTATAATTATGCCTAAATGCTAAATGGAATCTTCAAATGCCTCTGCTGGACTTGAAATGGACTTGCTTTTTGCTCCAGGCAGAGGTATAGTTGCTAGTTTGATTTCCTTGTTTGCAGAGGCAACTGCCCTGAGTAGTAAGGTGCTTTTTTTTTTTTTTTTCCTTACTTTCTTTTTTAAATGGGAGTGTAGATTTCCTTGGAGATAAAAATGCTTTTTGAGTCATCTGTTAACATTTTCCAGGGTTGCTGTGTGTTCCAGTTTCTTGCCTGGTCATCAAAGTGGATGGCTGGATACTACTATCTGCTCTTAACTCTGCTCTTGACTCCACTACAGGCTGAAGTAATTTAGAAAGCCCTGAAAGCCCTGTTCAATGAACAGTTAATCCAGAAGTACCTACTGACTTTTACAAAATATCCAACCCTGGTTTGAGTTTAGCTACCTTTACTTCGTGACTCACTATTGCTCTAACCCATCCACATGGTACTCATTACATCTACTAACCTTATACAAAAAGTGAGGGCCTATGGTAGGCATTTAGAGGGTATCAGTTGAGTGTGTGCCTGCTCAGTTGTGTCCAACTCCTTGCAACGCTATGTACTGTAGCTCAGTAGGCTGCTCTATCCATGGAATTTTCCAGGCAAGAATACTGGAATGGGTTGCCATTTCTGCCTCCAGGGGATCTTCGCTACCCTGGGATTGAACTCGCATCTCCTATGTCTCCTGCATTGCAGGCAAATTCTTTACCACTGAGTTGAGTATGTCACCATATATAGGTATGTGAGGACTGCAATTATCCTGGGAAGAATTTTTCCTTGCCTTTCAAGGGCTAAGATAGATATAAGTATAGAGAGTGGAGACAAGAATTAGTTCCATTATCAATACAATAAAAGGATATTCTTATATCAAGAGAACGACCAGTTCAGTTCAGTTCAGTTGCTCAGTCATGTCCGACTCTTTGCGACCCCATGAATCGCAGCACGCCAGGCCTCCCTTTCCATCACCATCTCTCAGAGTTCACTCAAACTCATGTCTATCAAGTCGGTGATGCCATCCAGCCATCTCATTCTCTGTCGTCCCTTTTTCCTCCTGCCCACAATCCCTCCCAGCATCAGAGTCTTTTCCAGTGAGTCAACTCTTCGCATGAGGTGGCCAAAGTACTGGAATTTCAGCTTTAGCATCATTCCTTCCAAAGAATACCCAGGACTGATCTCCTTTAGGATGGATTTGTTGGATATCCTTGCAGTCCAAGGGACTCTCAAGAGTCTTCTCCAATACCACAGTTCAAAAGCATCAATTCTTTGGCGCTCAGCTTTCTTCACAGTCCAACTCTTACATCCATACATGACCACTGGAAAAACCATAGCCTTGACTAGATGGACCTTTGTTGGCAAAGTAATGTCTCTGCTTTTCAATATGCTATCTAGGTTGGTCATAACTTTTTTTTCCAAGGAGTAAGCGTCTTTTAATTTCATGGCTGCAATCACCATCTGCGGTGATTTTGGAGCCCAAAAAAATAAAGTCTGACACTATTTCCACTGTTTCCCCATCTATTTGCCATGAAGTGATGGGACCAGATGCCATGATCTTCGATTTCTGAATGTTGAGCTTTAAGCCAACTTTTTCACTCTCCTCTTTCACTTTCATCAAGAAGTTTTTTAGTTCCTCTTCACTTTCTGCCATAAGGGTGGTGTCATCTGCATATCTGAGGCTATTGATATTTCTCCTGGCTATCTTGATTTCAGCTTGTGCTTCTTCCAGCCCAGCGTTTCTCATGATGTACTCTGCATATAAGTTAAATAAGCAGGGTGACAATATACAGCCTTGACGTACTCCTTTTCCTATTTGGAACCAGTCTGTTGTTCCATGTCCAGTTCTGACTGTTGCTTCCTGACCTGCATATAGTTTTCTCAAGAGGCAGGTCAGGTGGTCTGGTATTCCCATCTCTTTCAGAATTTTCCACAGTTTATTGTGATCCACACAGTCAAAGCCTTTGGAATAGTCCAGATGATACTAAATATTCTTAGAAAACAAAAGCACCTACAGCCAAACAAAAAGCATTTATTCTCTCAGCTCTCTGAATGAAGGCAGTTTCTTGGACTATGTCAAGGTTGACAATAGAATGACGTGAATTTTTCTGTTGGTGAAGCAGGAAAAGGCCTGCGTTGGGACCTGAAATGATTAAGGAGACTCTGTTCATGACTGCTACAAGGGCCAACTTAGTTCTGCCGGCTTGCAGGTCAAATCACCCCTGGCCTAAGTGAGACCTATACTAAGTTTGTTCTCACGTATTTCATCAGCAATATGTTTTCTTACAACCAAGAGGTTGAGGAATGTTACAAAAGTGTTTTTCTGGGACTAGGTCTTAAGACCAAGATCACAGGGTATAAGTTCCTGTGGCCTTATACAGGCCTACAGGAAGTTAGTGTGTTCTTTGTTTTATCTTGATTATAAGGAGGTTACCATCAAAACTATTTGAGTTTGGATTAAAACGGTTTCAGGCATGGTTTTAGACCAGCAGCAGTGGCATGACCTCTGAGTTTGTTAGAAATACACATTCCTGGGCCTACCCTGAACTTCCTGAATCAAAACTTTGGATGGAGCCCAGGAAACTTTTAGCAAACTTTTAGCAAATTCTCTATGTAGGAGATCAGTTCAGTCGCTCAGTCATGTCCGACTCTTTGCAAAATCATAGACTGCAGCACTCCAGGCTTCCCTGTCCATCACCAGCTCCTGGAGCTTATTCAAACTTATGTCCATCATGTCTGTGATGCCATCCAACCATCTCATCCTCTGTCGTCCCCTTCTCTTTCTGCCTTCAATCTTTCCCAGCATCAGGGTCTTTTCAAATGAGTCAGTTGTTCGCATCAGGTGGCCAAAGGATTGGAGTTTCAGCTTCAGCATCAGTCTTTCCAATGAATATTCAGGGCTGATTTCCTTTAGGATTGACAGGTTGGATCTCCTTGCAGTCCAAGGGACTCTCAAGAGTCTTCTCCAACACTACAGTTCAAAAGCATAAATTCTTTGGTGCTCAGCTTTCTTTATAGTCCAACTCTCACATCCATACATGACTACTGGAAAAACCACAGCTTTGACTAGATGGAACTTTGTTGGCAAAGTAATGTCTCTGCTTTTTAATATGCTATCTAGGTTGGTCATAGCTTTTCTTGCAAGAAGCAAGTTCTTTTAATTTCATGGCTGCAGTCATCATCTGCAGTGATTTTGGAACCCCAAAATATAAAGTCTCTCACTGTTTCCACTGTTTCCCCATCTGTTTGCCATGAAGTGATTGGACTCGATGTAGGAGATGGAACAAGCTAATGTCTGAGCTGTAGCACACTTAAGGTTTGAGAACCACTGGAATTAAAGCACATTTTTTAGTCTGTTCTTTAAGGTGGCTCCTTTTATTTCTCTTCTGTTCCCTTTGAAACTCTATCTTCTGCTGCAAGCATGCCTACAGAATAAAGATACTCTGTCTTTAAACAAGATTAGTTCTATAATCTCTTTCAGATCATTCTAGGTAGCCTGTGGTAATTAACCTTGTAGCTAGGTTTGAATGGGTGGCACCCAGGGTTCAGGTTCTCCAGCAGTTGAGGAACAATTTAGAGTTCAGAGCTTTGAAGGTTTCTTGCCTATGGCTCCCCTCACTGTTTATGTAGATCCACAAAAGAGGTTAATGTTCAATGTGGAAATGTAGAATTAAGGAAGTTTGTAGGATAAAGCCTCAGGGTTTTGGAGTCTAAAGACTTTCCATTTCAGAAGCTCACCTCTACCACTTGTTTATATAACCTCGGGCAAGCTACTCTTTGGACCTCAGTTTATTTATTCATAAAATAGTGAATAAAACACCCACTTCATAGAATGAGGAAGTTAAATACTGTGTGTAAAACGTTTAGTGCAGTTCCTGGCATATAGTAAACTCCATTAAACGTTGGGCATCAACATCTTTCTTTTTCCTTTATATACCTTCTATTTCCTTTTCCCATGAGAATAAAAGAATTTTTTTTGAAAGCCCACTTTAAGCGATATACAGTGAAAGTGGGTTGAGATCGTGGAGAGGCAAGAAGGGAGAGAAAGTGTGGAGAGAAAAGGGAGAGAAAGCAAAAAGAACGCTGCTGATAGGCGGGACCAGCTGAGATGGAGATAAACCCTAGTGAGAAATGGGGCTGGGAGCGGGAGGGAGAGAGAGAGACATGGCCTTCCAAGGAGCAGATATCGTTTTAAGCTGGCTGGACTGAGAAAAATGTCCCCATAAAAGAGCCATGCCTGAAATAAGGGGTGTAGCCATAGCAGGACGGGAGAGAGGGAGGAGGAAAAGCTCGGTCGAAACCGGTAGCAAAAAAAGGGTGAGACCAAAGTTGAGTGCCTCGGGGGTGGGGCCAGGGCTGGGTGGAGGCGGGGCGGGAAAAGGAGGGGAGTGGCTGGGACTAGAGGGCGGAGTCCCGAGAAGAGGCGGCGGGGGAAGCTGCACAGAGGAAGGTGGGCGGGGAGGCGGGATGGGCGGTGAAGAGGCCCGGCCCCGCAGAGGAGGCGGGCTGAGACGTGCCGAGGATGAGAAGGGGCCGGAAGGGGGTGGCCGCCGGTCCGGCCCCGCCCCGGGGCCGCCTCCCCGCGGGTTCCGTTGGCTGTGGCGGCAGCTGAAGCTGTGGCGGCTGGGGCCGCGGGGCGGGCGTAAGATGGCGACAGCGGCGGCGGGAGCCCTGGGCCTGTTGTGGGGCTGGCTGTGGAACGAGCGCTTCTGGCTGCCCCAGAACGTGAGCTGGGCTAACTTCGAGGGGCAGGGCGACGGCTACGGCTACCCGCGGGCCCGGCACATCCTCTCGGTGTTCCCACTGGCGGCGGGAGTGTTCTCCGTGAGGCTGCTCTTCGAGCGGTGAGAGCCCGCGGGCGAGCGGTGCGAAGGGCCGGGGGCGCGGGCTGGTGAAGCCGGTCCAGGGCGAAAGGCCGAGGTCCGGGACCGGAAGACGAATTGCAGGAAAGTCCGGAAGCAGGGGCCTGGGAGAGTCCGGGCCGCGCGGGAGATGCTCGGGAGGGTGGCCGCGGTGGTCGTGGAGCCTAGGTAAAGACAGGGAGTTTGGGGCTTGGACATTAAAAGAGTGAGAGTCGCAGGGGACGCTGGACCCATTTAGTTTTAGAACCCGGAGGTCACTTGCGGGGGTGTCTCATAGGCCTCTCCCCAATCTTCAAGGATTCTGCAGACCAGGAAACAGGTTGAATGTGAGCTGCGACCGAGAACCCGAGGCGGGAAACAAGAAAGGGCTAAGAGAACCAGAACTAGTTGGGGCCGTCAAGAGCCAAGCTGAAAGGAGCGGGTTCATGGGAAGCTAAGATTTGTGAGGGCACTTTAGTTTCTGGGAATTGAGAGGCACAGGATTAGTTAGGCCCTAAGCCTTGGTTCGTCAGCTCATGGACGTGTGTGTGTGTTTGTGTGTGTGTGTTTCAGTAAAGTTGTGCCAGAGCTCGTAGGAGTAGAAATCTGGCAGGGTGTGGTGGAGCCTGAGGTTTCAAGAGCACGGAAAGGTGTCAAATGAGTTGCAGAACGGGCCTTGGAGGCCTGAAATGGAAGGAGGAGTGATCATACTGAAAGGATGGACAGCCTTAGGGCTTGTAAGACTGTTGTGTTGAGCCAGCTTCTCAGCGACCATGTGTTCTTGACAGAAGTGTTTTCACTTTTCTTTGAGTGAGCGGCTCCTGTCTGCTAAGATAAAGATACTCACCGAGGACTTGATGTGGTGGTGATTTTACAGTGTGAACTTGTAGCTGTGGGTGATTTTGATCAAGCCTACTCACCCCGCCTGGAAAGGTGACTTTTTGCATAGGTCTCAGGTAATGAGGGTGGAACTTTTGACATCTTTCTTTCTTTTGGCCAGTATCTAGAGCACGAATGCCCTTTCGAGGATGGGCATATATTGCAGATAGACTACTCTGTTACTGTCTGAAAAATTAATATTAATCTGTTTTGGATTACTTCTTTGCCCACTATTTCTGACACAAAAATGTGTTATGTGTTGCCCACCATCCATCCATTTATTCACAGTGTTTATGTATTTTCATCAGAGTGCTCTACCAAAGGTTCAAGTGTAAAAATAAAGATGCTTTTATCTGAAGCAAATGAAGCCAAAAGAACCAAATGCCTTTTCTAGGTCCTCGGCAACTTACCATTGCAGTTCTTTAAGTATAGTCATTATATTAAGTGTTCCTGAGGTGGAGGCACAAACCACTTGTCCCTCTTAGGAGTAAACTAGGTCCAGGTACCCTCCATCATAGCATCTGTGTATGAGAGCTGAAAAAAAAAGAGAAAGTATAATGACCGAAAAGGAAATACACAGTTCAGGAAAGAAAAAAAAAGTTCATCATCCTAGGCAAAAGATCCTCTGCTTTTCATATAAATGTTTAACAATATGGAAGTTTTCCCCAAGTTAGTGGTAAGAGGAGATAACTTGTTGCTTATAAACACTGATTTTATATAAACTTGGATATATATTCAAATTTCCAAAGAGTTTCCCCAGGTGACTGTGAAGACTTACATATCCCCTGGCACAGCCACTGGAAAGGATCCTTTTTACCTGTGGGAATTCTATCCGAATGTTTCTATGGTGCTCCAGTGTCAGGGGAGAAGGGATGGGTGGGAATACTGATGTGAAAGCATTCTAGTATGGTATTTCTTGGATAGTAAGAATAGGTACCTTGTTCATCTCATGTTTGATCTTAGGAAGGTTTAACCCTAGCCACAGTCTTGCTCTTTTGTTTCTCTTTAAGATCTAACCACTTAGTTAGCAATAGAATTTACAGCTGAAGTACTGGTTCAGTTAGTCTCTTTCCTACGTTTTCTTCTTTCTCAAGTCCTAACTACTTAGTTTCTAAAAATGATTCATATGACAACCATAGGCTGTAAGAGCTAGAACTCCAGCTTCCTTTTATATAAACAGTAAACTTAAGGCTTAGAAACATTTTCAGCTTTTCACATGTTGCATACTCACCTGAAGGAGGAGGTGGAACCAAGATTCAGATTGTTTTCCTCAGCCCCATTTTCCTTCCACTGTACTATATGGCCACTTTAAACTTCCCTTCGAGAATTAAGATTTAATACTGCTGTTCCTAGTATTCTAGGATTTGGAGAACAGATCCATGTTCATCTTATTCTTGGTTAATATAATGTGTTTGACTTGAACTTTGCATTTGTTGCTTCAAATTGTCCTGCATATTTTAATATCTTACATTATGCACTTTGATAAATTATCTCTGTTTTAAGAATATCCTAAAGAATAAATAGAGTTTACAGTTTATTCTTACTTTTTCTTTTCATCAGCTACACAGAGCGTTTATTTTTTTAAGTTCCCACATTCCCTGGAGAGCTGCAACCTCATCTGATAGGGATGATTTGAAAGCCACCTGACCATAAATAAAGTGTATCTAGCCATTTCACTAAAGAACTGCAGATGGTAGATTATGTCCTACCCAAGAATAGAGGCTTTCCTTTGTGGGCCTCTGCTGAGTGGTTGTATTGTGGTGGCTTGCACCTTGCAAAATACCTTAGATGTGGCGTGTGGTCAGTAAATACTGATTGAATGTTTGAGAAGGATCCACCCTCATCTACTCAGATACCCAGAGGAGTAAACAGAATCTAGATCTTCAGCATACAATAGATGTTTGTCTTGACTGAGAGAGACGAAACTAATTCCTTTTTTCTTAGTTAAATTTCACCATACTATATTTGCATGTTGGGCACCTTTCTGTGGTTTCTTTTTTCTTCCCACTACCCATGCACACACTCATGCCACCCTTTTATCCTATCAAAAGAGAGATAAGAAACTCTTCCACCTGTTCTTTAAAACTTGTTATAATATTATGTTAATGATTGAGACTTGAGAGAATGAATAGTCCAAGCTAGGTCTGGCGTGTTCATAAATTGGATCTTTTTTTTTTTTTTTTTTTCATAAATTGGATCTATTGGATCTTAAAGGTAAAATTGTTTGAAATTTAATGTCTACATAGTCCCTGAGCACTTATTCCTTGGGTTCAAATATGAGCTTGAGACTTAATATTGATACCATCAGAGCTACATAGGGTCATTTATTTTGAATATGGTATTGCAGTAGGAGCTTTATGTTGCCAGAGAAAATTGTTTTGTAAATTATACAGGAGATAGATTATACCTCTCCTTGCTGCTCATTCATTATTCCAATCCCCTTTTCTCTCGTTACCTCCAAGGCAACCTCACTGGCATATTGAGAAAGGAGCTTTCTCAATACCATTCTGTGGCACAGGGCACTAAATAGACTCATGTATAGTCCTATCTTATAACTAGAAACAAAAGCAGTGACTCTTGTGTGTGTGTGCTCGTGTGCGCGTGTGTATACACATTTTTTAGCCACTCATTTCATCTTCCTCTTGTAAGCCTGGCTGCCTCTGCTGTATACTGCCTTTTCTTTTTTCTTTCCCCCATTCTTCTCCACTTCCTTTGAATGGAGGAAGAACTTTTCCTCTTTCTAGCAGACCAGCTGCCCTCCTTCTAGGTCCATGTCATGTTCCAACATTGTGATGCAGAATTAGTTGGTCCTCCAGACTGGAGAGGTACTTTGGGAAGAATGGATACAGCTGCTGACTAGGTTGTAAGGGAGACTGCCCATTCCACTGCATTCCTAAAGATATTCTTTTGGGCTTTATTGAATTGTAAATCACAGAATTAAATCAGGTTTGCAGATCCAGCAGAGTGAGATTGAAAAAGCCTATGTAACTCTGCCCTTACCTGAGAATCTGCCTCCTACTAAGCTCCAGATAATCAGAAGCCTTTCTCTCTTGGAAGACTTTCCCCAGCCCTTTCTGTGCAGTGGGTGTTGAAGTTCTGCAGACAACCCTGAATACTGTCACAACTAAGGTCAGGTTCCTGGCAACAGTATATTCATCACAGAAAAGAAACACGTCAGATATTTTTGCCTTAGCCACTTCCTGAGTCAGAAAACTAGGGTCTCCTAGATGGGTAAAGAAGAAATTAATGAAGAGGCGCGGCATCAAGGGAAGTCTGTACCTGTCCTCTAGAGTGGGAAGGGGAGATGTACCTATTTTGACTTTCTCATCAGAGATAGTTTTAGGCAGATAAAGCTGCCTTCTAAAGAATTCACTGAGTTTTGGGCTCTTGTACTTAAATCTACTCCTACTTTATCTTTGGGAAAGTTAATTGGGATGTTACTGCAAAAGGAGTTAACCATAGTCACTTTTAACTAACAAAAAAAAAATCTGAAACCAGTTTTCCTAGATATAAAGGCAGTTTTCCTAGATATGAAGAATTCTCTGTGAATTATCTACTGCTGTGGTTTCCAGTATAGTAGCCACCAGCTAGTACAATAGCTACTAGCTTTGAGGGGTTTCAGATGCAACTGGTCAGCATTAAGATGTGATCTAATTGTAAAATACACACTAAATTTTGAAGACTTAGTGCAGGAGAAAAAAAAAGAATGTAAAATACCTCAGTTTTTAACACTGATTGCATATTGACATGATCATATTTTGGATATATCGAGTTAAACAAAGTATATTTTCGAAGTTAATTTCACCCGTTTCTTTTTTACTTTTTTAAAAGTGGCTGTTAGAAGATTTCAAATTATTTCTGTTGACACAGTGATTTCTGCTGACAACACATTATTTCTGTTGACCAGTTTTGATGATAGTCATTCAAACAAGTATTAATAATCAAGAAGAGAATTTTAATATAGATTCACATTTGATTCAATTTTCTAGCACCAGAAGGTGATTTGTCCTGGGTTTATTGGGCCAGACTTAAACAATGCGGCTTTCTTAAAAAAAATTTATAGTAATGGATTTTTTTGAATGTAAATCTTCTTCTGAATGAGTTAAATAACTAGGTATAGTCTGTTTTGAGTCATTGTTGGTTAACCATGCATTCTAGCCAAGTATTGCTTTAGAGTTTTTTATATATCACCTCAGAGTAGTTAATCTGTAGACAAACAAGTTTGTCAAGTACATGAAGTGCTACACAGCCCTGATAAGGCAATAAGAATAACCACACTGTTATATTCTTCTCAAAACTATGGAGTTTCTTAAAAAGGGTATTACTTATAGTCTGTAGCTCTGGGTTAGTGTCAACATTTGTAAGAAGTCTCAATTATAGGCACATAGGGTCTCAAACTAAATCACATTGTTGTGGTTGTGTTTAATACTTCTTGGGGGAAGTCTCCAGTTACAGAATGAAATTAGTTAATTTCAATTTCTACTGATTCTCCAGAAATCAGTGACCTCTGACATGGAGCTGGTAGGTTATCTTATGACTCAGGAAGACAGGTGGCACATTTCCTTGAAACACTTTACCTTTTTAGTTGAGAATTAAATTTTTACCCATTTGTTCATCTGTTCATTCTTCAACGATTATGTATTGAGAACTTAGTGTATATCAGATATCAAACTGTGTGCCAAGAGTGAAAAAGTAAGTCATAGTGCCTGCCTGCAGGAAGAGAACAAGAAAAACAGTGGTTAAAATAGAGTAATGAGTGTGTGCACAGGATTAAGTCATGGGAGTTTAGAAGAGGTGGACTTGGTTCCTTTTAACATTATTAACTGAAATACAGGCTTAATGTCCCACAAGCACTTGTTTCTTGAATTACGAAGGATGGTAAAAACTTCTTAAGAAAGAGCTTTTTGTTAACTATTTATCTATCTATTATTTGGCATGCATTTGTGTTTCTGGTTTAAGCAAATGTATTAAGTAGTATAATTCAGTTCAGTTCAGTTCAGTTCAGTCACTCAGTCGTGTCCAACTCTTTGCAACCCCATGAATTGCAGCACACCAGGCCTCCCTGTCCATCACCAACTCCCGGAGTTCACCCAGACTCATGTCCATCGAATTAAGTGATGCCATCCAGCCATCTCATCCTCTGTCGCCCCCTTCTCCTCCTGCCTCCAATCCCTCCCAGCATCAGAGTCTTTTCCAATGAGTCAACTCTTCGTATGAGGTGGCCAAAGTACTGGAGTTTCAGCTTTAGCATCATTCCTTCCAAAGAAATCCCAGGGCTGATCTCCTTCAGAATGGACTGGTTGGATCTCCTTGCAGTCCAAGGGACTCTCAAGGGTCTTCTCCAACACCACAGTTCAAAAGCATCAGTTCTTCGGTGCTCAGCCTTCTTCACAGTCCAACTCTCACATCCATACATGACCACTGGAAAAACCATAGCCTTGACTAGATGGACTTTGTTGGCAAAGTAATGTCTCTGCTTTTCAATATGCTATCTAGGTTGGTCATAACTTTTCTTCCAAGGAGTAAGCATCTTTTAATTTCGTGGTTGCAGTCACCATCTGCAGTGATTTTGGAGTCCAAAAAAATAGTCTGACACTATTTCCACTGTTTCCCCATCTATTTCCCATGAAGTGATGGGACCAGATGCCATGATCTTCGTTTTCTGAATGTTGAGCTTTAAGCCAACTTTATCACTCTCCTCTTTCACCTTCACCAAGAGGCTGTTTAGATCCTCTTCACTTTCTGCCATAAGGGTGGTGTCATCTGCATATCTGAGGTTATTGATATTTCTCCCGGCAATCTTGATTCCAGCTTGTGCTTCTTCCAGCCCAGCGTTCATCCACTTAAAAAAGGTGAATATGTTTAATGAAATAAAAAGGTAAATATGTTTAATGAAAAAAAACATATGTACGTAGTTGGAAAAGGAAGAGTTATGAAACAGTGAGAGTCTTAGGGAACTGCAGCTGTTCTCCAGATGACGAAGTGGTAAAGTATCTACCTGCCAATGCGGGAGACATGGGTTTGATCCCTGGTTCGGGAAGGTCCCCTCGAGAAGGAAATGACAATCCATTCCAGTATTCTTACCTGGAAAATCCCGTGGACAGAGTAGCCTTGTGGGCTACAGTCCATGGGGTCACAGAGTTGGACACAGTTGAGCAAGAACACACTCACTGACACACAGCTGTTCTCCAGCAATATTTTGAGAACTGCTGCTCTATAAAATATTCATTAGCTACTCTATAATAAAACTACAACTTTAGTCTTAAATTAGTTTGTGTTAGTGAAACATTTTAATATATACTCTAAGTAATTCTTAATCTTGAGACTTATTTCCTTCATAATAAGGTTAAGGTATAAGTAGAATGTTGATCCTTCTTTTCTCATGACAGTACCAAGTAGGTTCATCCAATTGCACAGTTATTAATCATCTTAATTCTTACAGATCTAAGTGAAGTTAACTGATGGGAATGGGAGTGAAGAATAGTC
This sequence comes from Bubalus kerabau, assembly GCF_029407905.1. NCBI lineage: Eukaryota > Metazoa > Chordata > Mammalia > Artiodactyla > Bovidae > Bubalus > Bubalus kerabau. The sequence goes on along the minus strand of NC_073624.1, from coordinate 92,748,944 downwards.
TGGTATAATCCAGTATATGCCTTGTGGTGGCTTAGGATAGTATATGTCATAAAGGTTTTCTTTTTTGTAGTTTGTTTCTGCTTTGTTTTAAGAGCAAATTGGCCAATTAAAAAAAAAAATAGTCCTTAAAAAACCTGCAAAGATTACTTGTGCATGGACCATGCAAGAAATTTTGGATTTGGTGGTATAGGCATCCCTGAGAAGTGCAGCACCTCGTACACAGCAAGCCCTGTCCTCTTAAGAATTTACTCAGAAAAATACACTGATATGGATGCATATGTTTAGGGAATATACAAAATAATATATGGCTAGGAGTCAACTGCATGTAAATGAATAAATAGTATAATTTAGAAATTTGTAAATCTTTTGTTCTCAGCATTATTTTTTTTTACTCTTAAAAACTGTTTGAGGATCCCAAAAAGATTTTGTAAATGTGGGTTACATATACCTATCAATGTTTTCATATTTGAAATCAAAATTGAGAAATTTAAGAGATATTATTTCATTAAAAATAACAAAGATAAGCCTATTACATTAACATAAATAACGTATTTTTGAAAGATAATTTTCCAGACAAAAAAAATTCAGTGAGAAGAACATTGATTTTATATTTTTGCAGATCTCTTTGATGTCTAGCTTAGTAGAAGATAGCTGGATTTTCCTCTCTGGCTTCTACATTCAATCCCTTGTAATATGTTGGTTTGGTTGAAGTATATAAGTAAAAGCTGACTTTACACAGATATGTTACTGGAAAGGGAAAGTATTTCATCTTTGCTATTATGCCAAAACACAAGAAAGGTTGGTTGCATTGTGGAATCTGAAACCATATCATTGAGCTTTTCATTCAGGTTAAAATCCACCAGTCTGTCATACACTTTGAATGGATGTCATGTATTGGTCACGTGAAAAAATACTGGTTCCCTAAGTTATACAAATCTTTTAAATGTACATTTCATAATATGGCACTAATAAAAATCATATAGTTAATCTCATTGTAACAGTCTCATTAGAAAAGCCTTGAAGTATGTATTGGGATGTTGTCGAGCTCAAAGGCAGATATGAATTCTCTAAAATTCAAACTGTCACTTAAAAGCTTGAATTTTACCAATGGAAAGAATGTTTGTTTTTGTTTAAGTAACAGGCTCTTTTCATTCACTTTTAAGAAAATGTATCTTAAGTACGCAGGTCCTGAATAACCTTAGTTTTTCTGTCAGTCATTCTTGTGGATAAAAATGGTGTTCTTTGAAAAAAGTGATTTAGTTGAACATACAATTCAGTCAAACAAGTGCATTTCATTGAGACAGCCATATCCCTCAGTATGCAGTAAAAGTGCTTTCTGTGTACTTCCCATCTTATCGCAGACTACTTTTTTTAAAATGTACCAAAGGATTGGCTTTTTAAAAAAATATTTGTTTGTTTATTTGGCTGCTCTGAGTTTTAGTTGTGGTATGTGGAGTCTTTGATCTTCTTGTGGCATGCAAAAAAATCCCATGCAGCATGTGGGATCTAGTTTCCTGACCAGGGATTGAACCTGGGCCCCATGTATTGGGAACATGGAGTCTTAGCCACTGAACCACCAGGGAAGTCCCAAGAGTAAGGCATTTAATAAAATTAATCATTTGTATTGCTTCATCAAGGGCCTGCTTTAGTGAAACTAACGTCGTTGTTAACCAAGAGGCTATAGCAAGAAAATATATAGTAACTACTCCTACAGTTGGCTGCCACTGCTTTGATTTGTGTTCAGGCTCTGTAAGTGTATCCACCATTGCTCTTTTTGCATGATCATTGCAAATGTCAACACCATAACAAAGGCGAATAATGTCTTAATAGTATTAGGAAAACAGTTTTGATTTTATGGGCCCCCAGAGTGTATCTCAGGGGTGCTCTGGGGTCTGTGAACCATACAGACTCTCTGCCATAATTGACTCAGATCACCCAGGATGAGTGTATAGAATAAAGTAAGAATCTGCATGGAACCCTGAGGAAACTGTTTTTGGAAAAGGCAGTCTTCCCAGGTGGCTCAGTGTGATAAAGTATCTGTCTGCCAAGCAGGAGATGCAGCTTCAATCCCCGGGTCAGGAAGATTGCCTGGAGAAGGAAGTGGCAACCCACTCCAGTATTCTTGCTTGGGAAATCTTGTAGACAGAGGAGCCTGGCCGGCTATAGTCCATGGGATCGTAGAAGAATTGGACAAGACTTAGCAACTAAGGGCTTCCCTTATGGCTCAGCAGTAAAGAATTCACGTGCCAAGCAGGAGATGTGAGTTCGATCCCTGGGTTGGAAAGATCTCTGGAAGAGGAAATGGCAACACATTCCAATATTCCTGCCTGGAAAAAATCCCATGGACAGAGCAGCCTAGCGGGCTACAGCCTATGAGTCACAAAGAGTTGGACACAGCTGAGCACGAGCTACCTTTAGCGACTGAAAAACAACAAAAAGGAAGAAGAAACCCAAAAGAAGATAAGAGGTATGATAGCCATACAGTATTTGATCATATCAGTGCATACATGTGGACATCACCTCCTGGGCAGAGGGGTAGCCGCCCAGATGCAGGCGATGAGGAGCCAGCAAGGTGAGGCGATTTGCCTGCATTGGCAGGTGGATGGATTCTTTACCACCGAGCCAACTGGGAAGCCCCTGAAAATATCAGTAGTTAGCATTTACTAAGTACTCACTTTGTCCCAGCCACCATTCTAAGTACTGAACATTAAATCTTCATAGTAACTTTATGAAGTAGGTAGATACTGTTGTTATTCCTCGTTTACAGATGAAAAAACTGAAATAACCAGAAAAGTAAATAACTTCTCCAAAGTGCATAGCACATTGTCCAAACTAGCAGTGCATACTAAAAAATCTAGTTCTACTGGGAAAAGTGTGACAGAAAGGAAGCTAAGAGAAAAGAGCATTTCAAGGGGGAGAGCATGCTCAATAATGTCAAATGGCACTGAGTCGTCAGGTAAGATACGGGCCTGAAAAGTATCTGTTTGATTTCACAGTAAGATCAGTAACGACTTTGGCAAGAGCAGCTTCAGTGGAGTAATATGGACTGAAGCCAGATGAAAGACACAGGAGGGTTCAGGAATGAGTAGGAGTTAGAAGAGAAGTCATGAGGAGAGAACTTTTTCAAGAACTTTCTTTGTGAGATGGTGAGAGCCAAAGGCTGTGAGGGACAGGAAGAGCTGTTTTAGGATGGGAAAACTTGAGCGTATTCAAGGTCTGAGAAGAAACAAGTAGAGAACAAGGCTGAAAATAATAGGAAAAAAAGAGGACTAAATAGAATAAAATTTCTGATCAGGAAGAGAATGGATCTAAAGCACAGGGATATTAGTTTTAGATAAAGTGGTTCTGTTGCACTAAGTGAAGATATTCCTTTCTCTTAGTCAAGATTCGTGAGAGAGCCCTAGCTATTTCCACTTCTTTTTTTCTCTTCTTTATATTTTTACTGCTCTAATTCACTCCTGTCCTTTAGAGTCTCCATTTCACTGGAATTTATTTGGTGAAGGTTATCACTGGTCTCCAAATTGCCAAATCCAGTGGATACTGAAATTCTTGTCTTACTTGATCTCTGCCTTGTTTGATACGACTCCCCCTCTGACCTTCCCACCACCTAAATTCACCTTTTATGTTGTGTTTCCTAGTATTCTTACCTTCGTTCTCTTTTTAGTTTATATTCCTTTCTTATGCAGTCAATCCACCCTCATAATTTTAGCTACCACCTGTATTCTCATTCTCTCTCTTCTTTCTCATATCTTTGTGTATATGTTATCTTAAGCCCCTTTTCCAGGTTTATTTGCCTTACCAGACTATTGCATTTCAGTGTTCCACAAGTACTTCAAATTCAGTATACAGACAACTCATCTTTCACTCCTAAATTTGCTTTTCTTATCTTATTCTCTACTTGGTTGAGGCACCATAATCAACTTAGTTTCCCAATCTGGAAACATAGAAGGCACCCTTGATTTTTCATTTTTCTTTTGATTCTTACATCTACCCAGTCACCAAGTTCTATCAGTTTCACTTTCTTGCCATCTCTTGGGTTGAATCCAACCTTGCCTTTCGATTTCTGTAGCCTTAGTTCAGTGCTTCATTACATCTAGCAGGGATTTTTTACAATAGCCTAAAATCTTTTCAGTGACTCTCCATCAACTGTGGGATGAAGTTCAAGCTTCACATAACATGCAAGGCACCTGTGATCTGGCCCCTAACTGCTTGTATAGTTTTTCTCCTATCTGTCACCACCCCCACTCCCAATCTGTACACTGCATAGTTTTCTAAGCCCTTTCTTATCTCTTCTTTAGCACATGCTATTCCCTCTGCCTGAGTATCTTTTTTACTTTCTCCTTCCCTTTCAACTCTACAGAAGCTGCTCACATTTTTTATGTGATTGGTTTATTAAGAATTCAGTTGTAGGGAATTCCCTGGCAGTTCAGCGGTTAGAACTCTGCTGCACTTTCACAGCCGAGAGTGTGGGTTCAGTCCCTGATCAGAGAATCCCACAAACCAAGTGGTGTGGCCAGAAAGAGAGGAAGGAAAGATGGAAGGAAGGAAAAAGCATTCAGTTGTAAAGGGGAAGGACTTTCTGAATTTGTTTTCTATCAGTTCAGTTCAGTTCAGTCGCTCAGTCGTGTCTGACTCTTTGCGACCCAATGAATTGCAGCACGCCAGGCCTCCCTGTCCATCACCAACTCCTGGAGTTCACTCAGACTCATGTCCATTGAGTCAGTGATGCCATCCGGCCATCTCATCCTCTGTCGTCCCCTTCTCCTCCTGCCCCCAATCCCTCCCAGCATCAGAGTCTTTTCCAATAAGTCAACTCTTTGCATGAGGTGGCCAAAGTACTGGAGTTTCAGCTTTAGCATCATTCCTTCCAAAGAAATCCCAGGGCTGATCTCCTTCAAAATGGACTGGTTGGATCTCTTTGCAGTCCAAGGGACTCTCAAGAGTCTTCTCCAACACCACAGTTCAAAAGCATCAATTCTTCGGCGCTCAGCCTTCTTCACAGTCCAACTCTCACATCCATACATGACTACAGGAAAAACCATAGCCTTGACTAGACGGACCTTTGTTGGCAAAGTAATGTCTCTGCTTTTGAATATGCTGTCTAGGTTGGACATAACTTTCCTTCCAAGGAGTAAGCTTCTTTTAATTTCATGGTTGCAATCACCATCTGCAGTGATTTTGGAGCCCCAAAAAATAAAGTCTGATACTGTTTCCACTGTTTCCCCATCTATTTCCCATGAAGTGATGGGACCGGATGCCATGATCTTTGTTTTCTGAATGTTTTCTATGGGACTACACATTTACCTTTAAATATCTCAGTTTTCATCTGTGTGTGTGTGTGTGTGTGTGTGTGGAAGATGGATGGGGGCAGCATTCAGGTTCAAAATATTTACTCAGTACTCTTCATTTAATGATATACCATCTTCATCAGTCTGTATAAGACCTTTCTCTTTTTATTGTATTTTTCCTGTCTTCATCTTGTTGTCTATTTCAGTTTCTTTGATGGTTATTTTTCTTTTTTATATATCAGTTTTGACATTTTTGTATTTTTCCAGAATTGATCTAAGCCAGTGCTTCCCAACTCAATCATGTTGCTGCACACATAGAAAATAATATGTGCATGCACAATGGGTACATGAGACCAAAGGCTACAGACAGGGTTTCTGGCTACCATCCACCCGTGGATCACCCTGAGAGCTGAGAGCAACATCTTGACATAAGCATAGCCCATCTAGGGGCTTCCCTGGTGGCTCACTGGTAAAGAATCTGCCTGCCAGTGCAGGAGACACAGGTTGGATCTCTGATCTGGGAGGACCCCACATACCGAGGAGCAGCTGAGCCCATGCAGCACAAGTATTCAGCCTGTGGTCTATAGCCCAGAAACCACAACTCTTGAGCCCACCGCTGCAACTACTGAAGCCCATGCACTCTAGAATCCGTGCTCTGCAACGAGAAGCCACCACAGTGAGAAGCCTGAGCACTGCAACAAAGAATAGTCCCCACTCACCACAACTAGAGAAAAGCCCAAGCAGCAACAAAGAACCAGCACAGCTATAAATAAATAAATAAATATTTTTAAAAGTAAATGAGCCTTAAAAAAGAAAAAAGTATAGCCCATCTGTGTTACCTGCCATGATACATTAGTTGAGAAACTCAATCTAGACTTTCAAATATATTTGTATATAGTTCATATTCGTCAATGATGTTGCAGTGGGTCAAAAAGAATTGTTGGTCTAGCTCTTGTCTTTAGTATGTAAGAGCAAAGTGGTGAGTAATTTCATCTTAAATTAACCCAGGCTTAGGTCAGCTGCTAACACATATCTGGAGGGCAAGAAAGGGGCAGAATGAAATGATCTCTATGGAGCAGAATAGATATATTACAATCAGGATTTGGATCACTAGACTCATGTTCCTGGTGTGGCAGGTGGAAAGGAGTAGTTTGCCACTGTAGACCACTAAATGCCTACTTACTCAGATCTTCAGGCAAAGGGCAGTCTAGTCTTCAAATTATTTAAAACTTGGGCAACAGATTGATCCTGGACTGAACAAAAAATCACAAGATAAGTTTGAGTTCTCTATGTTATCCAGGACAGTAGTTTTCAACTAGTATATCAGGACTCCTTTACACTATTAAAAATGATCAAGAACCCTAGAGTTTTTATTTATATGGATAATAACTATCAATATGTACCATTTTAGAAATTTAAAAAAATTTTTAAGTATTTACTCATTTGCTTATAAATAACAATATCTAGTATTGGTAATGTTAACTAATGCTTTATGAAAACTTATTCAGCACTTTCCCAAAACAAACAAAAAAAAAATGTGAAAATAGTATTAGTTTTACATTTTTGAGTCTCTTTGGCATCTAGAAGCTGTATTCTCATCAATTCTGCCTTCAGTCTCTTGCTATGTGTCATGTAAGCTGTGGAAATTTTCACTGTACACTTATAAGAGAATGAGAGAGAAATGAACTGTTATGAAACTATAGAATTATTATGAGTAATTTTGACCTTGCAGAGCAGAGCTCCTGAAAAATGTCGCAAGCTTCCAGGCACACTTTGAGAAGTGCTGGTCTAGCAGAAATGATGAATGCTAATTCTAGGTTCTTTGGAATTAGACCTACCTAGATTCCTATTTTCTGTTATTCTAAATGCCAGGTAAGTGACGCGGAATGAATGCATTACTAGTATTTGTTTTGTTCAGATTTCTGATTTGAAATGTTTTTTTGTTTGTTTGTTTTTGGCTGTCCCATGCAGCATGTGGGATCTTAGTTCCCCAACCAGAGGTCAAACCCGTACCCTCTGCAGTGAAAGTGTGGAGTTTTAACCACCAGGAAAGTCCCCCGTTTTTAATTTTTTTAACACAGGAAAAGTTATTTTTCTATCATAATTCCTTATTGTGGGTTTTATGCTTCATGCTTTGGCACAGTATCAGTGCCCAATAAATATTTTGTCAAATAAGTAGATTTTCTTAATGTCTGTCCAGCTGTCACTGACTTGATGCCAGTAGCTCTGTGTCTTTCGTTGAACTCTGAACTAATGAGGACAGGATGTGAGCTTACGACAGCTCTAGGATATTAAGTCTGCTTCAAGGTCTAGATAATAAAGCAGTTATCTTGGCTTCGCCTAAGTGATCAGGGTACAAACCTGTCCCTGTTGTGTGAAAGAGGATTTCCTGCTCTTCTCACTTTGTTTGAGATACCATCAGGGAGTACCCAGACCAAACTGTTTCTAGTAAAAATAATAATAGCTGCCTTTAATGAATGTTTACAAGTGTCAGGTACTGGGTAGGCATACATAATGGTCCGTATAGTCAAAGCTGTGGTTTTTCCAGTAGTCATGTATGGGTGTGAGAGTTGGACCATAAAGCTGAACACTGAAAATTGATGCTTTTGAACTGTGGTGTTGGAAAAGACTCTTGAGAGTCCCTTGGACTGCAAGATCAATCCTAAAGAAGATCAGTCCTGAATATTCATTGAAAAGACTGGTGCTGAAGCTCCAATACTTTGGCCACCTAATGGGAAGACTCACTGGAAAAGACCCTGATGCTGGGAAAGATAGAAGGTGGGAGAAGGGGACGACAGAGGGAGATGGTTGGATAGCATCACCAATTCGATGGACAGGAGTTTGAGCAAGCTCCAGGAATTGGTGATGGACAGGGAATCCTGGTGTGCTGCAGTCTGTGGGGCCGCAAAGAATCAGATATGACTGAGCTCTACTGTAACTGTGTCATTTCATCTTTAAAATAACCCTGTGGAGCAGATATTATCATCCTCATTCTGTAGGTAACTTTCATGAAGTCTATTAGCTGGTAAAATCTGCCTAGCCCCAGGGCCTTTAATCTCCTGACTGAAGGAAGAGGCCTGCTTCAGGGAATAAGAATAGGAATTGGAAAGACTGTTTTTTTGTTCTCAGGTCTACTTCTTCATTCAGAAAGATGATTCAGTTCTTTTATCTCAGATATGATATAGCACCAACTCAACAACAAAGAATGGCTACCTTTTTTTTGGCCACACCATGCAGCTTGTGGGATCTTAGTTCCCCAACCAGGGATTGAACCCACCCAAGGAATTCCATTTCTTGCGGTGGAAACGTGAAGTTCTAAGCACTGGACTGCCAGGGAAGTCTCAAGTATGGCTGCCTGAAGTAATTACCCTTCTGGGTACTGATCAATGCTGGGTCCAAACTGAGCTCCAACAGCAAGGGTGGAATTTGCTACACCTATCACTCAGTATGCAATTATTGAGCACAGAACCTTGATAAATACAAAAGCAGTATTCTCTATATTCTCAAGGAATTTAAACCTGGGTAAGAGTTTAAAATATTTATACACAGAATTATTATCCAGGAAATATAAACTAATGTTTCTATTAGTATTGGTAGTTGAATAAAAGTTTTATACTACTTGTGTAAAAGAGAAGAATGGGTTACAGATGTGGATTACTTTGTGCTCTGAATCAGTGTTTCCCCATGTCTTAGGAACTTTGGTGATAAAGGTAAAAGAAGTTTTCACAGAGAAAGATAATAAACAGAGCTTCTTATTTTCAGTCCCTCACTTAGAGATAAATTCTGGATTTGAATGCAGTTAAATAAAATAGGTCAAGAGCCCTCCATCTTACACCTTCCAGTTATTATTTTCATCATACAACTCCCTAAGATGCTAAGAGAGCTAGAACTGGTTTTGACTTATTCTGAAAGTGATAACATAAAGCTTTTCTTAGAGCTGAGGCTCGTAGAAATCTTTGGTTGTGGAAAAGAGGGAGATCTTTCTTAAAGAGCCAAGGAATCATTCCTCAATTTTCAAATCTAAAAGTTATAAATTAATTATAATCAATGATATCATCATGGATCTTAGGAAAAATCTTTGTCATCTCCTTTAGATGACAGAACCAAAACTCAATAATCAAGTGACTTGACTAAGTTTATGTGTCTTCTTATTGGTAGATCTGGGACTAGAACTGAGTACTAATAAGTAATTTCTTTCTTACCACTCTCTGTAGTTTCTGGATTTTTTTTCTTCAGAGCTTCTAAAGTTCTAATAATTTCCATAGTCTTTTGATTAGGCAGGAAGGTGACCATGACCAGGGATATTTGTTTAGGAAGAGGTCAGCCTCAGTTCTACTTTTCCCTCCATTTAAGATCTTAATGGTTTGATATAAGGAGAACTATCATTTATTAAGTGCTTCCTTGTGTCAGGGTCTTCATATATGTTATATCATTGTACCTGCAAGATTCAAGTAAAGTAGACCCGCTTCTAATGGGAGTACGAATGAATCCCCTGGGAATCTTGTTAGTGCAGATCCTAATTTTGCTGATATGAGATGGGGTTTGAAATTCTGCACTAAAAAGCTGCTAGGAAAAGCCAGTAATGCTATTTATCTGTTGGCCTTATGTTCAGTAGCAAGAATGTTGATATTATTTTCATCTTACAAATGAAAAAAAACTGAGGTTTCAGTTCAGTCACTCAGTTGTATCCAACTCTTTGCGACCCCATGAACCGCAGCGTGCCAGGCCTCCTTGTCCATCACCAGCTCCCGGAGTCCACCCAAACCCAGGTCCATTGAGTCAGTGATCCCATCCAACCATCTCATCCTCTGTCGTCCCCTTCTCCTCCTGCCCTCAATCTTTCCCAGGATCAGTGTCTTTTCCAATGAGTCAGCTTTTCACATCAGGTGGCCAAAGTATTGGAGTTTCAGCTTCAACATCTGTCCTTCCAATGAACACCCAGGACTGATCTCCTTTAGGATGGACTGGTTGGATCTCCTTGCAGTCCAAGGGACTCTCAAGAGTCTTCTCCAACACCACAGTTCAAAAGCATCAATTCTTCTATCCTCAGCTTTCTTTATAATCCAACTGTCACACCCATACATGACCACTGGAAAAACCATAGCCTTGACTAGATGGACCTTTGTTGACAAAGTAATGTCTCTGCTTTTTAATATGCTGTCTAGGTTGGTCATAACTTTCCTTCCAAGGAGTAAGCGTCTTTTAATTTCATGACTGCAGTCACCATCTGCAGTGATTTTGGAGCCCAGAAAAATAAAGTCAGCCACTGTTTCCACTGTTTCCCCATCTATTTCCCATGAAGTGATGGGACCGGATGCCATGATCCTAGTTTTCTGAATGTTGAGCTTTAAGCCAACTTTTTCATTCTCCTTTTTCACTTTCATCAAGAGGCTCTTTAGTTCTTCTTCACTTTCTGTCATAAGGGTGGTGTCATCTGCATATCTGAGGTTACTGATTCTCCCAGTAATCTTGATTCCAGCTTGTGCTTCCTCCAGCCCAGTGTTTCTCTTTATGTACTCTGCACATAAGTTAAATAAGCAGGGTGACAATATACAGCCTTGACGTACTCCTTTTCCTATTTGGAACCAGTCTGTTGTTCCATGTCCAGAGGTTTAGCAAGATTAAATAAGTTGCCCAGGTTCATACAGGCAGTAAATGGTAGACTAATGATTTGATCTAGGTCTTTCTTACTCTAAAGCTCAAAATGTGATAAAGGGAACCAGGGAAAAATGGAAAGAGAGCTTATGTTCCAATATTTCTTAAACAGGTCACTTCTCAAGTGAATCAATGGCAGAATTCAGGATTAAATCAAAAAGTTCTGGCTCCTTGCCAAGTGTTTCCCCCTTTCCCTCTTATCAGTCCCCTAATCAGAATTTTTGCTTAATGCTTAGCAAACGATTTTTAGAATTGGCTTTTGGGTTTTCTCCATTACAGGTTTATTGCCAAACCCTGTGCACTCCATGTTGGCATCCAGGACAGTGGTCCTTATCAGGCACAACCTAATGCTATCCTTGAAAAGGTGTTCATGTCTATTACTAAGGTAAGTGGGCAAAAAAAAAAAAAAACAGGAAGATTTTTGTTAGGGTTCATCCCCCATAGGGCATGGGAGGATAGAGAGCAAGTATTTCCAAGGCTAAGGATAGGACGGGATGATCTTTCACATTTGGATAGTCCATAGAGCTATTAGGAGAACTTTATCCACTCAAGGAAATACCTTTGGGCTAGGATACCTTAAATAATTCAAAATTACATACATTGGAGATTTAGGCCTAGCAGTCACCACCACCCCTACTCCCCAAGACACACATCATATTTTGATTTTGTTTTTCCCTGCTTCAGCTCTTGTCATTACCTAGTTGCATAATCAAGATAGAGATGGTACTGATAGCCTTTGCAGGTTGGATTTTTGTTTTTTTTTTAATTGAAGGATAAATACTTTACAGAATTGTGTTGGTTTCTGCCAAATATCAACATGAATCAGCCATAGGTATACATATGTCCCTTCCCTCTTAAACCTCCCTTCCAGGTTGGGTTTTTAATATTTTCTTTTTTACTCACTTGGGCTAGAGGGAGAAAACCAAATAGCTATGTGTATAGGTGAATGGTAAAGCTTCCTGATGTGTAAAATAGTACTTCTTACATAAAAATGACTTTGGGGATGAAACCTGGAAAGAAAAACATTACTTAAGTCACTGTAGTTATTACCCCTCTGCCACCCAGCTTGTCAAAGGGCTTTAATGAGTAGATTTGAAGAAAAAGCAATGTTCTGACTCTGGTCATACGTCTACAGTATCCTGATGAGAAAAGGCTGGAGGGCCTGTCAAAGCAACTAGACTGGGATGTCCGAAAAATCCAATGCTGGTTTCGCCATCGGAGGAATCAGGACAAGCCCCCAACGCTCACTAAATTTTGTGAAAGCATGTAGGTGTATGGAAGGAGGTGGGGAGTGAGGAGAAGGGTGGGGTATGACTGGACTAAGGTTTTCTTTTTGGAAATCACTTCTCCTCTTAGGATAACAGTCAATGGATGCAGAAGGCTAACTCTGTTATAGGCTGGAAAGAAGAGAACTGAAAGCTTGGTCACCCTTAGTTTCTTAGACATACTTGTCCCTAAGCTAGCTGTAGTTGCATTTCGTTCACGTTTCCCAAAGAAATTGGGAATGAATTTCTCTACTTTAACTTACGTAGGTAGATATGCACACCCTCGTATACCTTGGTAGAGATAGTTCCAGCTTGCTATAGGCTGACATTTTAATAGGAAGCATCCCTTTTCTGGACATGCTATAGTTCATTTCACTGGGTTTTTTACTGATTATCCTCTGGACACCAAGCACTATATCTCATTGTCATGCAAAAAAAAAAAAAAATAGGCACTATCATTGGGGAGTCTGATATAAAAGAAAAGTTCACTGAAACCAGTATATATTTGTAGAAATCTATTTTTAAACAGAGGCTGGAAAATTTTTATCTCTTTGGCTTTTTAGGTAACCGTGTATCATCAGTTTCTTACCAGTAAACGGTGTTGTCCCCAAATGTGCAACCTTGAATTCTTTAGCTCAAAGACTTTCTTTTGAGTAATTGTTTGTCTAACTTCTACTCTTCACCCATCTAGGTGGAGATTCACTTTTTATTTATGTATATTCTGCTACGGAATTAGATTTCTCTGGTCGGTGAGTCTGAACTTTCTCTGGTTCTCTGTTGGGGTCTAATCATTCATGCATCCCTAGAGATAAGAGTTAAATACCTTTAGAGCTTTGTCCTCTACTCTCTTTTGTTTTTTCTTTGTGATGCCTAGAGCCCAGGTTTATAAGCTAAATAAATTGTCTTCTGTCTGGGGCCTGACATCAGTAACCTCATGACTCTGTTTCTCCTTAAATAATGCTAATAATAATAGTATTAATTAAATTGACATAGTACATGATGGTTTACAAGGCATTTGACAAAAGTCCTGTTCTTGCAAGGAGGAGACAGTTAAAGAAATGACGTCAGTAACTCATTGAAGTAGGTATTATTCCTGCTTTGCAATTGATTATCAGAGTCAAAGAAGAATTTCAGGCTTTTTGATTCATGAGTCTTTTTTTTTTTTTCCCTACTGTACCACAGTATTTTCCTCTAAATGCATAATTGAAGTTTCAAAATACGTGAAACATAAGGAAGCAGAACTGAAGGAAGGGACTAGACAATTACACAATCATATTTGGAG